>NC_060080.1:61746875-62063750 GCF_922984935.1 Meles meles
TTCTCTCTGCCTGCCTCTCTCTCTGTCAAATAAATAAATAAAATATTAAAAAAAAAAATCAGTCCTCTGATGGACCCTTGGGTAGTTTCCAATTTTTTGCAATCAACAACTTCAGACATCATTTCGTATGTAACCAAGTGTATCTTTAGGAAAAATTCTCCAGAGTGGGATTGATCACGCAAGAGGGTTGCGACACACTGCTCTCCTATCAGCACTAGAAAACCCATTTCCCCACATCTTCCTCTACAGAGCATATTGCCAAATGTTTCGTTGTTTGCCAATCCAATGAGTAAAATATATTATCTCAGTGTAGTTCCAACTTGTTTTCTCTCATTACAACAAACCCTGGGCATCTTTTTGCATGTTTAAAGTCTATTTTTTTTTTTCTGTTGACTCTTTGTCTCCCAATTCTTTGCCTTGTGAAAGGTGAAATAAAACACAGTCACTTATGTCAAGGGGTTTATAAATAGAGCCAGGAGGCCATTAAGGAGTGGACCTTATGCACATCCTGAAGGGGGGTGGAACCATGCATTTTTTTAACTGGGCCAAGTCGCAAGTACTTCAAGGACTAGGCACCAACACCTGCAACTTGCTACACTGATAGACTTTTGCTTAATGATAGCCTTAGCAACCAATTACCTTTAGCCAAGATTAGTTTTCTACTGCCAAGCCAATTAAAATTCTTTGTAAACAACCTATGCAAGCATTCCCTTTTTGTCTTTTTTTTTTAAACACAATATTATTTATTAATTTATTTAACAGAGAGAGGGATTCCGCTTTTTGTCTTTAAAAACCCCTGACTTTTGGTAACAAATGGCAACTATACTTGTGGTGAGCATAGGATAATGTATAGACTTGTCAGATCACTAGCTATTTACCTGAAAACTAATGCAACATTGTGCATCAACTATACAAATTAAAAGTAATAAAAAAATAAAAACCTGGGGCGCCTGGGTGGCTCAGTGGGTTAAAGCCTCTGCCTGTGGCTCAGGTCATGATCCCTAGGATGGAGCCCCACATAGGGCTCTCTGCTCAGTGGGGAGCCTGCTTCCCTTCCTCTCTCTCTCTCTCTGCCTGCCTCTCCTCCTACTTGTGATCTCTCTCTCTGTCAAATAAATAAATAAAATCTTTAAAAAAAAACAACACACATTTATTTTGCTCCCTAGTGGGACAATATTTTGGTCGCTACTGAAATCTGTGTACCCTGAATTTATAATTCTTTGATCCTAAATAAACACTGTTGCTTAATTATTGCCTCCTGACAATTTTAGGTTGCGAGTCTATTCTTCTATTGGGTTGCAATTTGTGAGATATTTTACAATGAATATTTAATATATTTATATCCAAAAAAATGACTAAAAAAAAAAGATGTTAAAATTCCAATCATAAGAGCGAATACACCAACCTCTCATCCACGAATTTGGAATCCGGCCAAAGAGGGTTCCCACAAACTTTCTGCGACCACTTTAGCAGGACCCGGGACCCAGCAGCCCATGCTGTTTAGAGTCTGACCTGAATTCTAACACCTGTGTGCTCAAGCGCACTTGATTCCTAACGGAAACATTGTGTGCGCATGCTCCAAACTGCCCACGCCTCGGGCTTCCTAACTGGAAATCGGTTGTGCATGCGCATGAACCCGCATATAAACCCGCGCTCCGGAGACTTCCCGAAACCAGCTGAAGGAGCTGAAGCTTTTCGCTGTTGATGGCCTTTGTGAAAGTATTTTCGCTGGAGTTGCAGAGACAGAAGTGCAATGAGGGTGAATTTTATGAGTGAAAAAGAATTAGAGAGTGGAAGATGCAGGTATATTCAAGTGGGCTTCAAACTAGCGTAAAGCCTTCTAAACATGCTTGTCCTGAGAGCATGCGTACTGTGGGCACAGCTTCTCCTTTCCCACCTCGGTTTTCACATCCCCTTTCTCCCGTTCTGCAAAAGAAAGGCACATCTCTCTTCCTCTTCATCTAACAATGACACATTGCCCCAGGGTGTCAAAATATCCGGTAATGACAAGCAGCAGGACAGTGCAAAACACTGATACTGAATTTGGAAAGCAGTAACTCCAAGAAATTATTTTGAAATCCTGGTGTTTTCTTATTCTTTGCTTTAAACCAGATTGAAGGAGAACCTAGTTGTCAGTCTGTAGATGATAATCTGATGATAGTTAACACAATGTAATTTTTGGCATTAAGAGTCCAAAGAAATAACTAATACTGCTATAACAAAATCTCTTCTGTCTACTTAGCTATGTGAAGGAGCTTATCACATAAAAATGAAAAACCAGAATATTTTTGATGCTGAGCCCCATCATTCTGAGCAGCAAAAATTAAAACCAGTTGAAAAAAATCCATTCATTTCACTAAGATAGCATTTCCAATACATTTTTACTTCAATGTGATTTTTATCAGTGTATATTAATATGAAAATAAATCCACAAGACATTAATGCTTAGAGACTTATGGTCATGGGAAAAATTTTAATTTCAAATGTCTTTTTTTCAGCGAAGTATGATAGGGGGATGAGTAAAAGACTGAAGCATAAAATATATCACATTAGGATAAATTTTGGTGAGGGAAATGAACTAGAACTAGGAGTTAAAGTAGAAAAGGAAAGATGTAAAATTTGTAAAAGAAGACTTTTTTTAGTGGATGATGAGTATCAAATTGTATTTAGATTTATTGGATACATTTTAAAGACTGATGTGACTTAAAATACAAATATTTACAATATTCTGGAAATTACAGCTTTTTAACTGAACAACATAAAAAATATAAATGTTAATTTTAAAATGTGCCAAGAAAGTACATAACTTTACAAAATTCTTCTAGGGTGTAGTGAGCAAAAGACTTTGAGGACTACTGCTAAAGAACTATTCTTTCAAGCTTTGCTGTGAGGGGGGATACAGAAATAGGATAGTAGCTGAAGGGTTAATGTAGGATCAAGAGAGGGATGTTTTAAAGTATAAGATTAAGCATGCTTATATACTGATGGGAATGTAAGGGAGGAAAAATTCTCCTCTATCCTTTTAGCATCTCCAGCTGGGTCTAAGAATTAAACTGACATAAAACAGATTAGCAAGAGAAAGGCATACAAATTTTATTTTTACATGATCATGAAGGCCTTCTCAGGGGAATGAAGATGGGAAGAAGTGATCAGACCAGAAAGTTTGTATACCTTTCAGACAAAGAATACATTTGTGAAGAAATGACAAGACAAAAAAGAGTTTGGACAAGGTAAGAAAGTGACTAAGGGGGAGGGGTCGCAAAACTAGTGGAAGAAGAATTACTTTAGTAAGTTGGTACAGATGTGTGTCAACATCGATTCCCAGTCTCTGGTGTTAAGGCTTGTTTCTTCCCTGTTACAGGGAGAACATCTTTCTCATGGAAATTTCATGTCCTGTATTTAGCCCATAAAGGTAGGTCTCCTGTATCTGCTGTTTCTCAAGTGCCTTCAACTCTCAATAATATGCCAACATGGCAAGTTTTGGGGTGACATGTTCTGAACTCCCTCAGGAGTGATTTGGTAGATAGAACTAGGAAGGTGAGAGACAAAGCAATCCCGGGGAAGAAAGGAGGGATTAGTCAACTTTGGTACAAGAGGAAAGAAGGTGGCTGCAAGTGTAGGTAAATCATAGACATGGTGGAAGGAGATGAAATAGTCTATCTTTTTTCAGTAGAAATTAGAATGAGATGGGGTATCAGCTGAGAGGAGTGTGGGCTGTGAGAAGTGAGTGTTTAAAAATGTTAAGAAGCAGAAGTCAAACGTATGCAAGCATGAGCTTATCTGGAATCTACATTTAATAAACTAGATAGACCACCAAATGGCCTGTGGAAAAACGTGTGTTTTTGTTTTACGGAAGGGAACTCCAGTGATTCAAGATGTTCTTACCCTGAAAGAAAAACTTTAAAATGAATTTTTTCCTATTCTCCAACCCTGTATAAATATTACCAGTTTTCATTTGGCTTCAACGTTATGAAATACCCTTACGAATCTCAAAAAGTCATTAATGTTTGATACATATTGTCACCTCTGACTCTGAAAAGACTATCCTGGAATTGTAGAGAATCATTACTGCCTTTTGGGGGGCTATTTTCACATATTTTATACCAATTTGAGAAAAAGTATGGCAGTAATATATGTCAAAGAATGATAAAAACCTTATTATATCTGAAGTAAATATGGATGAAAATTTTATTTAAAATATCTCCTAAAAGTACTTTGCTCCAAAGACCAAATTTTCTTTGTTTTCTTCACAGAAATCTTAGAGTGGTTTTGAATATTTTAAAGATCATATTGGTTTTTGTAAAAACAATAGATTTTTGTCAAACTGGTCACTTGATAGCAATTATATGTCTTTAGTTATTAACACATCCTCAATGTAAAAAATATAATACTGAAAAATACTTATAGATACTTATATTTAAAACTTTAATTTTGTCATAAGAATACATTAGTACCCTATACCTCAGGAGCTCTCTTCTAAATACCAACTGATTGAAATATAAACTTCATATCTCAAGATACAGAATTTCTTTTTATCTAAAATACTAAACCTATGACAAGGAATAGCATAAAATAAAAGAATTTCTTTAAAAACAAAAATGAAAAACAAATACACTACAAATATTCCTACTACCTGAATCCTGAGTTTCAGATCCTGGATTTAGGTAGGAAATAAAAACAAACAAACAAACAAATAAAACTTGTTATCTAAATCTGTTTGTCCCTAAGTTTCAACTATCTAATAGCAGGCATTTGGATATCAAAGAAATGATTAAAAAATTTTGTTGAGGGGCACCTGGGTGGCTCAGTGGGTTAAAGCCTCCGCCTTCCGCTCAGGTCATGATCCCAGGGTTCTGGGATTGAGCCCCGGGTCAGGCTCTCTGCTCAGCAGGGAGCTTGCTTCCTCCTCTCTCTCTCTCTCTCTCTCTCTCTCTCTGCCTACTTGTAATCTCTGTCTATTCAAATAAATAAATATAATCTTTAAAAAAAATTTTTTTTTCTTGAGATTCTGGTTCCTGAATTTGGATAGCAAGGGATGCCTTAAACACTCTTTTCCACACAAATACACGATGATGTTATAATCACTCATATCTATCAGAAAAAAATGTACATCATGCTCTACTTTTCTCTCTCCTCCCTTATCACCCAAATCCAGTCAATTAACTCCTGCAAGGTTGTATCTCAGAACTCAAATCTATTCCTCCCCATCATTCTCACTTATTCCAACAGTGTCCTCATGGTCTCCCTCCAAATCATGTCACTCTTCAGTCCTTTCTTTACACTGCAAACAGAGAAAATATTCTAGAAATATTCATGATGGCTCTGCCCATTTAACATCCCCCAGTAGCTCATCATTGTCCTTAGCATCGAGACCTAGGTCTCCAGAGCCTCAACCCACATCTTTTCCTGCTACCCCTACTCTATTCCAAGCACATTAAGCTTGCACTGTCTTTTCCAGAGAGAGCAGCATTCTCTTATCTCCAGCGATTATGCTGTCCCTTATTCCTGGAACATTGTCATCCCAGCTGTGCGAAGAGCTCCTAGTTCAGCTTTCAGCCTAAAATGTTCTTTTCTTTTTTAAGGATTTTATTTATTTATTTGACAGAGGGAAAGAGAGCACAAGCAGAGGGAACAGTAGAGGGAGAAGCAGGCTCCCCACTGAGCAGGGAGCCAGATAAAGAACTCCATCCCAGGACCCTGGGATCATGACCCGAGCCAAAGGCAGACACTTAATGAACTGAGCCACCCAGGTGCCCCCTAAAATGTTATTTTCTTTGGAGTGTCTTCTCCTGACCTCTCTGCTACCCAAAGTGTAGAATAGGTTTTTCTTCTCTGAATTTCTATTGGACCCCATGCTCCCCCTAGCATAGCAGTTTATTCTGTGTGCATCTTATCTATATCCCCCTAAACTCAGTAGGAGCATAGTTACTATCATCAGCTCTTAGCACAGTGTCTAAGGGCATGTAGTATATGCTTAATAAATACTGATGAACAAATGAATGTATCACCTAATCCACAAGCTCGAATACAAATATATTCACAGTACTTTTATTTTTTCCAGACAATTGCTTAATTACTCATAAACCTTTTTAGCAGAAGCCCGTTATTTAGCAGGAAACCCATTATTTCCCACTGTGGAAAACTCTCCCATACCTTGTCCAGGTACACCAAGTAATAATTATGTAGTCTATAATGGGCTCTGTTCTCTTAATTGGAGTCTGATCATTAGCTAATGCCATAGTTTCTCATTACCTCACATTGTTGATTTTGGAAACTGGTTCCACTCAATCCAAAACAGTGCTTATCTACTGCTTATGGATGATGCCTTGGCTTGTCTGTATCCCTGCTGGGAGGTAAAGCCCTTTGAGCTAAGCTTGCCAAGGATGTGCCGCAGTTGGCTTATAGCAAAGGACCCAGCCTGGGGGGGACTGGGTGAGGATAATAATAGTATATTAGGGTTCCAGAACCACATTTCTTCATTTTTCTCTGATGAGGAACAATTCCCAAAAAGAGGCAGTTTTGTTCTGTTTTGTTTATATCAAGATAGAAGAAGTCTTGCTATGCCTTCCTTTCAAGACAAGCAGAATCCACATACATCTATATAAGGCTTCCTTGTGTCAATCTCTATTCTAGCCTGTGCTGTGAAAGAAAGGAAAAATACAAATTTGATCTTTAACAGAGTGCTTTTCTGGTGGGGCACCCTAGTTTGCCAAGAAAGAAGAAACTGGCTTAGAAAGAAGAAACTGGCTTTTACTATTTTTAAAAATTGTGGTTAAAAAAGGCCACCTGGGTGGCTCAGTTGGTGAAGTACCTGCATTCAACTCACGTCATGATCCCAGGGTTCTGGGATTGAGTCCTGAGTCAGCTTCCCTTTCTCCCTCCACCTCTCCACCTCACTCATGCTCTCTCTCTGTCAAATAAATAAATAAAATCTTAAAAAAAATAAGTAAAATAGAATTGTGGCAAAATGTACATAACACAAAATATAGAATGCCTCATAATGCGGTCATCCTCATGCAGGGATTGTGCTCATGTTCTCTATATAGTTCTGGTTTGTTTTTTGTTTTTTTTTTTTTAAATATTTTATTTATTTGACAGAGAGAAATTACAACTAGGCAGAGAGGCAGGCAGAGAGAGAGGAGGAAGCAGGCTCCCTGAAGAGCAGAGAGCCCGATGCGGGGCTCGATCCCAGGACCCTGGGATCACGACCTGAGCCGAAGGCAGAGGCTTTAACCCACTGAGCCACCCAGGCGCCCTTGTTTTTTTTTTTAATGATTTTATGTATTTATTTGACAGAGAGATCACAAGTAGGCAGAGAGAGAGGAGGAAGCAGGCTTCCTGCTGGGCAGAGAGCCTGATGTGGGGCTCCATCCCAGGACCCTGGGATCATGGCCTGAGCTGAAAGCAGAGGCTTTAACCCACTGAGCCACCCAGGTGCCCCTATAGTTCTGGTTTTAACATAGGCATGCCAAAACATGTACAATATGCAAAGACCTCTTGTGTATCTAGCTTTTTTGTTTTTGCATGGCATAATGTTTTTGTTATTCACTCCTATTATTATAATGTAAAGATATTTTAAACCTATTTTTAAAGCAAATTATGTTTATAGATTGGGTTTTTAAAATATCACTATTAATATACTAAAAAGCTAAATAGGAGTGCCTGGGTGGCTCAGTCGGTTAAATGTCCAACTCTTGATTTTGTCTCAGTTCATGATCTCAGAGTTGTGAGATTGAGCCCTGTGTCAGGCTCTTAGCTGAGTGTGGAGCCTGTTTAAGATTCTCTTCCCTCTCCTGCTTCCCCCCACTCCCACTTGAACTCTCTCTCTAAAAAAACAAAAACAAAACAAACAAAAAGTTAAATTAACTTGAGTAATTTCTTGATTTTATATGGTGTCTGTTCATTGGCCAAGAAAAGAAAGTGTCCCTTGTTACTATTTTCAAAACCAATTGATTTCACGGGTAAGAATGTAATGGTGACCCATAGAAAGATGATATCAGGGCAACAGGTAATGGCAACCCAGGACAGCCTTGGTGAGGGTGGCAGGGGCAACTGGGTGAGGCCAGAGGATTGGTTCTTACAGGGAATCCAGAAATAAGTGAATATATTTCAGATAATGGTAGCCAGATTTCTCATTGACTGGGAAGGGAATATAAAAACAAAAAGGGAGAGAGTGAGGATGAATCCTGCAGTATTAAACTGGATTTGTAATTACTAGTATGGATTAATATCTTACAATATAGGTAGATAGTGATACAGATAAATATAGAAGTAAAGGTATATACTTATATTTCCTAGCTCTCTCCTGAGAGTGAGCCTGGACGCAGAAACATCAAGGTACAAATGAGCACATCTAGACTATAATGTTGGTTTCTAAATATCACTCTCCATTAAAAGGAACCAATGTTCCTTGAATGACTAGCTGGTTCTAGAGGGTAATGGGGAAAATACAAGTTGAGCTTAGAACAAACAATGAGGTCATGTCAAGAAGACATAGGATCTGGCTTAAGGGAGTTCCCACTGGCCAAATCTGAGATAATTATAATATTACAATAATATTTAAACATTATAACTCATTGAATTAAATAGAATTTATGATATAAATAAATGAATAAAGTACAGGGAGAAGAGATAGTTTTTCTTACTGTAGAACAGAATTAGAAAAAATAAACCCATTTGGCAATTATCATGGTAATAATTAATTCAAGAAAGAATCATGGATGGATTCCAATACCAGTAGATAAAAATCAGTTGAGGAACTAGATATTTGTATAGTTTCAAAGTATCTCCACATATAATACCTATTAATTACAAAGATGAAAAGTAACTTCACAATGGAGAAAACTAGAAGACATCATCTTAATCAAGTGATCATCACCAACAATGTATAAAATTAATACCACCAACAATGTACAAGTTGAAACTGTGTGCTACTCAATAGGATATGAGATTTCTTGAATGAATCCAAATATGAAGAGTGTTCTACAAAATGTCTTATAATCTTCAAAAATGTCAAAGCAATTCCTTCTCTGAGGAGAACAGACACTTGGCTTATGGGAAGTTGAGGAGTGGCAGGGTCTGGATCAATGACAGCTTGTAGGGACATGGGGTGGCTGGGACATGGGGCTCTGCCTGCCCACTGAGAATCTCGTCTGCCTTCCACAAAAAAAAAAAAAAAAAAAAGAAAGTCAAGATCATAAACTCAAAAGACTCAGAAACCATCCCAGATTGAAACAAATTGGAGAGACATGACAACTAGGTGCAAGGCATGATCCTAGATTAGACCCTTTACAGGTAATAGGAAAGATAATTGGGACAATTCACAAAACTTGAATGCGGGTCTCTGGGTATATATGCAAATTCTCCATACTATGCTTCAACTTTTCTGTAAATTGGGAATTGTTTCAAAATCACATGTTTTTGTTTTGTTTTGTTTTACTGTGTCATCCTTTACATTTATATTTAAGCATTCATTCTTGTCCAAATCATTTTTCACCTCCATGATCTTTTTCTTTACCTACTATTTTTTAAATTAACATACAATGCATTCTTTGTTTCAAGGGTACAACTCTGTGATTCATCAGTCTCACACAATTCACAGCACTCACCATAGCACATACCCTCCCCAATGTCCATCACCCAGTCACCCCATGCCTTCTACCCCCCTCCCCTCCAGCAACCCTGTTTGTTTCCTGAGATTAAGAGTCTCTTATGGTTTGTCTCCCTCTCTGGTTTCATCTTGTTTCATTTTTCCCTCCCTTCCCTATGGTCCTCTGTCTTGTTTCTCAAATTCCTCATATCAGTGAGATCATATGATAATTGTCTTTCTGGGATTGACTTATTTCACTTAGCATAATACCCTCTAGTTTCATCCACGCTGTTGCAAATGGCAAGATTTTGGGGTTTTTTTTGATGGCTGCATAATATTCTATCTTCTTTATCCATCTGTTGGACATCTAGGCTCTTTCCATAGTTTGGCTGTTGTGGACATTGCTGCTATAAACACTCGGGTGCACGTGCCCCTTCAGATCACTACATTTGTATCTTGGGGGGAAATACCCAATAGTTCTGGGTCGTAGGATAGCTCTATTTTCAACTTTTTGAGGAAACTCCACACTGTTTTCCAGAGTGGTTGTAGCAGCTTGCATTCCTACAACAGTGGGAGGGTTTCCCCTTTCTCTGCATCCTTACCAACACCTACTGTTTCCTGACTGGTTAATTTTAGCCATTCTGACTGTTGTGAGGTGATATCTCACTGTGGTTTTGATTTGTATTTCCCTGATGCCAAGTGATGTTGAGCACGTTTTCATGTGTCTGTTGGCCATTTGGATGTCTTCTTTGCAGAAATGTCTGTTCATATCTTCTGAAATTTCCTGATTGGATTATTTATTCTTTGGGTACTGAGTTTGTTAAGTTCTTTATAGATTTTGGATACTAGCCCTTTATCTGATATGTCACTTGCAAATATCTTCTCCCATTCTGTCAGTTGTCTTTTGGTTTTGTTGACTGTTTCTTTTGCTGTGCAAAAGCTTTTGATCTTGATGAAGTCCCAATAGTTCATTTTTGTCCTTGCTTCCATTGCCTTCCTTTCTAGGAAGAAGTTGCTGCAGCTGAGGTCAAAGGGATTGCTGCCTGTGTTCTCCTCAAAGATTTTGTTGGATGCCTGTCTAACATTGAGGTCTTTCATCCATTTTGAGTCTATTTTTGTGTGTGGTGTAAGGAAATGTCCAGTTTCATTCTTCTGTATGTGGCTGTCCAATTTTATGAAAGGATTTCTTAAATTAGCCACAAAAACCACCAACCATAAAGGAAAAAATTGGTAAATATGACTACATCAACATTAACTTCCATGAAAAAAGTCACCTTAAACAAAGTGGAAAGAAATGTGACAGTCTGCAAAAAGATGCTTATAATGCCTATAAGCATATAGGACTGTATCCTTCAGAATATAAAGGAATTCTACAAAATCAATTTTTGAAAACTCAATAGAAAAATGAGTAAATGATGGGGCACCTCGGTGGCTCAGTAAGAAAAGTATCAGACTCTTGATTTCAGCTCAGGTCATGATCTCAGGGTCATGAGATTGACCCCAATGTCAGGCCCTGCACTGAGCATGGAGCCTGCTTAAGATTCTTTCTCTCTCCCCCTCTGCCTCCCACCCACTTGCATTCTCTCTCTAAAAAGAAAAGAAAAAAATGGGCAAAGTATATAAATAGGCAATTTTTAAAAGAGGAAACAGGGGCGCCTGGGTGGCTCAGTGGGTTAAGCCTCTGCCTTCAGCTCAGGTTGTGATCTCAGGGTCCTGGGATTGAGTCCCTCATCAGACTCTCTGCTCAGCAGAGAGCCTGCCTCCCCACCTCTCTGCCTGCCTCTTTGCCTGCTTGTGATCTCTCTCTCTGTTAAATAAATAAATAAAATCTTAAAAAAAAAAAAAGAGGAAACACAAATGCCCAATAAAAATGTGAATATATGCTCAACCTCAGTAATAATGAGAGGCATATAAAAATAACATGACAACATTTCCTGTTCTCACTGGGCTAGTGAAAACTAGTCTATCAGTACTGTGGCAACCATTCACAAACATTCAGACCCCACAGTAGAAATGGGAGCTCTTTGAAGTTAGAGGTGTTACATGGCTTGTTTGGGCCAAGTAACTATGAGCAAAAGTGATGCATGTCATTTCTGTGCAGGAACTTTAACAGCCAGAGTGCAAGCCCTCAAGCGTTCCCCCGCCTCATGGAAGCTGGTGTCAGGTTGGAGCCTCTGTCACCCAGATCCCTAAGTGACTCTGATGAAAAGAGCTTCACTGCTGACCCACATTGTACTTGTAGCGTGAGCAAGAAATGAGACTGTGAATCAAGCCACTGAGATTTTGTGGTTGTTGGTTATTGTGGCATGATTTAGTCATCCTGACTGATATAATCGTAATTCTTGGTGAGAAACCTGAACAACAAGGACTCTCTTCTACTGGTAGTAGTCTAAGCCGGCACAACAACCATGGAGAAGAGTTTAGAAATACATGGTCAGGGGCACCTGGGTGGCTCAGTGGGTTAAGCCTCTGCCTTCAGCTCAGGTCATGATCTCAGGTCCTGGGATCGAGCCCCGCATCAGGCTCTCTGCTCAACAGGGAGCCTGCTTTCTCCTCTCTCTCTGCCTGCCTCTCTGCCTACTTATGATCTCTCTGTCAAATAAATAAATAAAATCTTTAAAAAAAAAATACATGGTCAGGTTGACGATGTGCATACTCTAAAACTCATGTGTGCACAAGGGTAACACTCAAAAGTTTTAACTGCAGGGATGCCTGGGTGGCTCAGTCATGTTGTTAAGCATCTGCCTTCTGCTCAGGTCATGATCTCAGGTCCTGGGATCAAGCTCCACATCTAGCTCCTTGCTCAGTGGGAATCCTGCTTCTCCCTCTGTCCGCTGCTCCCCCTGCTGGTGCACTCTCTTTCTCTGACAACTAAATAAATAAAATCTTTTTTTTTTTTTTAAGATTTTATTTATTTATTTGACAGACAGAGATCACAAGTGGGCAGAGAGGCAGGCAGAGAGGGAGAGAGGAGGAAGCAGGCTCACCGCTGAGCAGAGAGCCTGATGCGGGGCTCGATCCCAGGAGCCTGAGACCATTACCTGAGCTGAAGGCAGAGCTTTAACCCACTGAGCCACCCAGGCGCCCCTAAATAAATAAAATCTTTAAAAAAAAAAGTTTTAAGGGAGCCTGGATGGCTCAGTGGGTTAAGCCTCTGCCTTTGGCTCAGGTCATGGTCTTGGGGTCCTGGGATCAAAGCCCGCATCCGGCTCTCTGCTCAGTAGGGAGTCTGCTTCCTTCTCTCTCTGCCTGCCTCTCTGCCTACTTGTGATCTCTCTCTCTCTATCAAATACATAAATAATATTAAAAAAAAAAGTTTTAACTTCAAAAAAATTTATAATTGCAGCATTATTTTAAGAGAAAAACTGAAAATAACCTCCATGTCCACTGACAGGAAATGGATAAGGACATTTTGGTAGATTCATAGAATAGATTACTATAGAATAATAGCTAAAATAAATAAACTTAACCTGTCTCAAAATTTTTAAGTCTCAAAAACATAATTTATATTCTGAAAAATCATATAAGGAGATATAAGCTATGATTTCATCATGTATAAAGTTTATATAGTATATTGTGCTGTGGATACGTGATATATGTAGTTAAAGTCTAACAACATACGCATGGGCATAATAAACAACAAATTCAGTCAAGTGTTTACTTCCAGGAAAGTAAAAGCTGGAAGAAGGATTATCTGTAAAAGGATGAAGGTTTTTGGAATGTTTCATTTCTTACAAAAATATATATATCATGCTATTATGTCAAAACGCTGAACAGAGGGTACCTAGATGTTTGTTGTATTACCCTCTGGACTTCCTCCGTCTACTTGAAATATTTAATGATAAGCAAAAAGAGAATACCAGCAAGGGAAAGTGAAAAGAAAGAGAATCCATAATTCTGCCTCCTCTGCTCTATCGCTGACATACCCTCCATTTACATATTGACATAAATCTGTCTGCTGTCTCTGCCCAGCAGGACAGGAGGAACAGGGCGGCCGATCTCTGGACAACTGCAGTGAGGACAGTGCCCAGAGTTTGGCTGGCTAGGAAATCTGGATCTTAACTTATTCATTTAAAGGATGTTGTTTGGTAAGTTAAAATATTTACTGAAAGAAGGAACATTTCATATCATATATTTAACAAGTTGTATTAACTCACTTTTTCTCGCTTATTTTGGCTTGTTCAGCTTATTTAAATGTTTTTTTCCCCTCTCCATTTTTCAGAACCCCTGTAGCCTTCTAAATGCTTACAGAACCTGTAGAATAAAGATGCAAGAGCATGGCTGTGAGAATAGGCAGTTCTGGCACTGAGGAAGGGCATCAATTTTAAACTTTATCTGAAAAGTAATATTCCTTGTTCTTCTTCTGTTTTTCTTCCTTTTCTCACTTGCCTCTTAGGATTCCTTATGTGTTTTAACTATAATTTCCCTCACTAGTTGTTTTTCCAATATTCTGTTTCCTTATACAAACAGTACACACAGGCACACTTGGTAAGGAGGCTCAGTGTAAAGTGCATTGTGTGATTTCATTTACGTTATGGCTTCCTTGTACTTTTAGTGGCACCTTATGGCAGTGCTCTGCTGTCAGAATCCATACTATTCTGATTTTTTTTTTTAATGCTCCCGAACGTATTTCTGGCTGAGGTTTACAGTGTTGTCGTTTAAAGATATCACCTTGGGGGTCCTGGCTGGCTCAGTGGGTGGAGCATGTGACTGTTGATCTTGGGGTTGTGAGTTCAAGCCCCATGTTGAGTGTAGAGATAACTTAGAAATAAAATCTTTGAAATAAATAAAATAAAGGTAGATATTGTGTCACATAATAGTGTGGTTCTCAACCCATCTCTGTAACAGATTCACCTGGTGACTCCAGGCTCACTCCAGAACCACTGTCAGAAAGTCTGATTCATCAGACAAAGCTAGATGTCATTTAATAAATACTCAGTTACACTACTTACTACTTCCTGGGAAAAAAGTCCACTTTCTTCCCTGAGTAGATGACTACTTATGGTTAGAAGAATGAATACACAGCCATCTGCAGGAAACAGCACACACTGATGTCCACTATCTAACTTGCTTTCACCAAGCCCCGCCCCCTCACTCTTTTCTTAAGTCCAGTATCTTAACAATCATTATTTGTTTATTTGAGTAATCTCTATACCCAGTGTGGGGCTTGAACTCAAAATTCTGAGATCAAGAGTCACATGCTTTTCTGACTGAACCAGCCAGCGCCCCCTACAATCATTACTTTAACATCTCTATCAGGTGTATGACTTGTATTCCTTTCACTTAGGTCTCTTACAAACTGCTGGGAGCACCCCACCTGGTTTTGGCAGATCTCCCCTTTCCAGTCACACCTCATTCCCTGTGCTGTCGGTCCTCTCCCCCAGAAGACTGGTGCAAACCTTGCCAATACTGAGTCTCCTGACCAGAGCACTTTGCATTTTACAGGCCCTGCCTAAGTCCTACATGCACCTTGTTAAAATTGTGTACCATGTCCATGTATGCTTTGCAGATCCACCCAGGCTGGCCCTGGTCCTTGCAAGGTGGCAGGTCTCATTTCACAAGTGGCTCAGCACATACCTTGTTAACCAAGGCCACAAGCCTGGCAGTGTGCAAGCTGCCCTGACAGGAGCCAACACTACTGCAAAGTTACTCCTGCCCTGGGGTGAGGGGTTGATAGCCACATACACCAGTTAGACAATGACCCCAACAGTGGGCTAGGGGCAGACAGTCTGCTCATTGCAGCCTCCACCCACCAACAAAAACTTCTCAGGGGACAACACAGGGAAAGCATCCAGCAGTTTGGTGCTACTGCATCTCTGGCAAATGCCTGGTGTGACAACACTCAGGCCCAGTGCACTGCACGAGAGGACCTCCTCCTCATAATGCCATTACCCCCAAGATCTAAAGATGTAGCTGACTTTCCCAACAGAGAAACAGACACAGAGTGTTAGACAAAATGAGGAGACAGAAGACTATGTCCTAAATGAAATAATGACAAAACCATAGCAAGAGATCTAAGAGAAATGGAGATAAGTAATAAGCCTGATAGAAAATTTAAAGTAATAATCATAAAAAGATACTCATTGGACTTGAGAAAAGAATGGAGGGCCTCAGTGAGACACTAACACAGAGATAAAAAGAACCAATCAGAGATGAAGAACATAATAAATGAAATAAAAAGTACACTGTATGAAATAAATAGCATGCTAAAGGAAGCAGAAGAAAAATTAGTGACCTGAACGACAGAATAATGGAAAGTAACCGAGCCAAGAAGGTGAGAGAAAAAATAATTATATAAATGGGAATAGACTTAAAGAACGTAGTGACTCCATCAAGTGTAATAACATTCATATTATAAGGATCCCAGAAGAAGAAGAGAGAGAAAAGGGGGCACAAAAATTCTTTGAAGAAATAATAGCTGAAAACTTTGTTAATCTGGGGAAGAAAACAGATTATCCAGATCCAGGAAGTACAGAGGTTCCCCAACAAAATCATCCCAGGGAGGTCCACACCCAGCCACATAGTTATTAAAATGGCAAAAGTAATGAAAAAGAGAATTTTCAAAGCAGCAAGAGAAAAGAAGACAGTTCCATACATGGGAAACCCATAAAGCTATCAGCAGACTTTTTAGCAAACTTTGCAGGCCAAAGGGAAGTGCCCTGATATATTCAAAGTGCTGAAAGGGAAAAAAAATCTGCATCACAAATAGTCTATCCAGCAAGCCTACCATTCAAAATAGAAGAAGAGATAGCGTTTCCCTGGCAAACAAAAGCTAAAGGAGTTCATCACCACTAAACCAGCCCTACAAGTAGTATTAAAGGGGACTCTAAGAGTGGAAAGGAGATGTATGGGCCTATTTAGCCAGAGCGGCCCCACCTCGGCTGAACAGCCATTTTGTTGTTTATGCAGTAAAACTTAAATTGACCCCCCCCACCCCCAACTTACTTAAAAGCAAGCCCAGGAAACCAGTCCCAGTTAACAAAGCCCAAATACAAGGGTGGGTCAGGTCAGGTAGAGATAACAGCCCCTACGCAGGGATGAGTCAGGTCAGGTGGAGACATCCAATCAGTGGAGCACGCATACTGTCTCCCTAGCTACCAGGGAGTGTGGGCCCCGCCTTTTGAGCGCCAATTCTCATCAAGGTGATAGGCTAGTTCAAATGTCTACTATGGGGTGAATTGTAGTTCAATTGGCCACCCGTGTGTGACCTAGCATGACTGTGCAGCTTTCTCTGTGTATTGCAATCTCATTGGCCACCTGTGTGTGGCCAGGCTCAACCACATGGCCTTTGCTCTATAAAAGTTAGTCTGTGAGGCAGGGAGGGGTCGCACTCTCTCTAAGAGGTGTGGCCCCAGCCAGTAGGTCTGATTCTCTATGCTTGGCGTGAAATAAAGCTTTGCTTGACCTTTGCTTTTTATCAGTCTCGCTCCTTTAATCACGGACCCATTATCGGGGAACCCAACACTGGGGATCCAACAGAGAGACCATAAGAAAGAATAAAAAGAGTAAGAAGCACAGAAGCAGTAAAAATAAGTGTATCTGTAAAAATCAGTCAAGGAACTTACCAAAAAAAAAGGATGTAAAGTATGACACCATGCAGCTAAAATGTGGGGTGGACAGGAATAAAGAATGGGTTCAAACTTAAGTGATCATGAACTTAATATACACTGATATATACAGAAGATGTTATACACAAACCTAATGGTAGCCACACATCAAGAAACAGTCATAGATACACAAAAAATTTAAAGAATCAAAATATATCACTAAAGAGAATCCGTGAACTGTTAGAGCAAGAAAAAGAAAGGATTAGAGAAGAACTACAAAAACAACCACAAAACAAGTAACAAAATGGCAAAATACATACCTATACCTATATCCCTATATACTTTGAATGTAAATGGACTAAATGCTCCAATCAAAAGACATGGGGTGACAGAATAGATTTTAAAAAGTAGATTAAAAAAAAAAGACCCATCTATAATGCTGCCTACAAGAGACTTACTTCAGACCTAAATACACATGTAGATTGAAATTGAGGGGATGGGGCCCCTCGGTGTCTCAGTCAGTTAAGCGGCTGCCTTCCACTCAAGGTCATGATCCCAGGATTTGGGGATTGGGCCCTGCATTAGGCTCCCCTCTTCCTTGCCTGCCACTTCCCTGCTTGAGCATGCTATCTCCCTCTCTCTCTCAATCTGTGCCAAATAAATTAAAAAAAAAAAAAAAGAAAAGAAAAAGAAAGAAAGGAAAGATACATTTTGGCAGGAGGGCGGCTCTAAGACTATCTGTAGTTCTCACTCTCTCCTTCAGTAAACGTCTGAAAACAGTATAGGTCACTACCAGTATCAGGAAGTGGTTTTTCTACCTAGCTCCTCCCTTAATTCTGTTAACTTTGT
This sequence comes from Meles meles, assembly GCF_922984935.1. Taxonomy (NCBI): domain Eukaryota; kingdom Metazoa; phylum Chordata; class Mammalia; order Carnivora; family Mustelidae; genus Meles; species Meles meles. The sequence goes on from NC_060080.1 coordinate 61,764,861, forward strand.
CTAAATATATGCCAAACCCTTTAATATATTTAAGTAACACATGATGCCATAACCACCACCAAAGTATTAGGTGCCTCTTTTCTTTCTTGCACTAAATACACACCCACACCCACCATTCTTAGCAATTCAAAACATAGGAAGAGTGATATAAAACTCCATCTTAAAGAATTTAAGGCTACTTCGCAAATATTAAAATAACAATGCAACAATAACAATAGTTAACATTGATAGAGGGTTTACTATAAGTCAGAAAGGACTCTTCAAATTGTTTTAGATTTATTAAGTCATTTAATCCTCCAACAATCCCATAAGGGTGGGAACACTGTGTTCACCACATCATCTTCCCCACCAGATCGGCTTTAAATGAGAATGGAGAAGCTAGTCTATTTGAATTGAACTGCCTAGGTATCCCAGTACCTTTTACAAACTAGGAGGTACAAAAAGGTGAGATTCATAACAGTTGCTCAATGAATAGCCGAAGGATAGTGAAGAATCAATCCCAGGCATTAGATGTAAAAAGGCATTTTCTGTTGTTTTTATATTAAAATTTGCCCTTAGCAGATTAGCATCATAGGGGTTTAGCCTCAGCTTCCAAAGCAATTAGCACATCTCACAATATCTGGCTGAATGTTCTGAAGAGGGAAAATGACAACATGATGCAATAGTGTGGAATCAGCTCTGCTACCAGGTGATCTTTCTGCAATATTTTATCCCTTAGATATTTGGCTGAATCTTTACCAGGATAACCTCATTTAAAGCCATCTTAAAATGTATAAAGTACACCTTTAAAGGAGCTAATTTTTTTTCACGAAAGCCTGTGCTCTAGAGCCCACCCAGACTATTTCTGAGATGGTGGAATGATTCAGATCAAGGGACTTTGCAAACAACTCTTGATATTAACATTTATTTCAATTAAAGACATGTGAATTCAGAATTAATGTAAAGTAAAACCCTTCCGAAGTATTTGGCAAAAGAAATACTATTAAGAATAAGATTACAATGTTTTTTGGTACCTGTGCTATGTATTACAGACATTAACAAAATAAAAATCATATTCTGAAAAGAATCAAAATCCAATAAATTCTGGTTTGTAAAAATCAATTCACTGGTACAGTCCTCCCAGGGGAGAAGCAATTTGCCTTTTAACCATTAGTTAAAAATCAAAAGAGCAGACTTCCTCTTCTAGTAGTGACCACCACTGCATTACAGAACATGGACAAGCCTAAAGCCTTTTTGAGAATACAGTAAGAAAAACAAGACTCTGGTTTTTAACAGAGCTTACAGATCATGTACTACAAAACATTTTCTTTTGAAAATAAAAATTTTATAATCTATTTCAAAAACATCTAACAACTGAAAAATATCTAAACTGGAAGAAAATTTGCAAACAGAAGTTCAAAAAACTTGGAAAAGCCACACATATAACATCGAGTAACATCTAGCTTCATTTATCAACTAAAACACTCAAAGTGATTTCTGTATGTGTTAACTGAGTTTAGCACTTCAGTATTTCAAGAGAGACTGCCATTCTGCCACACATTATCAAAGCCTGTTCTCTAAATAATTTCAAGAAATTCCAATTACAAGACAAATGAAGACTGAAAATAGAAACAGTGCATCTTAAAGTTTTCCAGAGGTCTACACACAAGTAATTTCCAAACATATAATTTTTTATCTGCTTATGGTTTGGAACAAATTTTCCCTGAGCACTCTTTTGCTTGGTTAGAAAAATGAAGACATGATCTATAAAATAGAATTTACTTTGATTTCTCCTGAATGCATGCCATTTTTCACCCATCAAATGTATTTGGGAATGTTGCCTTCTAGATATTGCTAAAGTAATAAGTAACTTTAACTGTTGGAAGGGGCTATTTGAATGGCTTTTGAAATTTGGTTAAATTTTAGAGCCCCGAGAACTGCACAGTGGGTGTTTCAAACAACTGAACTGACTTACGATCCTAGAACTATTAACAGTTATTTTAACACGTTCAGAATGGCACTAGTGTCACAGAACAAGAGGTAATAATCAGTAACTTCAGCTCAGATAACCAACAGATAAGCATTAAAAACTGAAAGAAAAACAAGTTGGACTAACATTGTGCTTTCCATGGAATAATGCTGAAAAAAAATTAACCCTCCTGGCCAACACAGGAAATACCTCATACCCTGAAAATTTATTTAATGCAGTCTGGAGACCTGTCACTCCTTAAGATTCATGCAAACTTAAAATTAGCCTCATTCGAGTTTCATCACATAAGCTGCAGTTCCCAATGCTATCCCAAGATTTACAGCCCAAAAGACATGCACAGCACCACCAGCCAGCTGTGGTCTCTTAATTTTTTAAGGTCTTAAAAAGTCTTAGCTACTTGAGAGTTTAGGTATCCTCTCTTTCAAATAAATAAAGGATAACAAATATCAGGAGTCTTAACTATGCAAATTTGTAAATGCTAATTTTCTACATAGCCTAGTATCACATTAAAGGAAAATCAGATTTAAGAAGTTTCATATTTACAATTTTAGGTTTCAGAAGGCCTAACTATGTGTTTCCCTCAGTGTTATGATTTATGTAGCTTGCAAGAATAATTAACAAATAACTCAAAACATTTAGAAGTCATTGTTCTGAAGATCTTCAAGTAGTGAGCAACTTCAGATGTCCAGAGGTGTGTCTTCTTTTTAGTTATAGTTAAGGTGCTTTATGCAGGACGCCCTGGACCAAAACGGCTTTTAGACCTAGAGTTTTTAAATAGAAAAGAAGGTCAGAGGTGCTTTTAAAATAATGGGAAGTTGCTGTTGCTCTAAGTTATGCTTGCTTGACAGCATCAAAGTTTAATGAAATTTCATGTAGCTTCATAATCCATTTTTAAAATCCCTTGGAGTGACACATATTTGGAATTCAGATTTTGGGGGGGGGTAGGGAGATAACATTATATATATATTGTATATTATAGATTGGAGCAGTGCCCTATAGTCAAACACATTAATGTTTCTTCAGTGAAACAAATGAACATTAATATTCAGTGAGATAAATAAAAACTATAAATAGCATCACAGTAGCTCAGTCTGGGTTTGAGTTGCCGCAAAGTGTAAAAAAGTCTTGTTGGTTTTCTGAGGTTTCAGATTTCAGGATTGCTGATACGGCATTTGGATCTGTAGCATTAATGATCCAATCTCAGTAACTGTTAATCTTCAAAAGAAAATTTGTGATTTAAAATGACAGAGAATCCAACAAGTTAGACTTTAAGAGAAATAAAATAAGGAACAAGAAAGACTTCACTGATTTAAACAAATAACATATAATCTGTAAACAGTATAAAATTCTAATTCACAGAAGCAGTGGCGCTTACATTCCCATCCGCTGCTGCCTCAGAACAGAGCTGATTCAGTCAACAGAAAACTTAAAAAAAAAACCAAAAAAAACCCTCTCATTAAATTTTGTGCTTATGACCTCTTCAAGCCTTAAGTTTAAGTTAAAATCTGGTTCTGATTAGTGTCTTTTATTTTTATTTTTTTAAAGATTTTATTTATTTATTCAACAGACAGAGATCACAAGTAGGCAGAGAGGCAGGCAGAGAGAGAGAGGAGGAAGCAGGCTGTCCGCAGAGCAGAGAGCCCGATGCGGGGCTCGATCCCAGAACCCTGGGATCATGACCCGAGCCGAAGGCAGAGGCTTTAACCCACTGAGCCACCCAGGCGCCCCTGATTAGTGTCCTGATGATCTAATCCTTGAAATAAAGCAAACAAAACTCCAATTATGTGCTGCTAGTGTTCATATGATTTTCCCTAGAAAAAGAAAATCATGGGGCACCTGGGTAGGCCAGTCGGTTAAGCAGCCTACTCTTGACTTCGGCTCAGGTCATGATTTGAGGGTCCTGGGATGGAGCCCTGTATGGGGCTCCATGCTCAGGGGGCGGGGCGGGGGGAGTCTGCAGGAGATTCTCTCGCTCCCTCCCTCTGGCCCTCCCCCTGCTTACTTTCTCTCTCTCTCTAAAAATAAATAAATAAATCTTCACAAAAAAAAAAAAAAGAAAGAAAATTATTTCAAAGCAAGTGGCATTCTGAATTTGTTTATACTGATCTACCTTGTATTTTTTTCTGAGCTGCTTTGCCGTGTAGTGACTGGCACTGAGGCCTTGATTTGCGCTTCGAGTCTGGAATAAATACCTCCCGCGAACTGCAGAGTAAAGTGGCAAAATGAAGTTGTTATTTTTATGGAATCGACAGAAGCTCTGCTTTATTAAAATGGCATTACTTTTTAGCTAACAAGCAGTTTTATCTTGATTTTTAAAATTCAGGCTCTTTGAATTATAATTTCCATGAATAGTTTTACATACAGTAAAATTCACCCTTTGTAGTGTATAGTTCTGAATTCTGACAAATGCATACAGTGGTATAACTGTCATTACAAGGGAGACAAACATCACTTCCACTGCCCCAAGAAACTCCCGTGGTGCCTCTCATAAATCAACCCATTGCCAGCATCATTTCCTGGAAACTACTGATCTGTTTTATTGTCTCTATAGTTTTGCATTTTTTTCAAAACATTATATAAGTAGAATCGTACAGCCTGGAGCCTTTTTAGTCTGGCTTTTTTCACTTTAGCATAATGTGTAGGAGATTCATTTGTGTTGCTGATTTATCACTAGTTCTTTCTTTTTTATATGTATCACAGTTGGCTTATTCATTTACCAGGTAAAGGACATTTGGATTGTTTCTAGTTTTTGGCAATTCTGAATAAAACCACTATAAACATGTGTGAACTGATCTCTGCAGTGAGTAAGTGTTTAACTTTATAAGAAACTGACAAACTGTTTTCCAAAGCGGCCATTCCTTTCCATGTCCCTACTAGCTACCTATGAGAGTTCCAGTGGATAATAACATGGAGAACACTTGTCTGAGTCAAGCTAACTGGAAAAGAATATAAAAATATATTAAAGTATTTAAATTGGTCTTTTCAGATTCTGCCTAGAGCACCTTTATATACCTCATGATGAAAACAAAGTAGGAAAGTATATCTAAGCGAGCATGGTATACTAGCACATAATTCTTACTTCTTTTGCTTCCTTTGACTTGACTCGGTCCAGATCACCCAATCTCATCTTTATAAGGTGCCCTGTAATTTCAGACATCCGTCGCTGATCTGGAGGTAAAAAATAATAAACCTAACTTTTTATGAGGATGATTTATAATTTTTATTTCTTAACACTTCAGTTATTGAGAATTTATGAAAATACCATTGGATACCATTTTATAGACATATACACTTATTTATCTTTGAAGAACTTCAGGCAGCAAGTAGCAAATGGCTCCTATAGATAATTGTGCTGCTTTTAAGGCTACTGTAAACCAACCTAAAACACGATAGTCATCTTTAGAGTGCAAGAAGGGGCAACAGTCAGCTTGACACCTCCAAACCATAGGTGTATATTATATGTAACATATATGTATATATATTGCACATATATAATATACATATATACACACATATACACACATATACATATACCTATATACATTATATATATATATACACACACACACACATATATATATATATAATATCTACATTATCTGCAGGGATTATCTACTAATAAAACCCGGGTTGAGGGTCACCTGGGTGGCTCAGTTTGTTGGGTGTCCCACTCTTGATTTCAACTCAGGTCATGATCTCAGGGTCATGAAATCAAGCCCCACATCAGGCTCTGTGCTCAGAGAGGAGCCTGCTTGGGATTCTGCAAAGCCTTCCTTCCCCCACCGTCTTTTAACAAACAAACAAACAAATAAAAATTCTGGTTGCTTCCTAAGGGAATGTGAATTCTGAGCCTCATTCTAGTTTGAACATTTTAAGCTATTCAGCATACTTCATAAAATGAAAGATTCCTATCATTGATACTTATACCTGATTTGTACATTATGTACATATTAAAACTTACCATCTTCCCTTTGTGCATCCTGGTTGAATCTCAAGGACCTTGTGGCATCCCATTTATTCTTCTGCATACTCACACTATTAGAAAAATTAAACAAAAATCAGCATTGATGCTTTAAGAGTGGGTATCTGATTGGATTAAGGAGGAATACTCACATGAAAGGAGACACATCTCTAGAAGTTGACTAAAAAAGAGTAGACAACATTAAGGTCCAATTAGAACACATTTACCGATTAGTTTCATAGTTAGTAATAAAAAGCAGCAATAAAACAGGTTCAGAGAAGTTAAGAAACTTGTCCCAAGAGATACAGATCTATAATTTGAACCCAGCTTTATCTGTCCGACCTGGAGGCCCCAGCTCATGCAATCTTTTAGAATTCGTCCAGTTGTGTGCTTGTGGTACTTAGCATGCAGGTGAATGTACAACCTGTCCAGTGTAATTGTGTGGAACTAGTCACAACCCAGGCTTTCATACATTTTTGGAACCCATGGTTTCTCTTTAAGTCAAATGTGGTTACTACTGTCCTTTTATTCCTACCTGGCTTTTTACCCCTTCCTTCAAAGTTATGGGAAATAAGAATTATTTTAAAAGGCCATAAAATACATTTATTTAAAAATTATAACGTCTACTTACTTTTCTTATTTCAAAGTCTATCTTCTTTGTGAATAAGTAATATTGGTTCAAAATTCAAAAGTTACAAATAGTACATATAGTGAAAAGTCTGTTTCCCAGTTTCCTTCTTTAGAGGCAATGAGTCTTTATCAAATTCCTGTGCAGTTTTTCAGAGATAGTTTATGTATATATAAAGACATATATATTCCTCTATCCATGCTACAGAAATGTTAGAATATGCCAAAACACATACTGTTTAGCACTTTCCTTTCTCACTTATCAATATATCTTAGAGATTTTTTATCTCGGTTTGTATGAACTTTGTTCATTTTTTATACTGCTAGCATTCCACTGTGGTATATTTTTATTCTTCTTCAGATTTTCCTTGGCTGTATTTGCTTGCTTATTTCTCAGTATGAACTTTACAACAGTAATGGATAATTTAGAGCTACCTTCTCTAGCGCCTTTTCTTTCTTCTGACCACAGGGTGAAGACATCTGCTTTTTTGGCTGTTTTGTGAACTTCTTTGGCTTTTCCTTTTTCCCTGACAACAGAAAGTCAATGTTATGTCTCACGTACTTCTCCAGTGCACTTGCTACTTACTTATGAACAATAAAACTATTTTAAAAAACATTGTTTCTTAAAACTAACAAATTACCTCTAAATAAAAAGTTAATATATGGAAAAGTCAAACTGAATGTGTTTTCACAGGGGTTCATTTTACTTTTCTTCTTTCTACTTGATGAAAAACTTTGGTGGAAAAAAATCAAGGCAATGAATTCAGAGTCCCAATGAAACTAGATGTTGAAAATGTTTGGAAAAAATATTTCTCTCAATCTAATGTGATAGTGGAGTCAATACCTAATACCAAATTTTTATGTATATAAAAATAACTATAACTCAGAAAAACACAGTTTGAGAGTAGAGTAAGTGAACTCACAAAAAAAATTTTAAAATGTCTTTTGCTTGGGGAGGAGGAAGAGCTATCAGATTCAAAATGGAGATAGGACAGAAATGACCTTGGGAGGAAGCGGATTTGGGACAAATTGTATTCTGGACTGGTGCATTCCTACATCGATATTCTGAATTTATTCTGGCTGACCGTGTAGAGGAGAAAGGAAAGAAAGAGAAAAGAAGGAGGGGAAAGGGTATTTCTCTCAAATCAATGTTTGAATGTAAGGATGGTACATTAAATCACTTTCCCAAACATCAACTATTTGTATATTGATGTATACAAACGCTGTGTAGTTTTTGCTCTATCTTAAAAAGGATACTTTATATTACTACTACAAATGGAAAATCTGTAAAATGTGCTATAAGGAAGATAACCTTGAAGATACTATAAAACAATCAAACAAAATAACCCAGATGCCCTGGGGCGGTGGGGGCGGTGGGGTGGGGGTTCAGTTGGTTAAGCATCCCAATTTTGATTTTGGCTCAGATCATGATTTCAGGGTCTTGAGATCCAGTCCCAAGTCAGGCTCCGCTGTGCATGGAGCCTGCTTAAGATTCTCTCTCCTCTGTCCCCCCTCCCCTACTCATGCTCGCTCACTCACTCAAAAAAATAAAATAATAAAATAAAAACAGTATTAAAAATCTAGATAGACTTATTTGCCTCCTGACAAACCCTGAGTCTCTGACAAGTGTTTATAGTTAAAACAGGAGACAAACTAAGTATTATAAAATTGCTAATGGACATGATACAGTGAGATTTGATAATGGAATGTGAATACAAGTTCTTCCAAAGAAAACAAGATAAAAACAGAACAAAAATATTATAAACTGTTACCTGTAGGTACTGGCAAATAAAGGGAGGTAGAAAGTGTTTACATTTAAAAGATGCATAAGATAGGGAAGTGGGTGAGGGTGAGGAATGAAACAAGATACAGGGATTAAAGAGTACACTTATAGAGATGAACACCAAGTAATGTATAGAATTGAATCATGGGCACCAGGGTGGCTCGGTCAGGTAAGTGGCTGCCTTTGGCTCAGGTCATGATCTCATGGCCCTGGGATGGAGTCCTATATTGGGCTCCCTGCCCAACAGGGAGTTTGTTTCTCCCTTTCCCTCTGCCTCTCCCCCACTGCTCATGCTCATTCTCTCTCTCTCTCTCTCACAGGTAAGTGGCTGCCTTTGGCTCAGGTCATGATCTCATGGCCCTGGGATGGAGTCCTCTATTGGGCTCCCTGCCCAACAGGGAGTTTGTTTCTCCCTTTCCCTCTGCCTCTCCCCCACTGCTCATGCTCATTCTCTCTCTCTCTCTCTCTCAAATAAATAAATAAAATCTCAAAAAAAAATTTTGTTGAATCACTCTGCTGTACACCTGAAACTAATCTAACACTGTATGCTAACTATACTGAATTAAAATTAAAATCTTGAAAAAAAAAGATGCAGGAGCGCCTGGGTGGCTCAGTGGGTTAAGCCACGGCCTTCAGCTCAGGTCATGATCTCGGGGTCCTGGGATCGAGTCCCACATCGGGCTCTCTGCTCAGTGGAGAGCCTGCTTCCCTTCCTCTCTCTCTGCCTGCCTCTCTTGTGATTTCTCTCTGTCAAATAAATAAATCTTAAAAAAAAAAAAAAAGATGCATACGATGAGAACTCTGAGTTTATGGCTTTCTGCCTGAGGGCACTTCCCAATACTTGAGCCAAAGGAGGAAAATTACAGCCTTTTGAGTTCCAGGAAAAAGACGACAGAATTCAAAGTAAGAGAAGCTGAAAGTTTAAAGGGAAATTTTCGGAAGAAATTCACAAAAGACTTAAGATCTAAAATGTGACTATAAACTCTGCTCAAATGAGTGTTAAAATCATGAAAGTGTATGGGAGACCGGAGGAAATCCAGCTAAATAGGCAAGCAGAAATTAGGTTCAGGTGTTGACCCCTGTAAGACAGAATTGTTTTTGGTGAGAGATCAGAGTTTCTTGTGCCTTTGACTAAATGCTTTCCTAAAATGCATAGAGCTCAAGCTCTAGGAGTCTTACTTAGGACTGGAAAAACAACTAGAAATCTAGGGGGAGTCCACAAAGCAAGGAAACCACTAAGCAGGTAAGTCCCAAATCTGAATAGAAAGTTTGTCCATAACCTTGCCTGACAAGTAAAATTGTACCGGCTGGTATGACTCTGGGCGTCAGGCTAAAATAGTAGCAGTTAATAGACAAGAAAAACCTGTGCGGAGACATGAGGGAGACAGATATTGCAGTTTGGGTCAGGCAAGTTAACTGCCTACTGGAACAAAAACCCCAACAATCCTCAGAAGAACAAAATAGGAATTGCACAGATAATCTACCAAAAGTCACAAGATGAAAAAACTGAAAAGTATGAACCTCTCAGAAAAGAAACAGTCAACAAAAACATTCTGAGAGAGTTTATATACTGGATTTAGCCCACAATGATTTCAAAACAGCTATTATAAATATGTTGAAAGGGAAAATGGTGTTATTGAATAAACACATAGGAAATCTCAACAAACATATGGAAACTATAAGAGAAGAACTAAGTGGAAATTCTAGAACTGATAAGCACAATAATTGAAATATTTAGTAGATGGGCTCAAGAGAAAGTCTGAAATGGTAGAATAAATCAGTGAAATGTGAAATGTTTGACTAAACATTAGAAATTATCCAATTCAACAAATAAAGCGAAGAATGAAGAAAATGAAAACAAAACTTCAGAAACCTATGGGACAATAGGTCTAACATTATAGGACAAAAGGTCTAACATATATGTATTGGATTCTAGAATGGGAGTGAGAAAAAGGGACAGAAAAAATACTTAAAGGAATAATGACTGTAAGCTCCCCAAATTTTGTTTAAAACAATTTACAAATCCAAGAAGCTCAACAAAGACCAAGGAGGATAGCCATAAAGGAAACCACACTTAGGCATATCATAGTCAGGCTTCTGAAAGTAAAAATAAAATCTTGAAAGAATCAAGATAAAAAGGGCACATTACTTATATGGGAACAATTATATCAATGACTGACTTCTCATCAGAAACAACAGAGGCCAGAAGATATTGGAATGAAATACAAACTGCTAAAAGAAAAAAAAATTGTTAAATAAGAATTCCATATTGAAGAAAACTGTACTTAAAAAACAAAATGTGGGATGCCTGGCTGCCTCAGAGTAGATGACTCTTGATCCTGGGGTTGTGGGTTCAGGCACCATGTTCGGTGTAGAGATCACTTAAGAATAAAATATTAAAACAAAAAGTGAAATAAAGGGCGCCTGGGTGGCTCAGTGGGTTAAGCCACAGCCTTCAGCTCAGGTCATGATCTCAGGGTCCTGGGATCGAGTCCTGCATCGGGCTCTCTGATCAGCAGGGAGCCTGCTTCCCTCTCTCTCTCTCTGCCTGCCTCTCTGTCTACTTGTGATCTCTCTCTGTCAAATAAATAAATAAAAATCTTAAAAAAAAAAAGTGAAATAAAGAGTTTCAGATATATAAAAAAAAGAATTTATTGCTACTATACCTGCACTGTAAGGAAATAGAAGTTCTTCAGAATAAAAGAAAATAACATCACATGATAACTTAGATATTAAAAAATAGTAAATAGTAGATATATATAAAAGACAAAATGTATATATTTTTTCTTTTGTTCCCCTATATTCTTTAAGTGACATACTGTTTCAAGCAAAAATCATAACCCTAACATAATTATATATAATATATATAGACACATAACAATAACACAAAGAAGGGGAAGCTAAGAAAACTATATTATTTTAAGGCTATATTTTACCTCAAGTAATTCTTATTAGCTTTAAGTAGGTTGTGATAGGTTAAAGATCATGTTGTAATCTTTAGAACCAAATGTAAAGAACTATAAAAAGCCAGTAAAAAAATTAAATGATATACTAGAATTACTTTCTTAGCACAAAAATTTCTAAGTATACTTAGAATTACTTTCTTAGCAGGAAAGTAGAAATAAGAGAAGCATTAACATTTGAGATAATTAGAAAGTGAATAGCAATATGGCAGAACTGGGGTGCCTGGGTGGCTCAGTCAGTTGAGCATCTCTCTCTTGATCTAAGCTCAGGTTTTGATCTTGGGGTCATGAGCTTAAGCCCCGTGTTGGGTTCCACTCTGGAAATGGAGCCTACTTAAAATAAAAATAAAAATAAAAATGGCAGAACTAATATAATCCTATCATTAAACACATTAAATATAAATAGAATAAAGGCTCTGATGAAAAGCTGAAGATTGTCAAACTGGATTAAAAAAACAATTTCCGGGGCGCCTGGGTGGCTCAGTGGGTTAAAGCCTCTGCCTTCGGCTCAGGTCATGATCCCAGGGTCCTGGGATGGAGCCCTGCATCGGGCTCTCTGCTCAGCAGGGAGCCTGCTTCCTCCTCTCTCTCTGCCTGCCTCTCTGCCTACTTGTAATTTCTGTCTGTCAAATAAATAAATAAAATCTTAAAAAAAAAAAAAAATTTCCAACAACATGCTACCTACAAGATATATACTTTAAATTAGAAAACACAAAGAGGTTAATAAAAGGTTAGCAAAAAGATAACAGTAAACAAATCTACAGTGATTATATTAACACGAAACAAAATAGGCTTCAAGACAAGCAATTTTACTGTAGACAAAGGAATACATCATAATGAAGAGTCAATACACTATAAATATATGCCTAATCACAAACCTCTAATGTACACAAAGTAAAAATGAGTAGACTTAAAAGACAAAAACACATAAATTCATTATAGCTGGAGATTTCAATACTCTCTTTTACTAATTAATGGCACAAGAAGTCAGAAATGAGCAGTCAGAAGATAAGCATGATTACAGAAGATTTGGAACAGACAACCAAACCAACCTGTCTTGACATTTATAGACCACTCCACCAACAACAGCAGAATCCATACTCTCTTCATGAACATTTAGAACACGTGTCAATAAAATGTAAGGGACATTGAGTGTGTTCTCTGAGTATTATGGGATTAAATTAGAAACCTGTAACTGAAAAGTATCTGGACAATCTGAAAATATTTGGAAATTAAACAACATACTACTAAACACATGGATCATATAAAAAAACATAAGGGAATTAGAAAATATTCTGTGTTGAATATAAATGAAAACAAGACATAGCAAAGTCTGTGGGAAATAGTGGTGCTGAGAGCAAATCTTACAAGTTTAAATGTTTACATCAGAAAAGAAGTAAAGCAAAAACCAATGATGTCAGTTCCTTAAGAAGCTAAAAAAGGAATTAAGTCCAAAGTAATTATAAGGAAGTGAAAATCAATGAGATATAAAACAAACTAGAGAGAAAGTCAATAAAATCAAAAGCTGGTTCCTTGAAAAGATCAATTTAAAAACTTCTAGCTAAACTGATCACGAAAAAAGTGGTAAAACAAATTACCAATATCATCAATGAAAGAGGGACATCACTACAGATCCTTCAGACAGAAAAGGATAAGAAAACACCATAAGCAGGGCGCCTGGGTGGCTCAGTGGGTTAAAGCCTCTGCCTTCGGCTCAGGTCATGATCCCAGGGTCCTGGGATCAAGCCCCACATCGGGCTCTCTGCTCTGCGGGGAGCCTGCTTCCTCCTCTCTCTCTGCCTGCCTCTCTGTCTAGTTGTGATTTCTCTCTGTCAAATAAATAAAATTAAATTAAATTAAAAAAAAAGAAAACACCATAAGCAACTTTATGCCAATAAATTTGACAACTTGGATAAGATGGAGAAATTTCTTGAAAGGCACAAGTTATCAAACAGATTCAAGAATAAATAAAAGACTTGAATAGTATAATATTACAGCTACCGAAATCGTAATTTAAAACCTCCCCATAAAAAAAACTCTAGGCCTAGATGACCTCATTGCTGAATTTTATCATATATTTATGGGAGAAATAATACAAATAGTACACATATTCTTTCAGAAAAGAGAAGTGAGGGGAACACTGTCTAACTCATTTTACAAGATCAGTATTACTCTGGTAACCAAACTTGAAGACATCACAGAAAACTAAAACCAAACAACTAATATTGCTCATAAACACAAACAATCCTTAACAAAATACCAGCAAGCCAAATACATTAATATATAAAAAGACAAATACCTCATAACTAAGTGGAGTTTATCTGAGAAGATTGGTATAACACTTGAAAAAATCAATGTAATTCATCATACTAATATATGGAGAAAACTAGATCATCATCTCAATAGATGGAGAAAATGTATTTGACAAAATTCAACACCTATTCACTATAATTCAGCAAATTAGAAATAGAAAAGAACTATTTCAATCTGAGACAGGGCATTTATGAGAAAGTGAGAAACCAACCACTAACATTACATACTTAATGGATAAAGACTGAATGCTTTTCCCCTAAGACAGGGAGAAGGTAAAGATGTCTGTTCTCACCACTTCTATTCAACATGAGGTCCTAACCAGAGCAAAAAAAGAAATACAAGGCGTATATATCGGAAAGGAATCTAATAAGCAAAGAAAAATTAAGTGAAATTAGCAAGGACACAGAAAAAAGTTCATTTGGAACAACTGAAAAATCTTCCAACTGAAAAACTGGACAATTTTTTAAAAACCTACTTCCACTTATAACAGAATAGAAAAAGCACTTGGGAATAAATTTAACAAAAGATGTTCAATATCTGTATACTAAAACTACAAAACATTGTTGAGAGACATTAAAGAATTAAATAAAAGGACAGACATTCCAAATTCATGGATTAGAAGACTTGCCATTGTAAAAAAAAAAAAAAAAAAAATCATTCTCTCCAAATTGATACTTGGGTTCAATAAAATCCCCCCAAAATTCCAACAGTATTTTTGTAGAAATAGTGACCTTTAATCTAAAATATACAGGAAATGCAAAGCACCTAGAAATACCAAAATAATCTAAAACGAAAGAACAAATCTGAAGGACATACATCACCAGATTTCAAGAATCACTAAAAACTACAAAAATTAAGACTGTGGTACTGATATACTGATGTAAAATAGACATAATAATCAACGGAAGAGAGCAAAGAGTTTAAAAATAGATCCACATGTAAATGATCAGTTGATTTTTAAACAAAGGTGTCAAGGTAATCCAAAGGGGAAGGAACATTGTTTTCAACAAACAGTTCTGGGAAAACTGGCTATGCCTATAGGAAAACAAAGGGAAGCTCAACCCTTAACTCATACCATATATAGAAATTAACCTGGAAGGGATCATAGACTTAAGTAGAGAAGTTTAAATCATACAATTTCTGGAAGAAAATAGCAGAAAATCTTTGTGACCTTGGGGTAAGCAAAGATTTATGTTATTAAAGCATGAAACATAAAAGGAAAACTAAAACATTAGAGTTCACGAAGATAATTTAATAACTTTGCTCTTCAAAAGACATCATTAATAAAAATAAAAGGCAAGGGTGCATGGGTGGCTCAGTGGGTTAAAGCCTGCCTTCAGCTCAGGTCATGATCCCAGGGTCCAGGGATCGAGCCCCACATCGGGCTCTCTGCTCAGTGGGGGGCCTGCTTCCTCCTCTCTCTCTCTCTCTGCCTGCCTCTCTGCTTACTTGTGATCTCTCTCTGTCAAATAAATAAATAAAATCTTTAAAAACAACAACAAAAAGGCAAGTCATAAACTGGGGACAGATATTTGCAAAACATATGGACTTGTATCCAAAATATATATTAAGAATGCTTATAATTCAATAATAAGGCCAACAATCTAACTAAAAAATAGGCAAAACATCACTTAAAAAAAAAAAACACTTCATGAAAAAGGTATATAAATGGCCAATTAGCAAGATGCCTAGAACAATTTATCACTAGAATGGCTAAAAGTAAAAAAAAGTAATAATACCAAGAACTGGTAGAAATGTGTAGTAACCAGCAATTCCACTTCTAGGTATCTACCCAAGAAAAATGAAAACCTATGTCCACACAGACTTGTATGCAAATGTTCATGGCAACATTATTCATAATAACCAAGAACTGGAACAACTCAAATGTCCATGAAATGGTGAACGGATAAACAAATTATGGTATAGTCATACAGTGGAATACTACTGGGTAATAAAAAGGAACAAACTACTGACATACAAAACAATATAGCCGAAACTCAAAAACATCACACTAAGTGAAAGAAGCCACACACAAAAGACATTATATTTATCCTCCATTATAAATTCATCCTCCATTACAAATTCTACCTCAATCAACTGTGGGGAAAAACCTCACACAAAACACAGTAGCATTTCTCTTTGACTAATTATAATTTTAAAATAATTGATAAATAACTATAAATAATTGATAAATAACTAGTTTTTTAATAAGAGTATATGACACATCAAGAAAAATTATATAAAACTTGGAAAAAAGACAAAGGGAGGGTTGTATGTCCTTTTAGTGTCATACTGGAGGACTGCTTACGAGGCCATGTAAGAATACTTAATTCTCAAGGAAAATATCCTTGTATCTGACTCTCCTATTACTATTGATTGAAGGCCCAAATGCTATGAAATTTGTAACCTGCAGATTTTTGTGTCTAACAGAAATGCAAATGATTTCTGTTTAGAAGATAACCTCAAATAAAATCTTTAAAAAAAAAAAAAAAAAAGGGGCGCCTGGGTGGCTCAGTGGATTAAGCCACTGCCTTCGGCTCAGGTCATGATCTCAGGGTCCTGGGATCGAGCCCCGCATCGGGCTCTCTGCTCTGCAGGGAGACTGCTTCCTCCTCTCTCTCTGCCTGCCTCTCTGCCTACTTGTGATCTCTCTCTCTGTCAAATAAATAAATAAAATCTTTAAAAAAAAAAAAAAAAGAAGATAACCTCAAAGGTGATCGGTTTACTGCCTTCTAGGACATCAATTAGTTTTGAATCTAACTTGTAATACTCTTTAACATTCTTTTTCAAATGACTATAAATACCCAAGTCTTCAAATGCTCTTTGAACAAATTTTTTCCCTTATTTCTCTTGCCAAAGAGTTAAAAACTTTTGACACGGGCGCCTGGGTGGCTCAGTGGTTTAGGCCGCTGCCTTCGGCTCAGGTCATGATCTCAGGGTCCTGGGATCGAGTCCCACGTCGGGCTCTCTGCACTGAGGGGAGCCTGCTTCCTTCTCACTCTCTCTGCCTGCCTCTCTGCCTACTTGTGATCTCTCTCTGTCAAAATTAATAAATAAGGGGCGCCTGGGTGGCTCAGTGGGTTAAAGCCTCTGCCTTCGGCTCAGGTCATGATCCCGGGGTCCTGGGATCGAGCCCCACATCGGGCTCTCTGCCCTGCAGGGAGCCTGCTTCCTCCTCTCTCTCTGCCTGTCTCTCTGCCTAGTTGTGATTTCTGTCTGTTAAATAAATAAAATATTTAAAAAAAAATTAATAAATAAAAAAAAATCTTTAATAAAAAAATAAAATAAAATAAAAAATAAAAATTAAAAAAAAAAAACTTTTGACACAAGTTTATTCTGTAGTTGTATAAAATCATGTTTTTAATTTCTTAAGCATCATATTCTGGGGATGCCTGGGTGGCTCAGTCGGTTAAACATTTGCCTTCAGCTCGGGTCATGATCCTGGGGTCCTGGGATCGAGTCCCACATCAGGACCCCCGGCAGAGCAAGGAGCTTGCTTCTCCTTCCGCCTCCACCGTTCCCCTGCTTGTACTCTCTTTCTCTCTCCCTCTCTGACAAATAAATAAAATCTTAAAAAAAAAAAAAAGAA
Organism: Meles meles; assembly: GCF_922984935.1. Classification (NCBI taxonomy): domain Eukaryota; kingdom Metazoa; phylum Chordata; class Mammalia; order Carnivora; family Mustelidae; genus Meles; species Meles meles. The sequence goes on from NC_060080.1 coordinate 61,782,066, forward strand.
TCATACTCTGATTATTATTGCATAATGCTTTGAGTGTCACTTGAAATCACTTCAGGCACACGTTGACGTAAGTCATGCGTTTTGAGAAAACCATTAGGTTACACCTGAAGTGAAAATGTGGAGGATTATTTCTCAGCACACTGCACTTTTTAAAATAACTTTTTATTATTCTGTGTTAGTGTCAGGATTAGGGAATCCTGATGGAGGCTCCTTTTTTTTTTCCATGTTGCAGCCCACCATGTAGACTTACAGAGCTAAGTCCTCATCCCTTGCATTAAAGACTTCAAAATGCTACACCTTCATAAAAGTGAGACTTGATTTTATCTTAGAAATCAGTACTTTGTTTCTTGGATATTTCTTCTTCATCTCCAACTTCATCTTCAGTGACCTCAGATCCAGTGGTATATTCTTCTTCTTCTGAAAATAACGATTGTTGTTTCTGAATTAAAAAACAAAACAAAACAAACACACCCTTTAAAAAACATAGTATTAACACATTTCTTATGGATTCTTTCAAACACATTTATCTAAATTTATTTTGGATATTACATTTTTTCAAACACACTTTTCTAAATGAGCCACACAAGAGCTGATAAAGTAACCAATGCCTAGTATAACATTTGGGAAATGGACATAAGAATTTCTATGTTTAGGATAGGGTCACATTACATTAAACATTTTTTTAAAAAGATTTTATTTATTTGACAGAGAGAGACACAGCGAGAGAGGGAACACAGCAGAGGGAGTGGGAGAGGGAGAAGCAGTCTCCCCGTGGAGCAGGGAGCCCAACTCAGAGCTCGATCCCAGGACCCTGGGATCATGACCTGAGCCGAAGGCAGATGCTTAACGATTGAGCCACCCAGGCGCCCCTAAAATAAACATTTTAAAATTTTTTCCTTCACATATCCTAGCAGAGTGATAGGCACATAAAGGTCTCAGATTTGTCAAACTGCACCTCTATCACTCAACTGAATGTAATATTAAGATTAAATAAAAATATAATAATTGCCATTATTAAAGTAGTCTCATAAGCAAGTACAGGTACACATTCCCTGGAAAAATGTGGTCCTGGATTACTCAACAATAGCTGCATCAGCTTCCTGTTTCTGCCTACCCACCCCACTTTCTGCCATCACTGATCCAAATTTCAGTTGCATTCTTGTGAATATTGGTGGCAGATGGCGGAGTAGTGGCAAATAGGTAAAAGGAAAAAAAGAAATCAACCAACCAACCAAACAAATTTCGCCTGGAATTTAATAAATTTGTTTTTTTGTTCTATGTCCTAATGTGACTTAAATGTGAGTTTTAGAAGTCATTAGGGACACGTAAGGAGTATACAACAAGATAATAGAGTATATGTCTGTTTTAAACAATGGCATTTTCGGTAAGTGCAAAATTACAGAAGCTGAAAAGGATAACTGATTTGAACTAAAATCTGTAAAATAAGATACTGGTAAGATTCTATTAAACTAAACTTTAATTGTGGAAGAAAGAGATCCACGAAAGTGGAATATATTTGCTTACTTACCAGTTGCAGAGTCCAATTTTTCAGTGACAAAAACTATAAGAAAGACAAAGGAATAAGAGATTAATAAATCTGCATCTCCAGACTGCAGCTCCTTATTTTTATGTGGAGACCATGGAAGAGTTGAAAAAAAGCTGCAAGTATAGCTCCTTTCCAGGTTGAAACATAACTTAAAACTCAGGCTGAAAATGATGTATCACAAATTTTTTTTATATCTGCTGCCTAGAGAATATGTTTATAAAAAAAAAAAAGAAGAAGAAAGAAAATCAATACTTCCCAGTGTCATTTCCAAAGGATAAGCAAATCACATGTAGAGATATTCTAACTTATTTTTTGAACTATTTCAATCACTTTTTTTTTAAAGATGCATTTGTTTGCTTGAGAGAGAGAATGAGAGAGCACAAGCAGAAGGAGAGAGAATCTTAAGCAGACTTTGTGCAGAGTGTAACTCGGGGCTTGATCTCATGACTCCGAGATCATGACCCACGCTGAAACCAAGAGTTGGATACATGACTGACTAGGCCACCCAAGGGCCCCTTCAATTACTTCTTAATGTTTATATTTTACTATAAGTTAAGGAACCAGATTATATATGGATATTCAAGAAATCTAATTTGCTATTTGGTATATAAGTCATAAATGAATGTTAATGATTGAATATTTATAGACATTTGAAGTTTACAATGCATTTTACATGGAATATTTCACTTTGTCAAGTAAATGCTACCTCAGCCAATACAAAGCCCAGAAGTTCACAGGCAATAGGAGATTCCCTGGTTGTCAGTAACAAGAATCAAAAAAATCAAAGCTATCCAGCCATCTGAAAAATATTTGTTTTGAAACCTTGCAAAAACTAAATGAATTCCTGATTACAATTTAAAAAAAAAGGAATTTCGTACCAAAAGAAATTTATAGAATTAGGAGAAGACAAAATATCCCATTCACTCTATCTTCAATTCTCAAATTATTAGTTGTCCATAATAAAACCTCTGAAGACTATGTTAAATTTTTTCCCCAAATTTAAGTTGATTAGTTATTAGTTGAGGGCAAGGAACATGTCCTATTACCCTTAGAGTCCTACTAACTCAGCATAATACCTTGTTGTTATGATCAGGTAGTCAGTAAACGCTTATCAAGCAAATACTTTATTAGCACCACGCTCTAACCAACTGAGCTAACCGGCCACCCTTCAACCAAATATTTTAATTTCAGTTTAAACCAATTACATTTCTGTTAAAGATTAAATGTCATCAGTTGTTTGTATCAGTAAAGAATAAGTGAAACAGCTACTCACAGCATTGAGCTCCCCACTTTTGGGGCCCCATGGTGTATTTGGCTCCAGTAAAACATCACAATCTAGACTCTTTTCATCACAGGGACCAACCCCAGAATCACTTGAAAGAAAAAGACATTTTATGGAGAAATGTTCAATTTCCTAAGAAGTGACATGCCAATGATATCTTTTTCATTGCAAATATTTTATAAATCGCTCTTCAGAAACATAGTTCTTGAGCATTTAAAGTATGTCGCCTCAACATTTACATTGCTTAATTCATCTAGACACTGCCCATAGGGGAGCACCACGGCACTACCAAACACTTGCCAGGTTGTGAAACGGGCTGCTATGACTGGTACTTCTGTGAGAAAGGCCTTCATTAAAGGGTCTCCCACTCCCCCACCTGACTGCCTGCTGCAACTGCAAAATGACAGAAGTGACTTCAGAAATTATTAAACTCAAGGAGTTCAAATTTATGCAAAGATGACCTCAATGACTGATTTTTTTTTCTAGTTGCATCAATCAAGCATTTATTTTTTTTATTTAAAGATTTTTATTTATTTATTTGACAGAGAGCGAGAGATCACAAGTAGGCAGAGAGGCAGGCAGAGAGAGAGGAGGAAGCAGGCTCCCTGCGGAGCAGAGAGCCCGATGCGGGGCTCGATCCCAGGACCCTGAGATCATGACCTGAGCCGAAGGCAGCGGCTTAATCCACTGAGCCACCCAGGCGCCCTCAATCAAGCATTTAAGAAGGGCTTAAGTAACTTGGGCAAAGAAAAAAATCTCAAAAAACGAATTGCGGATCACAAACTTTCAATCACCAAAGACTCCTTTTATTCATTTTTTCCCCCTTGGACCTCCAATATTTTGAAGTATTTTTCCTACCAAGTAAACACCTGCTTGCTCTGAATGGGAGCTAACATATAATTTCAGTAAGCTTTCTGAAGTGATGTAAACGACCGGGGGGTTGATTTGGGGAAACAGTAGTGAATGGAGGATTCTGATATGTGAAGCATAAATAAAGCTGCAGCACAGCGTTCTCCCCTCCGCCTCACCTAACTGTATCTTTAGAAAAAGGCACAACGATGACATCTTTGTGTTTGTGGAGATCATCCAGTATTTTAGCAGTCGGGCAGGATGGCAAATCTCCACCTTCCCTTTGATCCTCAAGAGCAGCCACGTGGTCTTTCACTTTACAACCCTGTGTCATAAGAGACACTAAATTAGAGAGGTTGGTTTGTTATAGAAATGTTCCTGTAAAAATGATCGTATGGTTTTGTTCTTCTTTGCCCAGCAATATCGTCATAGCAACCATTTTACCACCTTTTTCTTTTTAGAGATTTTATTTATTTTTTTGTCTCAGAGAGAGAGAGAGCGCGCGCACACAAACAGACAGAGTGGCAAGCAGAGGCAGAGAGAGGCAGAGAGAGCAGGCTCCCCACTGAGTGAGGAGCCCGAAGCGGGACTGGATCCCAGGACACTGGGATCATGACCTGAGTTGAAGGCAGCTGCTTAAACCACTGAGCCACCCAGGCATCCCAGATTTTATTCATTTATTTTAGAGAGAGAGAATGTACGTGGACGAACAGGGGTATAGGCTGAGGGACAGGGAGAGAGAGAGAATCTTAAGCAGAGTCCACGCTGAGCACAGAGCCTGATCTCATGACCCTGAGACCAGGACCTGAGCCAAAACCAAGAGTCAGATTGTTATGGGGCACCTAGGTAGCTCAGTGGGTTGGGCGTCTGCTTTTGGCTCAGGTCATGATCTCAGGGTCCTAAGATCAAGCCCCACATCAGGCTCCCTGCTCTGAGGTGGGGCCTGTTTCTCCCTTTCCTGTTCCTTCTGCTTGTGCTCTCTGTCAAATAAATAATAAAATCTTAGAAAAAAAAAAGGGCCAGATGCTTACCCCACTGAGCCAAACACATGCTCTTTGTCATTTTTTAATAGTTTATTTTTTTAAAAGATTTTATTTTTTTATTTATTTGACACAGAGAGAGAAAAAGCAGGAGAGTACAAGCCAGGGAAGTAGCAAAGGGAGAGGAAGAAGCAGGCTCCCCTTTGAGCAGGGAGCTCAACTTGGGGCTTGATCCTACAACCCTGGTATCATGACCCAAGTGGAAGGCAGTTGCTTAACCAACTAAGCCACCCAGGCTTCCCATTTTTTATAGTTTATAATTCCCTACCAAAAATTTCCAAGCTTAGCTTCTATCAACTTAAACTAGTAATCTTCTTTATTTTATAGTCTGTGTCAATAATTCCAGTATTTATAGTTTCTGTGGTTTGTTTTTGTGGCATAAATTCTACTGTTCCCCTTCTTGGTAACCTACTTCCATCTATGTCAGGCTATCTTACTATGTTGAATATTTTATTAAAATATTGTTTGTAGCAATAATTTGAGGTGTAGAATAATGTTATTTTCCCCCAAAGAGAATTTTTACTGCTTTTGCTAGGTGTCTGGGAACAAGAGCAGTCTAAGATGACCTTAATCCAAGTTCAGAACTTGAAATTTCCTAGGCCATGCAACTGAATCAAAACCAGTTGCTGGCTGGGTGTTACCCAGGCAAAGAATAGTTTATTTCTGATTTAATCTTACTTTCTTTGGATCCCAGCTGAAAATGTAAGGGTAGAACTGTTACTCATTACTAACTCCATTCCTCCAGATCCTTTCCAGACTGGTATTGGCTCCCAGGGCAAAAATGGTCCCGAGTGCTGGCTCCCTTAGGTTTCTATCATTTCCTATACCTTAACACTAATTCCTTATTATCTTATTAACTTTTTTAATGCTTTCAGTTTAATCTTTATATTTATATATCATCTAGCTTTTTTACTGCCTTTTGATGGGAGGAATGGTCTGAATTACTAGGTCTGCCATTACTAGAAATATAAATCACCATATAAACTATTTAGATTTCACTTAGCCTAAGAAATCACCTCAACAATATCCATGATGTCACATAAAGATTTATCATACAGTTTAATTACTATTTATTCCTCAACTGTCTCATGATGAATGGAATATAAGGGGTTAACACAACCAGTAAATAGACAATAACAAGACAATGAGTTACAACTTTTAGAAGTATTGTTTACAACAATGTGAACATGATAGTTAAAACAGAAACACCATATCCACCAAGAAATCAATGACTAAAAATCATATTACTTGCAAAATATAACAAAACCATGAGTTAATAAAAGTCTTGGGCCTATCAAAGCTAATTCCATTTCGTTTACGGTGTCATACCTGATTTAAATAGCTTTGTATGCAAACCATCTAGCTAATATTAAATACAAACATCATGTGGGTAACCTATTACCTCATCAATAAAATTTCTGACTAATCGAAGTTGGTGACTGATTGTAAATATAACAAACTACCGTCCAGCTTAAATCCCATGATCCACCATTTCAGTAATATTCATGTAAATACCCAAAATTCCTTGGCCCTAAATCTCATCATACCCACCTGGTAAAACCTCAGTGACCCACTGTCTCCATATTTGCACTCAAGCAGTTTAGCCCTGCTGGAGAGAGTCACATAAAAGGCATGCTGGATTTCATTGTGAATTTAGGATTACCAAACTCCATTGGGCTCTCAAATTGCTTAGGAACCTACAACCTTTCTCTGGGAAATTCACTCGCATGTTTTCCAAAAAGACTATTTCAAACCTTGAACACTTTCTTCAAACCTTGGAAGAACCTTCCCTTTCCCCTCTCAATCTTAGCAGATGGCTTTTCCTCATACTTCAGAGACAAGAGGAAAGGCATTAGGTTGGAAAAAATGCATCCAAATGATAGAAACACAATATTACTAATAACTGCAAACATCCTACTCTTTCTTTACTGTTCTAACAGAGGAATTGCCCTTCTTCTCATCTAAACTAATACTGCCTCATAACCTTGTATCATCAACCTCTCCTCCTCAACTGGATCTCCCACTGACTTTAAAAAAGATCTCTAATATTAAAACAAAATAAAGCAGAAACAATAACCAAATACCTATAGTATAATTACTGATTTAGCTTCTCCATTCTCCAATTTCCCAAAAGGGCTGCTATTCATCCTGCCCACATTTGTTCTTCCACAATCCATACCAATCTGGCTCTGGTATCTAGTACTCCAACAAAACAGTTTTCACACATGAATTCCAGGTTACCATAGTTAAAGGACAGATTTCTTTCATTATTTTTTCTGACTTCTTGGCAGTATTTGGCATCATAGACTACTTTCTCTTTCTTCAAATACTACTCCTTCGATTTTCATGACAACATCCTTGGTTTTCCTTCTATTATTCCTGCCGCTCCTGATCTTTGTCTTTTGTAGGCTCGTGCTTTGCTATCCAGCCATTAAATTCTGGGAGTTTCTCTAGGCTTTTCTGTAGGCTCTCTGCTCTTCTTATGCTCACCTAGACCTGCTGGTTTCAATTCTCACTTATGTGCAAAAAGACTTAAAATTTTCACCTCCAGGTAGCCAATTCTCTGAGCCCCAAAACCCACATATCTAACACTCTTTGCCTGGTTGCCTCCTAAAACACCTCAATCTCAAAATGTCCAAAACAGAACTCCGAGCTTCTCCAAACCTAATTCCCTTCTTGTTTCCTCCTCAGTAGACAGAACTACCACTATCCAGTAGCACAAGCAAGAAACTGAGTTATTCTCGACTTTTTCCTCTATGATATAATCCATCAAGCCATTTCAGTTTTACCTTCTAAATTCTGAATTCATCTTTACAACCCTGGGCCAAGCTATCATCATCTTTAAGACTAAGCAGTAACTACTCTCATACCTGATGACACTTAATATTCCTAAGCCACTCTCCACACTGCAACTTATCTTTAAAAACAAAAAACAAAACAAAACAAAACCATGGCCTACAAGCTCCCATCCCTGCATTGCCTAACACCTACCTACCTTGCCAGCCTTTTCTTAAACTGTTTTCTATAACAGGCAGTTTTGTTCAGTCTTTCTCATTCACTGTGTTCCTTCTGGCCTTGGTATGAAGACTATGTCCCTTCTCTTTGCCTCAAAAACTCCTACCCACCCTTCAAATTTCAACCGAATGCCAACTCCTTGACTTCAATGCCCAGGTCAGACCAGCCTATTATAGACATTTATGGTCCTGCATGCTTCTTCAAACATTTCTTTGCATGCTTTTTTACCCCCCTTTTTGATACGACTGTATGAGCTATAAGCTCCACAAAGGGAGAAACTATTTAATTTTACAGAAATTAGATTATTCCCTGCCTTGCACAGTGTGTGACACAACGGTGGTACTTTAGAAATAACTGTTGTATGGATGAGGAGGAGGAAGAGCTTGAGGTTCTTTTCCTCCACTGATGAAATCTAATTACATAACATTTTCAAAAGTGTTAGTGATCAAGGACTCTAACCTACAGCAATAGTCACATCTTGTACCAACATATATGTGCAAGGATGTTCATTACAACACACAAACACCACCAATCTGGAAACAACCTAAATGTTCATTGATAGGTGGTTGGTTAAATAAATTGTGATATATGCACAGCTTAGGATATTATGCAGCAGTAAAAGAAATGACAGAAAGATAACCTAGGTATATTGTTGATTGAAAAGGGCAAGTTACAGAATAATATGAACAGTATGATCCTATTTCCAATATAAAAAACTGCATATAGTTTGTGCCTAAAATGTATAAAACAGGGGTGCCTCTGTGGCTCAGTTGCTTAAGCATCTGCCTTCGGCTTAGGTCATGATCTCAGGGTCCTGGAATCAAGCCCTGCATCAGGCTCCCTGCTCTGTGGGGAACCTGCTTCACCCTCTTCCACTGCCCTACTCCCAGCTTGTATGCATGCTCTGTCTCAAATAAATAAAATCTGGAAAACAGAGGAGGCAAGAAAACTTAATATTAAAAAAAAATTGTATAAAACAAAGTCTGAAAGGAAACTGTTAACTGTGGTTACCTCTAAGAAAAGATGCAGAACAAGGGAGTGGTATAAAGGGACTTCTACTTTTAACTATACTTATTTTTGTATTGTTTAAAGTCTTTCCTATAGGAATGTATCATCTTTATGCTTTAAAAACAACAAAAGGAGGAAAGATGAAATAGACAGTGCAGTGAGCACTGTAACTACAAAAGGGCAACATCCAAAATTTACCTTGCTGGCTCAATTGGTGGAGCATGAGACTCTTGATCTTGAGGTTGTAAGTTTCAGCCCCATGATGGGTGGAGAGGTTACTTAAAATAAGAAAATCTTTTTTTTAAAATAAAATCTTTAAAACAAACAACATAAAAACAAAATTTACCTTTGTAAGCTGAGTGGGATCAAACCGAAGAACCTTTTGGTTACAGCAGGGATAAATACCAGTGCCAACGGTACTCAGTGAACTTGATGCGGTAGGATAAACCACTGTTTCTGAGTGATATTGACAATGTGAAAATTCTATACAGAGAAAAGCCTGAATAAAAGAAATATATAAAATCAATTATTATTCCCACAATAAAATTCTACATCCCAAAAAACTTTACTCAGGACTACATAATGTATGTTCCATTTTCTTTTTAATTTTTAAAAAAATATTTTATTTTTTTTATTTGGGAGAGCAAGAGAGCATGAGCAGGGGGAAGGGTAGAGGGAGAGGAGAAGCAGACTCTGTGCTGGGCAGGGAGCCCAATTGGGGACTTCATTCCAGGAACCTTGGATCATGACCTGAGCTGAAGGCAGATGCTTAACCGACTGAGCTACCCAGGTGACCCTGTATATTCCATTTAAATAACACGTACAGAAAAGGAAAATCTCTAGAGACACAAAGTAGATTAGTGGTTACTTGGGGTTGGAGATAAATTGGGGAACGGCAGCAAATGGGAACAAGGGACTTTTTTTTGGAATGGTGGAAATGTACTAAAATTGGATGGTGGTGATAGATGAACAACTTTGTAAACTTACTAAGAATCAGTGAATCATACACTTAAAATGAATGAATTTTATGGCAGGTAATTACACGCTAATCAAATAAAAAGTTTTCCAATGAAAAAATGAAATAAAATTTGCCTCACTTGATTATTCTTAGACATATTTTTTAAGGTAAATATTTAGCACCAATGTTAATGAAAACTATGTGATAACTTTCAATAGCTGAATAGTTGAATTTTAATAATAAAATTAATAGTTTTCAGATGTTTACAAGTTGATAAAATAAAGAACAACATTAACAATTTTAAGCATTTATTTTAAACATAAAAGCAATAAAAGATAGTCCATAATTCCAAATTCTTAGTCATTAGTTCCAATTATGATTTTTAAACAGTTTTTAATTTAATTTTGAGTCTAGAAGTGCCTGGGTGGCTCAGTCACTTAAACGGCCAACTCTTGGTTTCGGCTCAGGTCGTGATCTCAGGGTCCTCAGATTGAGTCCCACATTAGGCTCTGCGCTCAGCAAGACGTCTATTTGAGGATTTTCTCTTTTCCTCTGCCCCTTGCCCCTGCACTCTCTCAATAAATAAATCTTTTAAAATTTTTTGAGTGATAATAACTATAAGGTATACTCTCATACACAAAATATTTTACATCTGAAATATTTTACGAGTTTATAAACTCTCCATAAGAAATACTGTAAATCAATATTCAATTTGCTATAAAGAAGTGAAAAAGTCCCTCATACTTTCTGTGTTCCAACATGCTAAACGAGTCAGATTTTAGAAGCTTGAAATCCTTGATTATTAGTGCTAGTCCGTTGTAGGGAGTATCTATTAAATATCTACCAAGTTTAAAAAACAAACAAACAACTCCCTCCCCACCGCTCCCCAAACCTAAGCTAACAACAAAGAGTGCTGGTGAGAGTGTGGAACAACTGGAACTCTCACACAGAGCTGGCAAGAATGCAAAATGACTCAAGGACTTTGGGAAACTAAGCATCATAAATGTTAAGCTTACATTTACCACACAATCCAGCAATCCTACTTCTAGGTAATAACTCCAGAGAAATGAAAACGTATGTTCATATGAAAGCCTGTATGGAAATGTTTATAGTTGCTTTTTTCATAATAGCTCTAAACTAGAAACACTATAAAATCCTTCACAGGTGAGTGGATAAACATACTGGGATACATTTACACAATATAGCGCAAAGAAGAAATAAACTGACACATAAAGCAATATGGATAAACTTCAAATCTATTTGCTAAGTAAAAGAAGCCAGATCAAAAAGCAAAATACAGTATGATTCTATGTATATGACATTCTGGAAAAGCCAAGTAAACAGGGACAGTAAACAGATCAGTGCTGCCAGAGGCTGGGGGTGGAAGAAGAAATGAGAAGGGGCGGGGCGCCTGGGTGGCTCAGTGGGTTAAGCCGCTGCCTTCAGCTCAGGTCATGATCTCGGGGTCCTGGGATCGAGTCCCGCATCGGGCTCTCTGCTCAGCGGAGAGCCTGCTTCCCTTCCTCTCTCTCTGCCTGCCTCTCTTGTGATTTCTCTCTGTCAAATAAATAAATCTTTAAAAAAAAAAAAAAAAAAGAAATGAGAAGGGGCCCAGAGGAATGTCTAGGCTGATGGAAGTGGCTTATGCTTTGACTGTGGTGGTAGTTACATGCCTATATGTGTTTGTCAAACCTCATAAAAAAGGATGAATTCTACTGTATAAGGATAAATTTTACTAAATGGATGCTATACTTCAACAAATCCAATTTAAAAAATTGTGGGAATTGGGAGTCCATTGGGTGGAAATTTACATAGTTTGAAAAAACTCACCATGGTAGGTTTGATAAGCTGTTCTTACTTCCATCTACTGAAAACTGTTACTCAAGTGAGAGAGGAAAGTTACTGGGGGCAGGAAGACATTAGGCATTTATAAAAAAATTTATGTAGAACACTCTGGATTTTTACCTAAGACTGATTAGGAATGACCATGACTTACAAAGATCTACTTATTCTATAAAAGGATTTATTGTAGGTACCTTCAAATAATAAGCTTTCTTATGCTTTTATTACAGATTTCATTTATTAAACAAAATGAACAAAATCTTATAATCTTTTTGGGAATACAACTGCTATAGTAAGAAGAGCACATATCAATAGTACCAAGTGCTTCTGAGTTTCTAAAGAAATTAATGGGCCAACAGAGAAACAGTTTGGCCCAAATAATTGAAGGTAAGGATTTTGATTTTTTTTTCCCCACTGAAAAAATAGATTTGGTCACCTAAAACCTGTTGATTTTCTAAAAATTAGACAAAGCATGATTGTTTCAGTAATGAAAATAAAGAGGAGGAGGTTGAAGATACATAGTAAGAGAGACAAAACCAGATACAAGCAATGTTTAATAGTGCCATTGTTTTTACCACTAGTTTCTTTAAAAAGATGTCATATATTGTCCAAACACATCCAAACATACTAATTAAACAGCATATGTTTAAAAGGCCTGCTCTGCTGGCCAGGAATCTGCTGGCTCAGTTGGTACAGCATGGAATGATTGACCTAAGGGTTGAGTTTGGCCCCACACTGGATATAGAGATTACTTAAAAACAAAATCTTAGGGGCCCCTGGGTGGCTCAGTCATTAAGCGTCTGCCTTCAGCTCAGGTCGTGATCCCAGGGTCTGGGGATAGAGCCCTGCATTGGGCTCCCTGCTCAGTGGGAAGCCTGCTTCTCCCACTCCCACTCCCCCTGCTTGTGTTCCCTCCTTGCTGTCTCTCTCACTCTGTGTCAAATAAATAAATAAAATCTTTAAAAAAAATAATAAAATCTTAAGAGTTTGCAGAGCAAAATATTCTTTTTTTTTTTTTTTTTAAAGATTTTATTTATTTGACAGAGAGAGAGAGACCACAAGTGGCAGAGAGGGAGGGGAAGCAGGCTCCCTGCTGAGCAGAGAGCAGGATGAGGAGCTCGATCCCAGGACACTGAGATCATGACCTGAGCCGAAGGCAGAGGCTCAACCCACTAAGCCACCCAGGTGCCCCCAAATATTGGTTCTTTTTTTCTTTTTTTTTTAAATATTTTATTGATTTGACAGACAGAGATCACAAGCAGGCAGAGAGGCAGGCAGAGAGAGAGGAGGAAGCAGGCCTCCTGCGGAGCAGAGAGCCCGATGCGGGGCTCGATCCCAGGACCCTGAGATCACGACCCGAGCCGAAGGCAGAGGCTTTAACCCACTGAGCCACCCAGGCGCCCCCCAAATATTGATTCTTAAAAAAAAAAAACAACTCACCTGATAACATCTTGAACAAGTTAGCCAGTTGACTGTTCCCCACAAGCGCCAATATACATCTCTCCAAGATTTTAATTCTTCAAAAAGACTATTCAAATACTCATGAACATCCCAAGTCTTATCCCTGGGGAAAAGAGCCTCAATTATTCTATTATTTTACAAGCAAGTAATAAAAGCAATTTATTTTAAGCAAATGTTTTTAAATTTGTGGCTTATTTCCAAAAACATTCCCCAAATGATAGCTGTGGGATAGACTACATTGAATAGTAGAAAAAAATCTCATTTGGGAGTTTGTTTATTCTCTTTTTCTGTGGACAACAGAAAAAGATACAAAAGACTGAAGGCCAAATTATTTTGCTAAGCTAAATATATTTTGAGCACGCTAACAGTTGGGACTTAGGCATATGATGCTAAACAGAACCTTTATTCTAATTGTACATATTGTAAAATAAGTTACTAATCAATGGTGATTCTAAACATTTCTTTATATCATTTTCAAAAGGCATTTTCAAGTAATTGAGTAATACAGTAATATAAAATCAGGTCTTGGTAACACACATTTTGAAGTTAATATAAACTTAAAAAATAGCAAAGGCTTACAACCCTATTTGCTATGTCCATATGTAACTCCAGTTCCTGTTTTTTCCAAGTCCCTTAATCATTTTGAGCTTTGCTATCTTTGTCCTTATTCAACAAACAACAAAATGTCATGATGTTATTACAAATTGCATAGGCACATCTGTTTTAATTAAAGTCAACTTAAAAAAATGTCATCAATAGCTGACTTATAGGAAAATACTTTAAATAAAACAACAAAAATGAATGTTGAAGACAATAGCAAGTTTTTCACATAGTTAACAGTTATTGCTGTCAGAATGGAAGTACTTTCTGAAAGGTGAAATCAAGTCTCAAGACAAAAATAACCCCACGTGCTTATAATAACTAACGAAGATTCCCCTGATTATTGTATGAAGAGAAAAATGAAAATTTTAAACATGACTCGAGGGGCACCTGGCTGGCTCAGTAAGAGGAGCATGTGACTCGATATCAGGGTCATGAGTTTGAGCTCCATGTTGGGTGCAGAGACTACTAAAAGAAAAAAAAACTTAAAAAAATGCTTAAAAAATAAGCATGACTGTAATATTAATAATAGGGTTAAATGTGTTTCTCTATATTTGTTTTAATGTTTAAAATACGAAACAACATTTATAATATTTTTTCCTTTAACAAAAGTGCTGTACATTTTTTAACATAGAAAAAAACAACAAAATTAAAAGCATCCATAATACTATCACTTAAAGGTAACACCACAGTTTACATTTTAGTGAATGTTTCTAGTTTTATGACTTTTTTCACTTAATTCACCATTAACAACTTGCTATATAAGTATACATACTTTGACAACATTATTCTCAAAGGCTGCACATTAAGAATTAATGTTTTATATAGATATATTACTACATGGATAGATTTTAGTTCATTTAATCATTTGGATGTTGCCCTTTTCTTTTCTACCTAAACAATATAGCAATAGGTTTTCTTGTTGAGTGTTTTCAAAAATCTAAAATTACTTTTGTGGATAGATTCCTAGCAGGAATTTACTTATTTATTTTTATTTATGTATTTGTAGAGAATATATACATTTCAGAATTCTTGCTTTTCTAAGATTTTATACCAATTTATAATACTCTTCCCTCTACTGAGAATGAGAACTAGTTTTGAATTTAAAGGGGAATAAAATTGGGCTACATATTAATGGAATACTGACAAAGTATGAAGAATAAATAGATTAGGGAATATCCAGTTTTATTTTTTAAGATTTTCTCTATTTGACAGAGAGAAAGACACAGCAAGAGAAGGAACACAAGCAGGGGGAGTGGGAGAGGAGAAGCAGGCTCTCCGCTGAACAGGGAGCCCAATGCAGGGCTTGATCCCAGGATACTGGGATCATGACCTGAGCCAAAGGTAGACTCTTAATGACTGAGCCACCCAGGCACCCCAGGAATATCCAATTTTATTTTATTTTTATTTATTTTTTTAAAAATATTTTATTTATTTATTTGATAGAGACCACAAGTAGTCAGAGAGGCAGGCAGGGAGAGAGGAGGAAGCAGGCTCCCCAATGAGCAGAGAGCCCGATGCGGGGCTCGATCCCAGGACCCTGAGACCATGACCCAAGCCGAAGGCAGAGGCTTCAACCCACTGAGCCACCCAGGTGCCCCGGAATATCCAATTTTAAAGACAATTTCCTCATTTACCGAAATTTATCTGAAAGTAAATATGGTTCTCTGTCAAATTCAATATAATGTTTGTATAATAAAATCATTAGAGAAAAGAAATCATTTTAATGGCACTGACCAGAATATCTTTCAAGATTAATGCACAATAATTTTTATTATTTTGAAGTCTAAAAAATCATGAAATTTACTCAATAAACAAAAGACAGCTTTTACAAAACTTGTTTTGAAAGCATCTTTGCAAGTCAAAGCTGAATCAGAAAAAACTGTTGTTTTATACCTTGTAAAATTAGTTATGTTTTTAGAAAAATACTAGTAATTCACATTTGAAAGGTGTACTTTATTTTTACTGCACCTTATGTGAATGTAGATAATATTTCCATGTTGATCCACATTGATTTTTCCAGGAGTGCAAGGAATTCTTCTTTCTGTTTCTTTTGTTAAAAGTTTCTTACACAAACAGCATCTATAACACAAAGAAGACACAAAAACAAACAAGAAGAACATTTAAAATGAGGTAAAATTAAACAATTTAGCTGCATTGTATAGAATACCAAAGAAAACACATCACTATACCTGTATAACGTCGATGCATTATTCCGAGAATCCGGGTTCAAGTACTCAGGATCAAAAAGTCTCTCAATCTTCTTACAAAAAAGTTTACTATTAACAACAAATGACCAACAAATTAATTTTCTATTATTTACATTATTAAAGTTACTTGCTAGTGATGAAAATAAACACTGACCTATCTGCATATGTAGAAAATAAAACTAGTAAATCCTTGGAGAGACTCTCTTCAGGAATTTATGAAATATAGTGTTCTAAGTAAGTAAACCTACTAATGATAAATGCTTAATCAAGAATATATTTTGACAAGAATATTTGATATTGAGGAACTTGAAAACTTAAGGGCCTACTAACAACTTGGTATACGATTTTGGCAACAACTTAACCTCTGTGAACCTTGTTTTCTCATCTATAAAATGGGGCTAATAATTCTAAACTCACAAGGTTTTATGAGGGTTAAATGAATACTGTTTGCAAAGAGTGCCAGACATAGCATTAAGCATCTGACATATGTTTATAAAAACTTTACAATTCTGTATAATGTGACTAAATTTTAAGTCTTATGTTATTAACTCCAACTGTATATCCTGAGGCCAGATCTGGATTTAGGATATTAACCCCATTTTCAAGTATTTAGGTCTCAGAATTTAGATTACTACATACCAAAAAAGTATTATAAAGCCATTGTAATTGAGATAGTGTACTACTGATATAAGTAGAGACAAAGAAATCAACAAAACTGGACAGCTCTATGCAAAAGAATGAAACTGGATCATTTTCTCACACCATATACAAAAAAAACTCAGAACAGATTAAAAACCTAAATGTGAGACCTGATACCATAAAACTTATAGAAGAAAGCATAGGTAGTATAATTTCTTTGACGTTGACCTTTGCAACTTTCTCATAGCTATGTCCCCTTAGGCAAGGGAAACAAAAGCAAAAATAAACAATTGATACTACATCAAAATATAAAGTTTTTGCACAGCAAGGAAATCATTAACAAAACAAAAAGGCAACCTAGTGAATGGGAGAAGATATTAACGAATGATATATCCAATACAGAGTTAATATCCAAAATATATAAAAAACTTAAAAATTTAATACCAAAAAAACTGTGTCCATGCTCCTGAATAAACATTTTTTCCAAGGAGACATACAGATGGCCAACAGACATATGAAAAGATGCTAAATATCACCAATCATCAGGGAAATCAAAATCAAATCAAAACCACAATGAGATATCACCTTACAAGTGACAGAATGGTTAGAATAAAAAAGACAAGAAATAACAAGTGACAGCAAGGATGTGAAGAAAAAGGAACTCCTGTGCACTGTTGGTGGGAATGGAAACTGGTCCAGCCACTGAGGAAAACAGATGAGGTTCCTCAAAAGATTGAAAGTAGAACCACTATATGATCCAGTAATTCCCCTAATTTGAAAACATACATGCACCCCTATGTTTATTATAATATTATTTACAATACCCAAGATATGGAAGCAACCCAGGTGTGCATCCATAGATGAATGGATAAAAAAGATATGGTATATGTATATACATAATGGGATATTACTTAGCCATAAAAAGGATGAGATCTTGCCATTTCTGACAACATGGAAGGACCCCAGAGGGCATTATGCTAAGTGAAAAAGAGAAAAACAAATACCATCTGATTTCACTTTTATGTGGAATCTAAAAGACAAATGAAAAAACAAACAAACAGAGAACAAACTGATGGCTGCCAGAGGGGAGGGAGATAGGGGAATGGACAAAATGGGTGAAGGACTGTGTAAAATACAGGTTTCCAGTTAGGGAATGAGGGAGTCATGGGATTAAAGGCACAGCACAGGGAATATAGTCAAAGGTTTTGTAAGTGCATTGTAGGGTGACAGATAGTAGCTACTTTTGTGGGGAGCATAGCTTAATGCATAGAGTTGTCAAATCACTATGTTGTACACCTGAAACGAATATAACATTGTGTGATAACTATATTTCAATTTAAAAAAAGAAGAAAAAGTCAACAGAACAAAATGGAGAGTTCTGAAACACATCTTCCATATACAGTCACCTGATTTATAGCAAATATGCCACTGCAATTCAGTGGAGAAAGAATGACCTTGCAAAAATATCTCACCCAGGGATGCCTGGGTGGCTCAGTTGGTTAAGCCGCTGCCTTCCGCTCAGGTCATGATCCCAGGGTCCTGGGATCAAGTCCCACATTGGGCTCCTTGCTCAGTGGGAGCCTGCTCCTCTCTCTGCCTCTGCCTGCTTGTGTTCTCCCTCTCTCTCTCTATGACAAATAAATAAATCTTAAAAAAAAAAAAAAATCTCACCCAGTTCCATGGCTTCAAATCTATTTACTCACATTTCTATTTTAAGCTCTAACCTCTGACCTAAGTTTCAGACTTATACACCTATCTATGCTATCCTACCTTGATGTCCCAAAAGTATATTAAATATATCAAATACTCTTAATAAGACCTAAACTCATCTCCTGATTCCCCTCACCTCAATCTCTCCTCTATTAATAGCACTATAATCCACTTAATTGCTCCTTAAACCTCAATCTAGTAACTATCCTAGGATACACTCTCTCTCCACATTATTCCATCTGAAATCTGTCAGATCTAATAACACACTCTGAATCCATCTACTTCTTACCAGCTCCTACTCTAGTCCAAACCCTTTCATCTCTCACCAGACTACTGCACTAGCCTCTTCATAGCTTTCTTGCTTCTTACATCCTTATAGTCTATTGTCCCCAGAGCAACGAGGATGATCTCTTAAAAACAAATCAGATCATGCCATTCCTCTGCTCTCACTGACATTTAGAATAAAATGTACCCTCTTTCCAAGACTTAATGAATAGCTAAATGATATGACCACTGCTGACCTCATCTCATACTATTCTTCCTCTTTATAATGAGGCCTATCTTAATGTTTTTTTAAAGATTTTATTTATTTGACAGAGATCACAGGTAGGCAGAGAGGAAGGTGGGGGAGAGGGGGACAGGGTGGTGGTGAAGCAGGCTCAAACCGAGCAGAGAACCTGATGTGGGGCTCAATCCCAGGACCCGGGGACCATGACCTGAGCCAAAGGCAGAGGCTTTAACCCACTGAGCCACCCAGGAGCCCCCTATCTTAATATTTTTTAGAAGATTTTATTTATCCATTTGAGAGAGAGAGAGAGCACAGGCGGGGAGTGGGATGGGGGTGGAAGCAGGCTCCCTGCTGAGCAAGAAGCCAGATGTGGGACTCAGCCAAAGGCAGCCACTTAACCGACTAAGCCACCCATGCACATTTAATAATTTTTAACAAATTCACTAACACAATACGTTCATATGTACATTATACAAAATAATTTAAGTACTAATTTTTATCTAGAGCCATTGGCTCTGGATAAATTTTATTTCATTTGAAATAAACTAGAAATATTTCTAAAAACATTCTAAAAATAGAATATTTCACTAAAATGAAATGGAAGTATATTTCTTCTAACAGGAATACTTGGTCAAAAATTAAATTAAAAAAATTACCTTCTAAATTTATCTTTCTTGTCTTTTAAATCATCAACTTCATTGTGTGTGAACAGATCAGCTATACGTGTAAGTAGATTTGCATTAATACAGTTCATGTTGCATGGGGTAGCTACTATGGCATTCATATTTTTGTGGCAATACTGAATACATTGTTCAACCTAAAAAAACAAACAACGGGAAAATAATGTTGAAAAGAGTAGCATGAGGATGATGTCATGTCAATACCTTTCAAAGACAAAATTCATTAAAAGCTTGATCCGTGGACTGCTAGGTGCTAACTGGATTTTGCCTATCTGGGTTAATCTATACTGTTGCAAGATGAGCCAGCAGGCCATATTTGTACAAATATATACAGAGCTAGGAAAATAACTTTCAACTTTCCTAGCATACTCTAAATAATAATGCAATGAGCATCTTTCATAATTGTGGCAGGTATAAATCTTAGTCCACAAACTCCTGTATATAAGATGTGACTTTCTATAACTACACTTAATGGCAATATTAAGCCTCTACTTCTTTGAGTGGCTAAAACATAATTTTAGTCACTTCAGGGTTTTCTCAGTTGTGTTGTGCTTGCTTTCTGACTTTATTCCCTTTCTCCAACCTGAGGTATACTTACTTTCTTTTTGAGGTGGATTTAGGTTTTGGGGAAAAGTAATGCTGGCTAATCATGTATTTTCCAAATATTTTGTTTATGGCATAAAAATTATGCTTTAGGGCTTAGATCTCAAAACTCAAAGATTAAGGACTCTTTTAATTTCTACTTTTTCTGTAACCCCACTCTGAAGCAATTAATACTAACAACTAAATGGGGAACGACTAAGGAGTAGGAAGAATACAGAGAACTAATAAAACTCCAAATAATCAAATAAACAAATTTCATATCTGTTAATATAGCAAAGGAGTACTCTGCCTTAACACAAACATATATAAACATGTGAATGCTTAAGAAATTTATTAAATAAAAAATATATTAGTGTTAGTGCATGTATATATTACACTTTACATTTTATCAACTACTCTTAAATGATAAACATTAGCATCTGGTTTACACATATATGGTTATACTAATAGTAGGGCATTTGTTTTTAATTCACTGAATTGTAAATGAAAGACACAAATAAGTAAAACTTGCTTAAAGAAATTACTTAGTGAAACAAATATATTCTAATTAATTTTCATTTAATTAAGTTTTAGAGCAAAATTCCTCTTGAGTCAAAGCTAATTCTTCTCAGTTTCATCTAATACAATAGTAAACTATTCCTTAAAGATAAATTGTTTGCTTTATAGGCATAATGTATTAATGGTACATAGTAGTCTCACCCTGTCCCCAAAGAACAAGAGCAGTTTATTCTAAAGGAATTGTAAACAGAGAGAGTTAGGGGTCCCTAGAATAAGAAAGACAGACAAAGCTTTTGACACAGAGAAGCCATTTCAGGCCCCGAGCTATTTTCTGTGATCTGTGCCCTACCTCCTAGGACTTAACAGAATTTCAAAGAAATACAAAAACCTCAGTAGTTACGAATTTTAAGGGAATCAATGGAATGAAAAAACTTAACAGTCTCCATCAGGCCTGGAGATAACAAATTTGTGGTAAAAATTCCCAGTACTGTTTCCAAAGTAAACAAGGCTGAGGATTCCTCCAGCTTATGCCCATATCCCTTCCCCCTCTTCCAGTTACCTCTGTTTCATTATAATACTAAAGTCTCCACACTAGGAAGAGCACAAGCTTCATTACTTAGCAAAGGACGCTTGTACCTTATGCCCCTCCTCTACCTGCAGTGAGAGCTCGCCTTTATGAATATTCATCCTAAACCCTAAATAAAAGGAACTGCTCCCGGCTGCTTGGGAGTGATGGCTTTGGTTTTAGAAGTTATTCCCTGTGATCTCCGTATTCGCTGCAAATGGTTTCCTTTGTGTGACAACTCCACCTCATGTAGTCTCTGTACCTCACCAAGGAGCAAACCCCTATTAGTTCAGTTACGAAATCACTCTTCAATTAACAACTATTTTAGTAAGATGTCTTAAAAATTCCTAAACCCTGGAAGGAAAAATCAAGTTGTATGTCAAATTAAACATAGGTGAATAAAAAAGAGTGTTGGGTTTTGTTTTTTTTTTAAAACAGAGGGAGAGATGGCGGAGGGAGAAAGAATTTTAACCAGGCTCCATGCCCAAAGGGGAGCCCAACGCAAGGTTCAGTCTCAGAACCCTGAGATCATAACCTGAGCCAAAATCAAGAGTCAATACTTGACTGACTGAGCCACCCAGGCACCCCCAAAAGAGCTTGGATCTTTTATTAATACTTACCAACGAATCCATTTTCAAAAACTCTGAAGAAATAAGAATTGAAATGACATTTCCTGGCTCTAAAAAAAAAGAAAAAAAGTAAATTCTCCTTTTGATTTGTACCTCAACCTCCTCAGAACAGGCTCCTTCTCACCTTAACAGAGGGTGTTACATTAAAAGAGCAATTTATTATAATCTTACTACATCATAAAGCTTAGATACATGCAAGAAAGAAAATGCAGTGTTAAAACATACAGTATAGAAAAAGCACACAGTAAATCTGCCCTGGAATTAGATTCATATTGATGATGGAACAGAAGGCTGGCTGAGGACAAAGCAAAAGCTGACACCCTGCAACAACACCCCCCCCCCACATCTGTGACATTCTTTAGGAATCTCCCACCCATCTTAATGTTAATACCTTGCTAGAGGGCAAAACGACCTTGGCAAAGGCAAGGCCTCTGGTATCCGGTATCTTGCAGGTCCTCTTTAGCATATGAAAGCTCTTTTGAAACCCCCCTTTTCCTTACTTCCCCCAACCCCATGGTACATAACCTGCCATTCCTCACAACCCCAGGGCAGCAGCTCTTTCTGCCCACGGGTCCTGATCCCGTGCTTTAATAAACCACTATTTTGCACCAAAGATGTCTCAAGAATTCTTTCTTGGTCACTGTCCCCAGACCTCACTCCATTGAACCTCACCTAGATTCTAGAACTTCATCAATATCAAGTAAAAAGACTCCAGCTAAAGACATGACACATGCAAACTTTTCTCCTTAACTAAATCAGAGAAAAAGATAATTAAAATTGAGACCAATTCATCACATAAAAAAATCGTGAGAAAATCTTCTAAATGATTAATGAAGGCACTTGTTATTAGTGAAGTTACTTCAAAAGCAGTATAATGCTTGTTATGAACAAATACTTAATTAAGATTCTGAAAGATAATATAAAACTTATTATTGCAGAAGTGCTAAGGTTACTTCCTAAAGGCAGGCTGAGGCGCGCGTTGAGAGGCATAACCAGGGAAAGGGGAATGCCAGCTGACACTATTATTTTCGTAAACTCAAGTCATCTCCTATGAGGTATATTTAAGAAAAGAAAAAAAAAACTAGGATTTTTTTGCATTATATATTAAGACAATCCTTCTAAATAAAGGACTATACAGACAACGATTAAAATAAGTAATCTTAATCTTTGTTTAAATATTACTTCTAGGTTAAAGGCTCTCAAATAGCAATGGTGAAGGGAGGAGGGAGTTAGTGAAAAATCCCTCAGGGAAGTATAATTCCAGCTAAGACCCACTGTTTGCATTATCAGAGATTTAATTAAGCATTTTGGTGGTTTTCCTGGTTAGAATAAAGACTGTTTTTATTTATTTTAAAAAAATATTATTTATTTATTTATTTAAGTGTGTGTATGCACATGCAAGTAGGAGAGGCAGAGGGACAGAGAGAGAGAGAGATTCTCAAGAGGAGTCCTCCCTGAGGGCTGGGCCCAACGTGGGACTCAATCTCAGCTCTGATATGTCCTGAGCTGAAATCAGGAGTCAGATGCTTAACCAACTGAGCCGCCCAGGTGCCCCTAAAGATTGCTTTTATAAAAGTTTATGTTTGTAGCCACTGATTACAGAGTGACTGCTTTCGCTCCACTTCTTTTAACTTTACTATATGCATTAATATGTATGCTAGATCAAACAATATTTTTTTCTCCCTGCATAACTTGATTTTTTATTTCACATATACATATCATATCTGGGTGATTTGGAATCTCTGGACTCTGGCTGAAAATTTTTATTTGGCATAATTTTTATTTAAGAGCCACTAGAAACTTTTTTCCATTAATTTGGTCACTAAAATGTAATAAATTAGAAATTTCTTCAGAAAATTTTTATATTGTCACTATAGATTTATTTACTAACAAGATTAAAAAAAATTTTAGTACTGCTATAAATAGTACACTCTACACATGGAAAGACTTTATTTAACCATGTGTGTGATTTCCTATACAAGTCCATACCCAACTAAAGATTACTTAGTAATTATTCTTCCTTTCATCTAGAATATGGTTCTCGAACTTTTTTTTTAATTGATTTATTTGACAGAGATCACAAGTAGGCAGAGAGAGAGGAAGGGAAGCAGGCTCCCTGCTGAGCAGAGAGCCCGATGCGGGGCTCCATCCCAGTACCCTGGGAACATGACCTGAGCCGAAAGCAGAGGCGTTAACCCACTGAGCTACCCAGGCGCTCCCCGGTTCTCAAACTTTTGATCTTAAGACCCTTTTTTGATTAGATAGGTTATATCTATCAGTATTGATACTGATCATTTATTTATCATAAGTTATTTATATATTTATTTATAATTTATTTATGATAATGATAATTTATCATAAATTAAAAGAGGTAAAATTTTAAAATATTTCTTAATTCCTTTTAAAAGAATAATTGACTCAATACATAGTAACATTTTATGAAAAATAACTACATTTTCCAAAATATAAATTAGCCAGAAGAGTAACACTGACATTTTTTGCAAATTTCTTCAATGCTTGACTTAATAGAAGGCAGCTGGATTCTGTTTGTTTCTATATTCAATCTGTGGGTAGTCTTCTCTGCTGTTACATCAAAACTCAACAACTGGTAGTTTTAAAGGTTAGTTGCAAAGGAATCTGAAGTCATAATCAATGGACTCTTCCGGTTCTGTTATCTCAAAGTCAAATGACTTATCTTGCACTGTGAGTGGATCTTTAACCCAGGTATGATTTTAACAACACACATTGGTCATTTGGAAAATTTTGGTTCACTTGAGTTATGTGGACCTTCCAAATGTTGAAACATTTCATTGTACAATATATATTTTAAAAATCACATTTGTTAGAATTACCACCAGTCTCATCAGAAAAGTCTGTAAATATGGAGACTGTCAAGCACATGGAAGCAGATACAAGTTTTCCACACTCCAATTCTCACTTGAAACCCCGAATTTTATTATTGACAATGGATACCGTCAGTTGTTTCCTTTAGTTGATCAACTCCCTCAATTCATCTTCAAGAAAATATCTGCCAAATGCCTGTCTGAATAACCATAGTTTGCCCATCATTCTTTCGAGGAAAAATGGTTTTCTCCTTTTAAAAAGCCACTAGTTTAGCTTGCAACTCAAACAACTGCACAAGTGCTTTTCCTCCAGACGACCATCACACTTCAGTGTAGAGCACGAGTGCACCTCCTGTGTCCTCACACAGAACATAAAAAAGATGCAAACTCAAGGGTCGAGAGTTAATAAAATTAATAATTTTCACTGGTTTATCAAGGATATTCTTTTTTTTTTTTTTTTTTTTAACATTTTATTTATGTATTTGACAGAGAGAGCACAAGCAGAGGGAGCAGCAGGCAAAGGGAGAGAGAGAAGCAGGCTACCAGCTGAGCAAGGAGCCCAGTGTGGGACTCATCCCAGGACCCTGGGACCACGACCTAAGCTGAAGGCAGCGGCTCAACCAACTGAGCCAGCCAGGCGCCCCGAGGAAAGATATATTTGTGTGTACAAAGTGTTATGTGTAGGCAATGGAAAGAAGGGAACACATAAAAGGAAAGAAGACTATAGCTTTTTCTCCATGCTAATATCAAAGACTTATGCTCTGTGGAAGAAAAGAAGATCCCATTCAATGGAAGAAGGAAGGCAAAAATTTGGTATATAGAGATTATATGATTGTGTACTTGGAGATATAAACTCAAATGAAAACTATTAATAACAATAAGAGAATGGCATAATTTGGGTACAAAATCAGTACACAAAAATTAGTGTTTCAGGGGGGCATTAAAGAAAAAAAATAGTGTTTCCATATACAAAGAATCAGGTAGAAAATATAATAGAAATAAAAATATCCCATATATAGGGGCACCTGGGTGGCTCAGTGGGTTAAAGCCTCTGCCTTCGGCTCGGGTCATGATCCCAGGATGCTGGGATCGAGTCCCACATCGGGCTCTCTGCTCCGCAGGGAGCCTGCTTCCTCCTCTCTCTCTGCCTGCCTCTCTGCCTAGTTGTGATTTCTGTCAAATAAATAAAATATTAAAAAAAAAAATCCCATATATAATAGCACCAAGAAGGAATACTAACTAGGAATAAATTAACAAGAAACGTTCACTTTCTTCTATAGGCCACTGGAGTACATAAAAGAAAACTTAAATCCCTGTTTGTAGATAAGAAGGCTCAATATAATAAAGATGTCAAATCTCTCTAATTTAAATTATAACATTAATGTAATCCTAATAAAACTTCCAAATGTATTTGAGAGGTACTTGAGTATTAGAAAGTTGATTTTTTCTCTTTTCAAGTTTTTATTTAAATCCTAGTTAGCTGACATACTGTGCAATATTGGTTTCAGGAGCAGAATTCAGGGGCACGTGTATGGCTCACTCAGTCAAGCATCCATTTCTTGGTTTTGGCTCAGGTCAGATCTCAGGGTCCCAGGATCTACCCCAGCGTTCCACTCTGCACTCAGTGGAGAGTCTTCTTGAGGATTCTCTTCCTCTCCCTCTGCCCCTCTTCCTACTCATGGGCTCTCTCTTTCTAAAACAAATTTTAAAATCTTAAGAAAGGAATAAAATTCAGTGATTCGGTGCTTACATACAACACCCAGTGCCCATCATAACAAGTGCCCTCCTAACCCATCACCCATCTAGCCCATCCACCACCCACATCCCTCCATCAACCCTGTTTCTTCTCTATTTTAATAGTCTCTTATGGCTTGTTTCCCTCTTTTTTTTTTCCCCTCTCCCATATGTTCATCTTTTTTGTTTCTTAAATTCCCCCATAGGAGTCAAAATCATATGGTATTTGTCTTTTTCTGACTGACTTATTTTGCTTAGCATAAGACATCCTAGTTCCATCCATATCATTGCAAATGGCAAGATTTCATTCCTTTAATGGCTGAGTAATATTCCATTGTGTGTGTGTATATATATATATGTATACATATATATATATATACACCACATCTTCTTTATCCATTCATCAGTTGATGGACATCTGTGCTCTCTCCATGGTTTGACTATTGTTGGTAATGCTGCTTTAAACATTGTGGTGCATGTACCCTTTTTAAACTGTATTTTTCATCCTTCGGGTAAATACCCAGTAGCGCAGTTACTGGATTATAGAGTAGTTCCTATTTTTAACTTTTTGAGGAAACTCCATACTGTTTTTCAGAGTGGCTGCACCAGTTTGCATTCCCATATCAAGGATACTCTTTAAGTGAGAATGAAGCTTTTCTTTCATGTTTTTCCTTTTTAACTATGAGCACGTGGTAGTGAGGAATACAGTGATTACTAGCACAGTTTTGGTATCCCTGCCCTGATGCGTGCTAAAGCTCCCAGAGTTTTCTCCATTACTTCTGTACCATCTGAACAAAGGTAAACACAGAGAAAAAGTAACAGTTTAGTATTATAATGCAAATCGTCTTGCCCTTGTGAATCCTCTAAAAAATCTCTAGGATTCCAGAAGTCCATGAACCATACAGTGAGAACTGCTGATCTAGAGACCTGTCCACTTGCCATCCCTTCATTATAATCTACTAAAAAAGGATGTGGTATCGGTTTCTTAAAAGGTGGTTACTAATCTGAGCATAAATACTAATGTCCAAATAATTTTCCACATTGCATATTTGGCCTGAAGCAACTACTAGGTGTCACATAAATTTCACCACAAAATAAGCAATAGATTGTCTTTTACCTAAAGTGGGCATCTCACAATCTTTATTCTCCTTAGTGTTCCTTTTAACATACTTTATCAACCAGTTGAAAATGTGAACGTCACAATGTACTGAAATGTCCACCTCTTCCCAGCGCTGCGCATCCATAGATAAATATTCAGCAAAGTACTTCATTTCTGATATCAAAAGATCTCGTGGGCAAATAAAATCTTCTTTCAAGTTTTTTGCTTCATCACATACATGGATCACCATGTTTGGCCTTCATAAAAAATGTTACACAGAAATGAAATTATTAGAGTTCTAGAAAAGGAGCTAAGAACACTGACATTTATTGGAAGTACGAGAATAAGACGTTTTTGGAAGTTCTGACCATAAATCAATTTTATAGGGTTTGACATTCAGAATTTTTCATTAAGAGTGTTGCTAATCTGATCTATGTCTTAGGTTTTTGACTCATTTTAGTTAAGCTAGTGACCTTAAGATTATTAAGCCTAATAACTTAAGAGCTTAGAAAAACAAAAATATTTTACTATAGGACTCTAATTTATGTGGTTTAAAGTTTATTTTTCAAGTTATATGTAAATAAAATTAAAAAAAATAAAACCAATTCACAAAGAAAATTAAATAATACCTTCTAATTCTTATGAAGGACATAAAATGGCACTTTTTTACATGGTTATGGGTATGATGAGTAGAGACTAAATACTAAAATTTTCTTACTATCAATAAATAGGAAAAACAGGTAAAATCTTTCATTAAAAAAATCTAAACACTAGCAATGGCTACTTAGTTATTTTTAACAGTAAGAAACTTTGTTTCTAGACATTCATCAAATATAAATTAGTAAATGTAATGAAAAGGATTCTTAAGACTACAATGTGTTTATTAACATATTTAAAAATAATTTAAGAATAAGTTTAGATAATGCATCGAAACTACTGCTTCAAAAATTATGTACTCCTTGAGTTTACTTTCCTTTGAAAATTATATCACCTCAAAAAGCAGTATCAGTGTGATGCACAACTACCTTCACAGCATTACAAAAGAGAACAAGTAGAAAGAGATATGCTGGCCTACAATATGAATTTAATGTGTTCGATTACCTTTCTAATACAAAAAAATAACATTTGAAACAAAACTGGGCTACCAGAACAAGGATTATTAACCAACATTCTTGTTAAGGTCAAAGGAATTTAAGTAACTTTGCAAATTGTTCTTCCAAAGAAATTATGGTCAAAATATAAACAGGTAATGGGTGGTATAACGAAGCATAATGTTTCTGTGGCTTTTGGGTCTGCAATATGAAATACTAGATAATTCCAGTAAAAAATTATCTGATAAATTTTGTGCTACACAAACAAAATTATTGGTTAAAAATCTATGTGAATAAATTTAAAATCCCTGAACTATACACTTCAGAAGAGTGAATTTTTCTTATCGTGGTAAAGTACACATAACATAAAATCTATCATGTTAGCTCTTTTAAGTGTACAGTTCAATGGCATTAAGAACATTCACATTGTTGTACAATCATCACCATCATCCATCTCCAGAACTTTTTCAAAAGGGTAAATCTTATGGCATATGAATTATATGTGAATAAAACTGTTAAAATACAGAAAGGAACTTTCAGATATGAAAATATTCTATATCTTTGTGTGATAATTGCATGGTGTACCCATTTGTTAAAATTCATCAAGGTGAATACTTAAAATATGTCTAATTTATTATATGTAAAATATGCTAATCAAAACTTGCAATATACTGAAAGGTGTATTCTAATTTTTAAATGTTTCTATAATGAGAATTTTATTCCAATGGCTCTAAAATATAGATCTAGTTTAAAAAAATTGGAAACTAATGGAAGATATTCTTCTTTGGGTTTTAAAATTTGGTTAAAGTTTTATATTAGTAGAGGGTATTCCTAATATTTACAAATATGAAAATGAATTTTTATAAAGGAAAACTGTAGTCCCATTTAATTATAACATGAATAAGCCACATTTAGCCACCAAGCAATTGTTATAGTTCAATACATGAACTACCCTTTATTCCAACAATTTGAACAATTGTGTAATGTAAAGTTCCTAAATTATGGTAACTGATGTATACAATCACCAATCATATATTTTATAACTTAAAGTTGATATTCATATTAAATCTTATCTAGCAAAGAACCAGCCTCCTACCCTTCAGATTCTTCAGTCTTTTCTCCACCATTACGAGTAGTACAATTTTCACTTTCTGAAGAACAATTCCTTGTGGAAGCTATACTATGTCTTCCTTAAATACAGAAACAAACATACAAAAACAAAGGGGGAGGTTAGCGTTTCTAGCTGAGAGCGGGTTTTTACTTACTGAATGGTTATACGTAAATGCATGATTTCCAAGGCTAGTTTAAGTTGGTACTCTGTTAGGTGGCATTATCCCTTAATATTTCTAAAGGTATACAGAAGAAACAATAGAAAAAAAGGATCACACATTGCTAACATTACACTCAAGATTTAAAAAATGATGTGGTGTGAATGAACAGGGGTCAAGTGTTCAAAAGCTAACAATAGAGTTCTCTCTTTCTGAAGCAGTTTTTCATATCAGTATTCTGACTGCTGCTGCTGAGATTTAAATCACTCAGTACACTCAGGGTTTCTAAAATCAGCTATTATTTCCAACTGCAGAAAACATCTTTTCTATCCTGCCAGTGTCATTTGAAGCTAATGTTGACTACGTAAAAGGTAGATAATATGAGGAACAAGCCACATTTTCTCAGTAAAAAAAAGTAAGTAGAAAGTGTAGGTCAAATCTCTTTAAATTTATAACATAATCAGGCTAACAGACTGGAGTAGTAAATTTTGATATAATAAAAAAGTTTTTTTGGTGATAGTGTTTGACCTGCATATTAACATTAAAACATTTTTCAGATAGCAAAGACACATTTCTAAAAATCAGGAAGATATAAATCCTAATAGACTTCCTGGCAATGTTTATATTAGCCTTTAAAAAAATAAAGTTGATTGAAATGCATATTTTGCAAAATTATCATAAGGACAAGTACTGCATTTTATTTTCAAACCTTACCAGTTTTGGATATTGCATCTTGACCAACCAGAGTCTCCTGAAATTCTCCCTGCATGTCAAGAAGGGAGGATTTGATATACGTGGCTAAAGTTTCCACAGGACTTTCTCCAGCAGCCATTAAGGGACTATACTGGTTGTCAACAGGTGAACTTCCACTGCTCTTCAGTTCATCAAACCTTTTTGCACACTGTAATGACATAAAAGGAAGGAAATGCAAGTCTTTTTTTTTTTTTGAAAGATTTATTTATTTATTTATTTGACAGAGAGAGAGAGAGAGAGAGGTATCACAAGTAGGCAAAGAGGCAGGCAGAGAGAGAGGGGGAAGCAGGCTCCCCACTGAGCAGGGAGCCCGATACAGGCCTTGATCCCAGGACCTTGAGATCATGACCTGAGCTGAAGGCAGAGGCTTAACCCACTGAGCCACCCAGGCACCTGGAAATGCAGGTCTTTCTTAATTAAAAAATAAGATTCATTTCTTGCCTTCTGTTTGGTGATATTTTTCTATAATCATTTTTTACAAGTGGATTCCAATCTGCTGGGTAATACTAGAAAACTGTACAAAAGCTTCTGACTTTTTTCTTTTTTAAAAATTTTTGAGAGGAAGAGAGCATAGGCGCATGTGTGTAAGCAGGGAGTGTGGTAGTGGTTGGGGGAGATGAGGAGCAAAGGGAGAGGGGGAGAGAGAATCTTAAGCAGGCCTGTGAAACCAGATCTCATGACCCTGAGGTGGTCATCTAAGCCAAAACCAAGAGTTAGATGCTTAACCAATTCTGATACCTGGAGCCCACAGAACTTTTTGTTTTTTTTTTTTTTATTTTTATTTTTTTTTTAAGATTTTATGTATTTATTTGACAGAGAGAGATCACAAGTAGGCAGAGCAGCAGGCAGAGAGAGTGAGAGGGAAGCAGAGAGCCCGATGTGGGACTTGATCCCAGGACCCTGAGATCATGACCTGAGCCGAAGGCAGCGGCTTAAACCACTGAGCCACCCAGGCGCCCTTTTTTTTTTTTTTTTTAAAGATTTTATTTATTTATTTGACAGACAGAGATCACAAGTAGGCAGAGAGGCAGGCAGAGAGAGAGGAGGAAGCAGGCTCCCTGCCGAGCAGAGAGCCCAATGTGGGGCTCCATCCCAGGACCCAGGGACCATGACCCGAGCTGAAGGCAGAGGATTTAACCCACTGAGTCACCCAGGCGCCCCAACTTTTCTGTATGTTTGAAGATATTCACAATAAAAAGTCAAAACAGTAGTTGAATTCAGTTTGCCTCATTTTAAAACCTAACAAGTTTCAAAACTTAACCAAAAGGTTTGAAAAAGGGGCACCTGGGTGACTCAGTCGTTAGGCTTGGGCTCAAGTTGTGGTCCCGGGGTCCTGAGAAGGAGCCCTGCATTGGGCTCCCTGCTCAGCGGGGAGCCTGCTTCTCCCTCTCCCAGGCTTGTGTTCCCTCTTGCTGTGTGTCTCTCTCTCAAATAAATAAATAAATAAAATCTTAAAAAAAAAAAAAAAAAGGTGTGAAAAAGTATAAATTAGGTAGTGAAAAAAAAGTTTCT
The DNA here is from genome assembly GCF_922984935.1 of Meles meles. Taxonomy (NCBI): domain Eukaryota; kingdom Metazoa; phylum Chordata; class Mammalia; order Carnivora; family Mustelidae; genus Meles; species Meles meles. Next base: position 61,814,009 of record NC_060080.1, read on the forward strand.
CATCATTTCACAAAGACTTATAACTGACTGCAAGTAATTTCTTGTGGGTATTGATTTTCTTGACTGCAAAGGAAGATTGTGGGGGGCGCCTGAGAGCCTCAGTCAGTTAAGTGTCTGCCTTGCGCTCAGGTCATGAACCCAGGGCCTGCGATGGAGCCCCACTTCGATTTGTTGCGGGCTCACTGCTCAGCAGGGAGTCTGCTTCTCCCTCTCCCTCCTTTTGCTGCTTTCTCTTGCTTTTGCTCTCTCTCAAATAAATAAAATCTTAAAAAAAAAAAAAAAGATGGTGGAACTTTCTGCAAGTATTTACTGAGTGTATATGATGGACCAGGGCAATGGTGAATATGCTTTAAATTCACTGGGGAGGGGCGCCTGGGTAGTTCAGTCGTTAAGCATATGCCTTTGGCTCAGGTCATTATCCCAAGATCCTGGGATGAAATCCACACTGGGCTCCCTGCTCAGCGGAAGCCTGCTTCTCCCTCTCCCACTCCCCCTGCTTGTGTTCCCTCTCTCACTGTGTCTTTCTCTATGTCAAAAAAAAAAAAAAAATCTACTGGGGAAAAATCATTAATGTCATTTCTACTTCTAGAGAACCTGGAGATGATTCACCCACTTTAGAGTTCCTATTAACTGCAAAAATTCTGAGGTGTTTCTCAAAATAGTTTTCATGGATGAATTACCAGAAATCAAAGAATGTAAGAATTAGATTTTAAGTTTTGATTCTGAGCATAAAATTAATAAAATCACCTAAATCATCGGGATGACAGTATTTCAGTACCTATTTGCTTTTCTGTTTATAATTAAGTTGTACCAAGAAATGTTTTGAATGTCTAAGGCTAATTTTTAAAAGGAAAAAGATAGGGAAGGGACTCTGTAGAGGAGAGAGGTACTGGTGTCCGGGGAAGGCAAGTAACCTCACGGTACAATGTAAGGCTTCATAGTAGGTTAAATAGGGAAAAGTGGGAAAAAAAGAATGAAGTCTTTGAAAGGCACATGGCAATACAGGTTGAATGCAAAAAATTATGTGCCACAACTGACCATACAATATTTGCTTAGTAATCAGCAATTTAACTTCGGCAAACACTATTACTTACCACATTCGGTAACCATTTTTAGTTTGAATTTTGTTGTTTTTAGGTTTCATTTGTGTCCACTGTATGTAAATTTGCTTAAAGGTGTATAGGTGTGTTTACAACTAATATTGTTAGTGCACATTTAATTTATATTATAATAAAAATAATTTAAGTCAACACTGGGAGTTTTCAAGTTTTTTCCTTTAAAAAGTTCCGTTCCTTATTCAAGTTTGAGAAGCACAGCCTTAGGGATTTAATAATATATAATTTGATTTACAAAAAATTTATCTACCCATAATTTTACAGTATCAATTCTGTTACTTAAAATTAGATATTAATGAATTTTCAGTTGTTATATAAACAACTGATTTTAAACATACCAGGTGGGCTAATATGTAATTTATGTAGTTTGTATCTAGTCAATCATATCATATGCACATTCAGTATTCATGCACATGAATTTATAAGACTCAAAATTTTTTTCCTTTCTTAGAAGACGTTTCTTTAAATTGATCATTTTCTGATTTTTCCAGAAACAATCTAGGGGATGGTTAGTTACCTCTTTGGGTGTTAATCCAGGCACAAGCCTTGCTACAGTTTCCCAGTTGATGGTCTGATGGATTCCAATTAATGGATAAAGGATCATGTCCAACACCATTTGGTTGTTATTGTTCAAGAAATTGTTGTTCTCTGAATATCCACGACTCATCTTTAAGAACTAGAAATAAAGACAAATAGGTATATTTACCTCTGAAATCCAAGAGTTTTTATAACATTATAAATCAGTTACAATTTACTCCTAAGAGTTATATGCTATCTGTAAAGGAAAAATAAAACTGACCTAAAATAAATAGAATATACAGCTCAAATCTCTTCAAATATTATAGCATTTGAATATTATGGATTGATGGATGGATAGACACAGAGGATGGACAGATGGATAAATTATCGGATAAAAAAGTATAATAAAATATTAATGGCAGAAAATAAGTGATAGGTATATAGGGGTTCACTATAACAGTTTTTTAAACTTTGCTGTATGTTTAAAGTTTTTCATAAAAAGCATTGAGGGAAAAGTTGAATAATATATATTTTTCAAAAAAAAAATCCCTAATTGTGTTTGATTTATGCCTCGATTAGCAATTCATGGATGGTAGAGTTTAACTAAAAACAAAAAACAACAACAAAAATATATCCTGGTTAAAAGAATTGTAATTTCATTCTAGTCCTAAGCAGTATTTGGTTTTTTCTTCTGTGAGTGAATGTCCATGCTACAATGAAGGCTGAGTATATTTAATTTTTACTAATGTAATCAAATGAAACTTAAAAACAAGTTACTCTGACATTATATGATAAGCATAATCATTGTCATTGTGCCATGTGATTTTTAGTTATAAATGGTGGGACATTCTATTAACAATTAAAATCAGTTATTTCTCTATGTTTGAGGCAACTTTTTTTTTTTTAAGATTTTATTTATTTATTTGACACAGAGAGAGAGAAATCACAAGCAGGCAGAGAGACAGGCAGAGGGAGAGAGGGAAGCAGGCTCCCCGCCCAGCAGAGAGCCTGATGCAGGGCTCCATCCCAGGATCCTGAGATCGTGACCTGAGAGGAAGGCAGAGGCTTAACCCAGTGAGCCACTCAGGCATCCCAGTGACTCAGTGGGTTAAGCCTCTGCCTTCGGCTCAGGTCATGGTCCCAGGGTTCTGGGATCGAGCCCCGCATCGGGCTCTCTGCTCAGCGGGGAGCCTGCTTTCCCTTCTCTGTCTGCCTCCTTGCCTACTTGTGATCTCTGTCTGTCAAATAAATAAATAAAATCTTAAAAAAAAAAAAAAATCTCTCTCTCTCTCCTGCACAATGGAGGCTTCTCTTGCTTTGTTAACCTGGCTCCCCACCCAACCACATCCTCTAGTTCAATCCAGGAGCCTTGGAATAACATATCCAGCTACCAAGGGTGTCCAATATGTTCAGGCAATGTAATTAACAAGAAAAAAAGGCTCTAGAGGTGCCTGACCGGCTCAGTCAGTTAGGTCCAACTCTTGATTTCATCTTCATTCACGATCTCAGTGGAGAGTCTGCCTCTCTCCTCCTTCAGGGCTAATTCCTCCCCTCCCCCATGCATTCTCTCTAAAATACATAAATAAGGGGCGCCAGGGTGGCTCAGTGGGTTAAGTTTCTGCCTTTTCCTCCTGTCATGACCTTGGGGTCCTGAGACGGAGCACTGCGTGGGCTTGCTGCTCAGTGGGGAGTCTGGTTCTCCCTCTCCCTCTACCCCCCCAATCATGCATAAGTTCCCTCTCAAATAAAATCATTTTTAAAAAGGCTGTAGATGGGTTCCCAAATGGACGTAGTTTAATAAACATTTAGTGATATGTGATAAGCCAATAAATATGGCACGGTCCCCATCCTCAAAGAGTTTATGGTCTGGTGAGGGATACTAGCAGTCAAACAGATAACTTTAATATCATTTGCTGAGAGCCAAAGCAGAGGGCCATGGAGGGAGGGACAAAGTTAGAACACATAATAGCTGTTACTGAGTACAGTTGGCCCTTGAACAACACAGGTTTGAACTGTGGAAGTCCACTTATACCCATACTTTTTTTGGTACAGTACTCTAAATGTATTTCCTCTTCCTTATGATTTTCTTAATAACATTTTTTTCTCTCTAGCTAACTTTTTAAATAAGAATACAGTATATAATACATATATAAAATATGTGTTAATAGACTGTTTATGTTGCTAATAAGGTTTCTGGTCAAGAGCAGACTATTAGTACTTAAATTTGGGGGGAGTCGATAGTTATGCAAGTATTTTTGACTGTGGGGGATCAGTACCCTCAACCCCTGCACTTTCAAGGGTCAATTTAATAATTTTAGTTTAATAAAATGCAGTTTAATAATTGTAAAACATTTCCTTGAGCCCAGTTGAAAATAGATTTTACAGAGCTTTATTGTTCTCCACTTGTATGCCCAGCACATCATCACTACTCATACCTCATACCACACAATTTGAGATGTATGTTAGGACTAGGGTATTTTATTATAATTTGTGGACGTCAGTAGAAAACAGTCTAATACAGAATTCAGGGCAGGGATTGGGTGCTGTTTGTTTTTTTTTCTTCACTTCCAAAAAGATTCATTTAAGATTTCTAAAATATTTATTGTGCAGGCACCTGGATGGCTCATTCGGTTGGGCATCTGCCTTGACTCAGGTCTTGATACCGGGGTCCTGGGATTGTGTCCCCTGGCTGCTTCTACCTCTCCCTCTGCCGCCTGCCATGCTATCTGGCTCACTCTCCCAAATAAATAAACACAATCTTTAAAAATGAAAAAAAAAAAAAAAAAAAGAGTGAATGAATGAAATATTTACTGTGTCCTGCAATGTACTGGTACCTGTTAGCTAATCAAAAATATTGTTCATATCAAATACTTAAAAACGTGTATGTATATTTCAGATGTGATACTCATTTATAATATACAAGGTATTCTTATAAATTCCATTGAAATAGCTGTCACAGTGCACTCTATTCCAGAAAACAAGTATACATTTATCAAAGACTGTGGCAGTAAGAAAAAATTTGAAGCTCAAATTACACTACTACTAAATCCACTCCCAATTTCATTAAAAAAAAAAGTTTTTTTAGATGTTAATGTTTAAGGTGAAACATGTTATTTAGCAGAAATAAAAATTCTATTTAATGCACTACGCTTTTTAAGGAGATTCCTCATGTTCTCATGAGGAGACCCCCACCCCATTCCCACAAACTTGGTTTACTTAAACGTATTAAAACCAATCTAATTAAATTAATCTAATTAATTAATTAAGACCAAAGAGAAGTCCGCGACTGGCATGTGACTTTTTTTCTTTTTTCAAATATAAAAAGGCTTTTGTAAGCTGCTTCTTTCGGTGGAGGAAAGGTGAGAAACGAAGGGGCCATTATCCGGTATGTCAGGTCAAAGGCCTTGGGCATAACAGAAGGTGGGAAAGTATTAAACAGAGTCATCCCAAGAGAGAAGACTTGTGCCCAGCCTTGCTGACCACAAACGGGAATCGGGGCAGTTGGCATTCACCGTGAAGGAGAAAATAAAATCACATCTGAAGCCCAGGACGAAGAGATCAAAGCCCTGCAAACCTTCGGCGCAGAGGCTCACTTCAAGGCTCCCGAGGTTCCCGAGCCTGTGGTGTGGCCGCCTCCCCCTTTCAGGCAGAAACTCTCCCGGCGCGGAGCAGGGGGAGCGGACAAAAGCTACGGGCAGCGCGCCGAGGCTGAGGGAAGATGCGGACGGAGACACCGGGCGCGGCTTGGCGGGCAGACGCCGGGGTTCCCTGCGCTGGTGCGCGGGCGGGGCGGGCGGCAGGGACCCGGGGCTGGCAGGGCCTGCGAATTGCAGGCTGCGCGCGGGGACGTTCGCGGGCGTTTGGGCTAGCGGGACCCCCGCCGGGACCCGCGGGGAAGGAGGCCGCGGCGGGAAGCCGCTGACTGCCCGCGGTCCCGCCCCTTGCCGCACTTCCCGCCCCCCGCCGGCACCCGAGGCCCCTCGGCGTCTCGCTCACCTGCCCAGGGCCGCCGTGGCCCTCGCTGCGCCTCCGTCACCTGCAGCGGCCGGCACAGCTAGCGCTCGCGCCCTGAAGCTCCAGCTACCCCGCCCGCCAGCCCCGCCAAGCCCCGCCAAGCCCCGCGAAGCCCAGCCACTGCGCTCACGTTCACGGTCCCTCCCGTGGGCCGGGTAGCGCCCCCCCACCGCACCGCCTCACCAATCACAGGCCAGCGCCACAGCGGCGGAGCCAATGAGTAACGAGCTCCTGCAGGACTGGGGGCGGGTGGCCAGACGAGAGGTGGAGGCTCGGGGCCGCCGCGCCTTGCCTTTGCCTTCCCCTTCCCCCTCTCCCTTTCACTCTCGGGCGTGTCGCAGTGCAGCGTCCCCACCCTCCCAGCGTCTTGTCTCTTAGCAACTAGATCCTGCCGGCGGGATCTTAAGTGACCAACTCTGAATCCAGAAGAAACGGAAACGGGAGAGAAAAGAAGTCGGATAAAGATTGAATAGCTGGGGGCGCCTGGGTGGCTCAGTGGGTTAAAGCCTCTGCCTTCAGCTCAGGTCATGGTCCCAGGGTCCTGGGATCGAGCCCCGCATCGGGCTCTCTGCTTGGCAGGGAGCCTGCTTCCTCCTCTCTCTCTGCGTGCCTCTCTGCCTAGTTGTGATTTCTCTCTGTCAAAAAAATAAAAAAAAAAAAAAATTAAAAAAAAAAAAAAAGAGTCTCTTTCTAAAAAAAAAAAAAAAAAAAAAAAAAAGATTGAATAGCTGGCGCTGTAGGTCACTTTAGTATACCTGTTTAGGTTAGGTAGAATGGGAAAGTTGTATTGTTTGAGGGACACCAAAAGTATCGTGGGGGAGGCATTGTCCTTATCAGGAAGCATCTCCTGAAAAAGGTAAATAGCTCTGGGTCACAAATTCAGTTTTCATTAACATTAATAGTGTGTTGTTGTGGTGAATGCTATTACTGGGAACCCGGTAAGATATATAAGGTTTAGTTCTGTAAGGGTAAGTATTACGTTCCAATTACTTTTATTTCCACTTGCAAAGTATCTGTTCTGAGAACAAAAACTCAACGTTAGAATCAGAAAGGACTGTAAAAGGGGCACCTGGGAGGCTCAGTGGATTAAGCCGCTGCCTTGGGCTCAGGTCATGATCTCAGGGTCCTGGGATCGAACCCCGCATCGGGCTCTCTGCTCCGCAGGGAGCCTGCTTCCTCCTCTCTCTCTGCCTGCCTCTCTGCCTACTTGTGATCTGTCAAATGAATTAAAAAAAAAAAAAAAACTTTAAAAAAAAAAAAGGGTCACTTCGGTGGCTCAGTTAGGCGTCGGACTCTTGGTTTCCGCTCAGGTTGTAATCTCAGGGTCTTGAGATCAAGCCCTCCTGGGGCTCCTTCCTCAGCAGAGAGTCTGCTAGAGATTCTCTTTCCCTATTCCCTGCCTCTTCCCCTGCTCTCTCTCTCTTTAAAATAAATAAATCTTTTACTAAAAAGAGAGAGAGAGAGAAGGACAGGGTTGCTTGAGGCACTGGTCGGTTGAGCGTGACTCTTAAAATATTTTATTTATTTGAGAGAGAGAGAGAATGAGAGACTGAGCATGAGAAGGGAGAGGTCAGAAGAGGGAGAAGCAGACTCCCCGCCAAGCAGGGAGCCCGGTGCGGGAGTTGGTTCTGGGACTCCAGGATCATGACCTGAGCCGAAGGCAGTTGCTTAACCAATGGAGCCACCCGGGCGCCCCGAGCGACTGACTCTTGAATTTGGTCTCAGAGTTGTGGAGTTGAGATCCCTGGCTGGCTCCCCTGCTAGATGGGGAGTCTGCTTGAGATTCTCTCCCTCTCCCGTTGCCCCTCTCCACCAGCCCCACTTGCTTGCTTGCTTTCAAATGAATAAATAATCTTTTTAAAAAGAGAGAGAGAAAAAAAAGAAGTAAAGCCCTATCCAAACTAATAATTACTATCATGAGATCTGATGATTAAGTGGCTAACGGTATATCAGGAGTTTTTTGTGATTATATCACCTCTTACTTTCTACAAATCTTTTACTATTTTTTTTTCCGCAGAGACCCTGAAGCTAAGAAAACTGTATTTAGGTAAATTCTTAAAGAGAAGCTACTTGCCCTCTACTTCTTTTCTTTCTGCTGGGGTTGAACTCAGTTGTGATGGTGGTGAACCAGTTTAAACCATGAGGATTAGAAGGACTCATGTGATTGCAGAGTGAGAACATAGAAGAAACCTTGGCCCTGAATTACCCTGTAAAGTGACGCTGCCTAACAGGGCCCTAGATTGCTTGACTACCGCTGGACTGTTATATGAGAAAAAAAGTGCATTATCTTTTTTTAGCTACTGTATTTTTTTGGATATTACAGAAGGTTAGGGTAGTCCCGAAAAGGGAAAGCTTGATCCCTGAAAGTGGTTGCTACAATAACAAAGATCTAAGCTATGCATGGCATCGGCAGCTAGAAGCATATTGTAGGCTAGAAGGCTGGTGACTCTTCCCATGTGTAGGAAAGTGTCATTTGTGTTAACTTGGAAGGCAGATTATCAAGCCTATAGCTCTGAGGAAAGGAGTTTAGATAAGGTCAGAATTTAAGTTTGAGTTGGCTGACAGTGCTTGCCTTTAGCAAGGTTCAATAAAAAGAAGTCAGTTAATGATCCACAGTTTGCAAGCAGAGCTAGAGAATGGAGCTCTAGTACCAGACCCCAATCGTAACATTTGCTCCTGCTGTTGATCCACATACCAACATGCCATCTCTGAGGAATCAGTTCAGGTACTTAATGTTTGAAGCTTTTCCTTACCACTCTTGTCTTTTCTAGAGAAATATCCTTTTACAGAATGACAGAGCAAGAGAGAATCCTTGAAAGATGGATTTCTTCAATCTTTTTATTCCAAGATGGTTTAAGCCACTTGTCCAAGGTCAAATAGCCAGTTCATTAGGGCCCAATGATCTCTGCCCAAGGAAAAATCTTTGGCATTGTACAGATGTTCCTTCCTGAGGCCTTTTATGCAGAATGGGTAATTTTATCTAAGATTTCCATCTACTTCCCCCTGCTCACCAAGTCTAACCCTTTTATGTTTATAAGCTCATCTCTCCCTCTATTAGTTTTAGTACAGACTAAGTTGCTTTAACACAAACCCTAAATACAGTGGTTTAAACACAAATAAAGTTTATTTTCCTCTCAAATTACAGTAAAGGTGGGTGCTCCAGAGCTGGCATGGCTGCTTTGCCATTACTGATGCACAACTTCTATTTCTGAGTCTAAAATGGTGCAGAGGAAATGTGGGATAGTAACAAAAGGCAGTCCAGTTTGCCATGGCGGGGGGGGGGGGGGGGGGGTGGCAAGGAGACAGGTTAAAACAACCTCTAAAATCGGTAAGAAATAGCAGGATGAGCACATTATTTAGAAATAAGGTAAAAAGAGGGGTATCTGGGTGGCTCAGTTGGTTAAGTGTCTGCCTTTGGCTCAGGTCATGATCTCGAGGTCCTGGGATGGAGCCCCATGTCCAAGCTCCCTGCTCAGCAGGGAGTCTACTTCTCTCTCTCCCTCTCCCCCCCACCCGCTTGTGCTCACTCTTTTTTTTCTTTTTAAAGATTTTATTTATTTATTTGACAGAGAGATGACAAGTAGGCAGAGAGGCAGGCAGAGAGAGAGGAGGAAGCAGGCTCCCTGCTGAGCAGAGAGCCGATTGCGGGGCTCAGTCCCGGAACTCCGGGATCATGACCTGAGCCGAAGGCAGAGGCCTTAACCCACTGAGCCACCCAGGCGCCCCTGTTCACTCTTTCTCTAATAATTTTTTTTTTAAAGTAGGTAAAAACAGAGGAGAAAAAAATTAAAGGCGATTGCTCCTGGGATCGGGAGTTGGGAGGAACTACTTTATTTCCCCCTCCCTTTCTACTTCATTTCCCCCTCCCTTTCTAAAATCAATGTAACATAATTCCCTATTCCATTTTTCCACATGGAAACATTTTTCCAGAATGACACTCAGGTGCTTATTTTTCCTACTTTTGCTTCTAACTGCTTCTCAGGGGAGGAGTGTTCGCTGATTAGTGAGTTTGAAAGATTTGTACAGATGTAATTTTCTACCCCCTCTGCACTCTCACTAGATCACATACGTAGAGTGAAGGTGCTTTCTGATGTTTTCCTGAACACTTATAAGTTAGGTGGGTTACTCTGAGACTGGATGGATAGTTGAATTCAGGGAAATATTAACAAATTCTGTGCCATGGCCTCCAAAATAGCCATAACATAAAGTTCATAGACAACAAGTCTCACTTGTCTTTTCAAGGTCTTCAATCAGCTGTTTATAGTCTCTTCGTTTTTGTTGTTCCTGTTGTTCAGTAAGCTCTATGCCCAACATGGGGCTTGAACTCATGATCCCAATTATCAAGAGTCACATGCTCTACTACTAAGGCAGCCAGCCACCCCCAGTCTCTTATTCTTAAAAATAAGCAGACAACCAAAGTTCAGCAGAAACCTTGAGGAAAATATTTATCATGAAAGATAAAGATAAACAACGGGGGGGGGGGAGATAGACTATGTAGGAAAATGCAAACCTCAAAATAAAGAGAAGCATCAGTTCAGACTTGTGCAGAATGACTCAAGAGAACTATAGAGTGATGCTTTCTTTATAGCATATTTTTAACCTGACTGAGCCTAGGTGAACCTGGCCTAGATTATTAGCTGTACTTGGTTAGCCAAACCACGTGCTGAAGAACTCCTCACTCTTTTCCTTCAAGCCCTGTTCCCCTGATCATTTGAGGAGACACAAGTGTTCTGCTTTGATCTACTCCTGAGAGCTGAAGTAAAAGCAGGGGAAAAGAAAAAAAAGGCAGGAACTCAAAAGCAGAAATGCCCAAGCAGCTCACTCCCCTAGACTGTGTTACAGGCAGATACTCAGTTCTAATAGCTGACACTTTCCAAAACTAACTATGGATAACCCTAAGTTTCCCAAGATTTGCTCAGGACCTTGCCCAGTGACTCCTACAGAAAAGGTCCTTGTAAATTCTCAGGTTCCACGTCTCTGCAATGAGGAATGAGGTCAGTTACCAATCCAACCTTACTCAGTGAAGTCTAAAAGCCTGTATTTTTTCTTTATACAAAACAAACATGCTGCTGAATAAATAGCTGGCACTCCATATTTATCTTAACTCAATAGATTTCCAAGGAAATTGTGCTAAGGAGAAGGTAAAACCAAGATCATTTTTCCATACAGAGAGAGAATGGGTTTCGTTAACTCCTTTCCTTTAATGACTAGCTGGAGAAACAGTTGGATTCCTACTACATACTGTATCCAAAAATAAATTCCAAATTAAATTAAAGACCTAAATGTAAATGGTGAAGCTATAAAACTGAAAGAAGAACAAGACTTAAAAGCACAACTGGAAAAGATTTCTATTCCAAGAACGTCACCAAAAACAAGAATGAACAAATGACAAGACTAAGTTATTTACAATGTCTGAACCTGACAAGAGAGTGTCATGTCTAAAATGTATAAAAAATTTCTTTTACCACATAATCAGTGGAAAAGATAAAAACCTAATAGAAAAAGGGGCAAATTAGAAGTATTATTCATAGAATGGAAAACCAGAATGACTAAAAGCGTATGCCTACCCTCATTAGTAATCAGACAATGCAGATGGGACAAAACAGTTTCACACATACCAGATTAACAAAAATCAGAAAATGTCAGGTGCTCCTGAAGGTATAGACAAAATGAAACCCTCGTGTCTTGCTGGTTCAGGCATAAAGTGGTACAACCTTTCCTGAGAAAAATTCAGCCTTACCTGAAATTAAATATGTACATATCCTAAAACCAAGCCATTCCACTCTAGGACATATATCCCATAGAAACTACAGGGAAGGTTCATAAGAAGACACGTACAAGTCTGTAGAAGGTGGAACAGCTGGGAACAACTTAAGAATCTATGACTAGAGGAAAAGATTGTACGTGAATGCAGTAGAACATGCACCAGTCAGGAGCACGTTATATAAGGTAACATGAATAGTCTTAAAACCTAATATTTTATGAAAGTTAGGAGCAAAATGAGATTTTTACCACAGTATCATTTATATAGAAAATATAAACATATATAGTTTTTCCAAATAAATACATCCAAAATTTGGAAAATGGCTTGGAAGGATAAACATTAAGTATAGTAGGGAATAAAGAGTATGGATTTGCAGGCAGGAGAGGAATAAAAACTAGTAAGGTGAAATACAATAGAACAAAAGTGTAGCCTTTCCAGACCAAGGGTATGGGTGTCATAAATAAAGAGTATGACCAATGACTGACTCAATTCTGAACACCTGAGATCCTTACAAACCAAAACACTTACTTTACATGAGCAGAAACACTGTTAATAATGTTTAAACATTATTTCTTTAAATGTGAAGAACTATCCATGGGGCATTTGGTTAAGTATTCCACAGGATTCATGCATTTGCTGACTTATGAACTGAACAAACAGTTCATTCTCCCAAATAAGATAAGCCAAATAAAAAACTGATATGAAAGAACATTTCAAGGCAATGCTAAAAAAACAAAACTCCTTGTGTTGAATAAATATTCCAATGTGTTTTTCTGCATTAAGCCATTCTCGTATTCAGCAAAATAATTTTAAATTACATCTTGGGCAAAGTTAAAAGTACAAGTGAACTTTGATTCTTAATTAAGTATATGCAATTCTAAAATTCAAGATAGATATAAATTCTTCGTGACATTTTTCAGGATGTAAGGAGTTTCAATATATACAGAAAAATTTACAAAACATATATACTTGCTGTAACGTCGTACTTTTGATTTTGCTTTACATTTTTTAAGAGCACTCTCTCAGGAGGCAGATGTAGCAGCTATCCCCAATGTTGTCAATGAGGAAACAAAAAATAATTGTGAGTTAAGTCTTAGAGTAAGTTCATAGTGATATTCCGACGAATATCTAGATTTCCCAAAACCTAGATTTGTGGTCTTGTTTTATTTATAACCCTCTAGGTAATTGTTATGTAAATGTAAATCTGATATTTTTCTTTAAATCACAAGGAAATAGAACTGGTCTGCAGTAGTTAATATACACAATATGAAGAAAAATACACTTTTTAGATTAATGTAATCTAATTTAAATTTAATTAATTTTAGATTAATCCTGCAAAAAGAGTTAAATTTATCTCCAAAGAAGTGTCAACCAAGTTTAATATACTTTTATTTGTCCAGTAAAAGTAACTTCACAACCTATTAAAAATAAAATTTTAATTGAAGAACAATTTCTGTTCCTTTTCCATTAAAGAAAGCGTAAGATAAAGGACAGCTGTATTCAAGTAAATGTATAATTATGACATAATGACAGACTGAATCAAGTATCCAAATAAATGTTAAAACATAAAAATTTATAGTCCTGTTACCTTTTCCTTTCTAAACTGATAAAATACCATCAGAAAAAAAATGTACATGAAACTTTTCTTATTGTAACTTGTGATTTATTGTTCTATTTAATTGAAAATGTTTTGGTTTCAGTTAGTAATTTCTGTAAAGTAGTACTTAAATGAGTTCCTAAAAACAGTATTAGAGCTGTGAACATTACATTTAATCTCATCCAAAAAACTATACTAAAACTGTCATGATAAAAAAGGGTTATAAAATTTCTCTGCTTTTTTCCTTTTCCAGAATTCTAATAGAAAAGGAATTTTCAGACACAAATAGTTATCAGTCAGATAATGTATACTGCAATTTAGTGTACTTAGCTGCAAACCAAAGAAAAGTGAAATTGTTTTTGTCATTCATTCTGTGCTATACTCTTCTCCCTACACACCTTTAATAGTAGTCAAAATTCTATCCTAGAGATTCACCTTTTCTAGTCTAAATAGTGCTGACTCAACATTTTACCCTCACTTCATCTCTAGCAATCAATTTAGATGTCTCAACATCAAATTTAATAATCTGTTTTATTGAAAATTGTTTCAAGGGCTAAATTTCCATAAAGTACTCTAACAAAAAAAAAAGCAGAATCTGTAACTGTAGAACACAAATGTAAAATAATATACAAGAAACTTTATCTCAACTTAAAGACTAAATATCTGGGTGTTAAAAAATAGGCCTAAGATAAAGAAATTTTGTGTATTCTGCTCTTCTTGGGTGTTCAGTATATTTCTGTAACCTCAGAACCTTAGTTCAGAGTTTTATTCAAGTCCTCTGTTTCCTTATTGATCCTCCATTAGTTTTCCTATCATATTAAAGGTGATGTTTTGAAGGCTTAAAAAAAAAAAAAAAAAAAAAAAAAAGATAAAGAAATTTTACTATCAAATAATTTTTTTCTACATGGGGTCAATATTTATATTTTAAATTATATATTATTTACACTGTCCTTTTAAAATAGAGGTTCCCAAAAATCCTTCAGTAAAATTCTATGCTGAGTATGTATTTGGTTCTTACATGTTTTTGTGTGAACTGTTCTAGATTTATTTGATGAACATAAAGTCTATAAAAAAATGAAAATAATCAAAATCCTTATCAAATAATTCCACATTTTGAACCGTATCTGTAAATGTATTCTTATACACCTGTATTCCTAATACTATTTTGTAGTATGATCACAGCAAGTATATGGATTTTCCAATTTTGTGGGGAAATACTCAGTGTACTGAAATTTAACTGTATTTAAAGTCATTATTAAACACAAAACAAGTCATATAGTATTATCATATGCTAAATGGCAATTCACTATTTTATTTATAGTCTCAGTAGTAAAAACTAAACCTAAAAGAAATGTGTATCCAATGTGACACATTTTCAAGGTTTAAAGAACAGCCTGACTATAGCATTTAAAAAGTAATTACACTACAGAAAAGCAGAAAATCCATGAAAAGATTTAAATCATTACTACTAGAACTGATTATATTGTTATGTGCAAACTCAAAGGATTTGAGTTTTGGTTGGAGAAAAAGAAAGTAAATCTTTCATATATTCTGATTTACCCAGGATGAAAACTAGTCATATTGTAAAGGGATAAAAAGTTCTATGATCCTCAGAAGAAACTTAAATCATCTGTAAGAAAGATAAACTTCAGCCTTTTTACTAGCAGGAAAAACTAGAAGGGCTAAATATCACTCTAGAACCATCTCCTTCAGAATACTTCAAGTGACCTTTTCAAGATAAATTTTTAAAAATACAATAAAAGGTGACAGTACCAATTGTTGGTAGGTAAAAACACATTACTGTCTAAAGCAAACCCAAGAGTGGATATAACACAGATCAGAAAATTTTATTATTCAGTTTAAAGTTGTAAAAAAAAAAAAAAAGAAAGAAAGTAGACTTTTGCCTGTTTTCATATTTATATATCACTCAATTTCTGAGGATTCCAAATCAATTAAGTTCTAACTTTGAAAAGCATTTAAGACCCCTACTACAGCAAACAGTGTATTCTATATTTCATCAATCTTACTTTCAATAAAACATAGGATTTTAAATAAGATGAAAATGATAGCAGTCTCCATAATCTTAAAATCTAGGTGAAACAAATATCCTCATGGTCCAATAACTTGTAAAATGTAACCAGGTCATCAGACCAACACACTAGTGTACAACTTTAATAATTTCTAGCAGCAAAACACCTGGAACAGTCATTAACAAATGTGTTCATTGGATTGTAGATTAATTTCTTTGTAAGAAGTAATTTTTAAAAAGTATAGTTCAACTGCGGGCAAACATGAAAGATATCAAAGATCTTGTTTATCTCCACCTTTCCCAGTGGATTCAAGTGCAACTGGAACCTTACTAGTTTCAACAAAAACAGATTCAAAGGCAGCTTCCTGTTCATCCAAAGAATCAGCAGCCGTGGCTCCTTTAGTTAGTGTTGTGTTGTTAAAAGGTTGTTGCTGCTTGGAAATTTTGCTGGATTCCACTGCTTTTCTACCTCTTCTTTTACCAAGAATTTTGACATAATTAGCAGGTATAAGTCCTGTTGTTTGACCATCAAGACTAGCCAGAAGCCAACCACGTACTTTGGGTTGCTGTTCTGATGGAAGAAAAGACAGCCTTGTAATTATAACACACTTTGGAGTCCAAAAAATATTGGTAACAAAATATTAAGTAAAATCTGTGTTACACTTACATACTAAAATATATAAACAAACAGTATATATATTCCAAATCAAATGATGAGTAGGCTTACCAGTTCTAGGATCCCTTCTTATAATTTACACTTTTTATTTTATACTTACCAAATATATTTTCAACCTTGAAGAACATGAAGTTTCTATCAGTTTGTCCATTCATAGAGTAAGGAGATTCAGTTCTTCCAAAAGCTAAAACTAACATCAGTTGTTTTCCATATTTTAAATTGAAATTTAAGAAATGAATTTCTCATTCCTTCTCAAAAGAAGAGCAAGTATAGAAAATATGTACCTTTATACATGACAAATTTCTTTATATACTTTATATACTATACAAAATTCATTCTATTTGATTGTGATGAAAAATTCTTTCTTTCTTTTTTTTTTTTTAAAGTAGGCCCCATGTTGGCATGGAGTCCCTGTGGGGCTTGAACTCATGACTCTGAAATCAAGAACTGAGCTGATACCAAGAGTTGGATGCTTAACCAAGCCAGTCAAGTGCCCTCGTGATGAACAATTCAAGAAAGTGAATACTGCTGATTTTAATCCAAGATGGGCAAAGATAAAGACCTCAGTTATCTCTAGCCACATAACAAAAAAGGTAAGGCAATACTCTAAGCTTAAAGAAGAAAAGGTTTTTTAGTATATTCAATTTTGTATTTTGGTACTTTCAAGATAGCCTGTATCTTTAAAAAGCTGTTTAACTTTCAGTTTTAGTTCAACACTGTAAGTCAGGCACAATATGACATTTTTATGTTTAATACTTTACAATAGAGGGGAAAAAAATAAAACACCTAAAATCAACCATGTCTGTGACTGATTTTGTTCTAAATGCTCAAAGGTAAGTGTTTAGCAGCACAGTGTTAAGCAGCATCATTAGTGGACAGATAAAATTTGAGATATAAAATTTTCCTTAAATAGTATAATGTAATTGAAAGAAACCACACTTGAACTTTTTTATATTTTATTTCAATTAGTTAAAACTAATTATTTGAAAGTGCTATTTTCACTAGAAGAAAAACATGAATATAATACTTAGAAGCCTAGGTTTTGTGTCTGAGGGATGCAGCAGAGATTTAGCAAATTTGACCCATATTTTTCAATTATTTATATAATAATCAAATAATGTGAACGTTGACAATATTTTTTCCTTATATAAAGAATGACTAAAACTAATTAAAGGCTCAAGTTTCCATTAATAGATCACATAGTTAGTTACAAGTGTAGGTTCTGAAGTGGGACAAACCTAGGTTCATAGTCTAGCTCCATCATATCTCAGCTTTGTGATCCTAGACAATTTAGTCATTCTGAGTTTTCTCATAAGTAAAATAGAAACAGTATAGTAAGAGTGCCCACATCATATCATTATTATAAGGGTTAAATGCAAGATGTAAATTATAGTGCCTTGTACTATAAAGGACAGCTGTTATTGTCACTAGTATCTTTACCAACAAAATGTTACTTTTCCAGCAAACCTCAACCTCCACAAACACACAAAAATCTTTTCTTCCCCCCCCCCCCCCAAATCCATTAAAAATTCTGATCATCATTACTGGGGAAAGCTAAACGGAAAAGGCCATTTTGTTGGAGCCATTAAAAACTATTAGTGACCTGGTCTAAAAATAAACCCGAGATGTATATAAATTTTTTGCTGAGGTTCTTTAATACCTCATGAGAGTAATTCCTAAAATATTCATGTTGGAGTTTCTGAAGTAAACACTATTCCAATAAAAAAGAAAGCAATACCAGTCTGAGCAATCAAAGACTGACGGGGATACTTACCTGACACTGGATGATTTCTTTGGGTTGTTAGGTTTATTACATATAGTGCTTACTTCATGTTTTTGTGTGAGGATTAACAATTTGAGTTCAAGTTTTGAGTTTAGAAGAGGTTATATGAACAAAATATTTCCTCATCTCAGTGAAATATTATTGGAACAAACCTGTTGGGCATTCCCCACCCCCCCCACACCCCCAGGTTTGGCAGTTCTAAACTGACATGAAAGAGAAATCCTAGCAACTACTTCTGAGTTAACAAACAATGACCAAGATTCTTTGTTGCAGTTTTTAAATACTCTATTTACAAATTCAAAAAAAATTCATGGATAATTCCAATTTATTCACGTTTTATTACCTTTGAGAGCTAAGTTTAGCATATCACCAGCACGGAAGGAAATCTCTTCTTCAGATACAGCAGCAAAATCGTATTCTGCTCTAGCAACTACATGGTCATCCTCACCACTTGCCCAGTTTGTATTGTCTACAAACCAAATTAAGAATTAAGATTAAGGGTTAGGGTTTACAGTTCACTATGGTTTATAAACTGCATAAATTTATTTGCCAAGAGAAAAGTACCCCTCAAAGTAAATTCTATAATTAACACCATACAAAATCCAACAATATGTTCACTAGGATATCTATTATGAACTTTCTTTTTTTCTTCAAGCCAAAATTACAATTACCTGTCTATTGTCTTAGCCATTTCCCTGCCAATAAGTATTAGAAAGATAAGGGAGAAAAAACAAACAAACAAACAAAAAACAACAACAACAAAAAATAAAGATAAGGGAATTATGTCCTCTTTATCTTTGTATCCTCTACAGCATCAAGTTCAGTACCTTGTAAACAGTAATCAGGCAATGTGTACCGTTATATTAAGTGAACAATAAATAAATCAATAAGCCTGTTTTTGCTATATATTCGTTTTCCAGTTTTCAAGTTCTTAACTGAAAATATAACTGGATCAAAATATTAAATACAAATGAACATGAACAATGCTAACTTAACAAATTCATTCTTGAAATTTGAGACTGTTAAAAGGTTTTTGAGCCCATTCTCCTACTCTTACCTGTTATTTCATCGTTATGAGTAGACAGCAGTTTCCAGATGAGGTAAGGACCACCAAGGATAACAGCAAAGAACAAGAATATTGGCCAAGATTTTGCTGAATTAGCTGCTCTGTCCTCAGCACCAAGGCAAGCCACAGTTCCTTCACTTTCTGCCCATAGGTCCTCATTCTCAGAGCCTCTTCTTAAACCTATCATCCACTGCAATCGTCTGTAAAGATACCTTATAGTCCTAACTAATGCAAAAGCTGAAAAAACCTTTGTGAAATGTATTTTTAATCGGGAAAAGTGATTTGCTACATCCAATACAGCCCTGAAACTGTTATAGACAGCTGAAAAGGTAGCATCCATCATCATACTGACGGAGGCAAATGCATGCACAATACTTTCAATGGACTGAAATGCACCTCTGCTGCTTTCTTCAGCTTGCTGAACAAATCTACTAGGTGGCAGATCATCTACACGAAGGCGGTTATAGCCCAACCCATTATATCCATAACTATAAGGGCTATAGCTTCCATAAAATGAATTTCCATAGGCACTATATCCTGAAGAAAATGAACTGTAAGCAGGTCTGAAAGTATTCACATTGCTGCTTCCTGTCTGCTGTGATGGCCTTGGAAGAATAGGTGGGGGCACTCTGGTAAGCGCAGGTTGTCCAGGTCTTGTCAATAAGGTAGGACCCAAATCAGCAGATCTAAAACCAGATAAAGATTCAAAATAGCAACTTAAGCACATCATAAATTCAATTCAAAGTAACTATTAAACACTTCTTACATATCTAGTGTTAACAACAGATCTACTGAAGATATGTAAGAATAAGAAATAGTTGCTAATATCCACATGCTTAGAATCTCAGTCTTAAAATGAAGAAGTAAAACAGCTGACTAAACTTTGCTATTTTCTTGTTTCCTTATGCCGGCATTATTAGAAGTATTGTTAATCTATTTTCTCAGAGTTGGGTACAACCATGTATCTGTCTATCCTTGCACCTAAATGTCATTATCTTAATTACTATAGTTTTATAACAGGTCTTAGTATCCAATAAAGCAAGTCCTCCTACAGTGTTCTTCAACTTCAGTAATGTTTTGGCTATTTGACCCTTTAAATTTGTACACACATTTTAGTATCAGAGCTTGAAGTTCCACACCTTCTCCCCACCAAAACCTTATTGAGATTGTACGGGATTACACTAAATTTGTAGGTTAATTTGAGATAAACCACATCAAGTGAGTTTCAACTCACATTTATTAGGTCTCTGAAAGATTTTTCTCAATAATGGTTGTTTTTTTTAATTTTTTTTTTTTTATTTATTTGACAGAGAGAAATCACAAGCAGGCAGAGAGAGAGGAGGAAGCAGGCTCCCTGCGGAGCAGAGAGCCCGATGCGGGGCTCGATCCCAGGACCCTGAGATCATGACCCGAGCCGAAGGCAGAGGCTTTAACCCACTGAGCCACCCAGGTGCTCCTCAATAATGGTTTTTAAAGATAACTTTATTGAGTCTCCATAATGTTTTATATAGTTTCCATGTAGCAGGTTTTCTCTAAATTTATTCATATATACTTGGTATTTTCAATGCTACTATAAATGGTGTCTTCTAAAATTTCATTTTGTTACTATTACATAGAAATAATGCATTTAAAAAAAATATAGTCCTTGTATCCAGGAATCTTGTTTTTTATTCTATTGGATTTTCAAAAATCTTAAGCATTTCCAGTCATTTTGTATGTGAGTAACGGCTGGTTTATTTTCTCTTTTTTCAATTCTTACAACTCTGATTAAGCTATTATACCTTAGACATGTTATACAATCTTGATTAGAAGTGGTAAAAGTTCTCAACCTGTCACCATTGATTATTATGCTTGCTGCAGGGCTGCTGTAAATTTAGTAGTTCCTTTTCCATTTCTATTTGCTAAGAGTTTTTAGCATGAATGAACATCCAATTTTATCAAGTGATTTCTCAGCACCTATCAAGATTATGATTTTAATTATGAATTAAATTTCTTTCTTTCTTTTTAATTAATTCAATTTGTTGAATGCTACTTAAAATAAGGTCTGTGGACCAGTGCTAATTTATAAGTCATATGTTCCCATCTATAATGAGTAAAGTACAACAAATGAGACTGTTTATCTGACTTTGCTATATTTTTACTGTATTTTATAAAAGTATTGGTGGGGTACCTGGGTGGCTCAGTCATTGAGCATCTGCCTTCAGCTCAGGTCATGATCCCAGGTCCTGGGATGGAGCCCCATATGGGGCTCCCTGCTCAGCAGGAAGTCTACCTCTCCCTCTTCCACTCCCCTTGCTTGTGTTCCCTCTCTTGATGTGTCTCTCTCCGTCAAATAAACAAAATCTCAAAAAAAAGAAAAAGTACTGGTTATCAGCATAAGTATTTTGAGAAGAACTGCTATCAGACTATCTTCTTTATTTGTAAATTATACCTTGCCTCATCCCCTAAATTTTTTCCCTTCCTTTCTGTATTTTCTGTACTTGGTCTCTTTGTGCAAAAATATGTTGGATATTTTCTTCTTATCCTTCAGATCACTGCTATTCAAGGGCCATTCCACCACAAAATAAGTATCTTGTACCATAATGTAAATCAATGAATTCTTAATGCCAATTAAACTAAACATTGTGCTCAGTGTCAATGTTGCTTTCTTTACATCCTGGCCCAAGTTTCATTATTTTGTGGACTGCTATTACACAGTTTGAAAAACAACAGCTGGTCCATACTCTCGCAGGACACACTTAGAACACTGTTCTAAGTCACTAATTCTCTCTGCAGCAATGTCTAATCTGTGGTTAAACCCAATGAGTTCTTAATTTTGGCTACTATATTCTTTATTCTAGATATTCCTTTTCCTTTTAATAGTTTCCAAATATCTGCCAAAATTCCTTATGTTTCCTTCTATTGATCGCCTTCAACATATTACAATGTTAACTTAAAGTCTCTTTGGTAACTCCATTTTCTGAAGTCCCTATGAATCTGTTTTTTATCTGTCGTTAAACTTCATTTCCATTTTTGTTATCTAATGTCTTTCTGGGTCCTGTTATTTGGTTTTGCTTATGTAGCAGATATACACAAAGAACTGTAGCAATAATTTGAGCCCCTGGACTCAATGGATAATAAGCCCCTGGATAATGCTCTCCTCTTCCAGATTTATTTCATTCTGGATACTGGTTTCTTAATTATCCTCTCGTTTACTTCGGGCAGGCTGTTATGGCTATTATCAATTCATGATGTCCTTAATCTAATTTCGGGAATGGAGATGATTTAAAGCTGGGCTTATATTCCTGTTAAGGGTCTGTTTGCTTCTTTTATACCCTCATACCTAGATGTTATCTTTTCAGGATCATAACTCAAGGTGTGGGTAATTTATCAGCACTTCTAGACCACTAGACTCTAACCATGCTCCAAGAGTCTGTCAAAAGTGCTCTTCAACTAGTTTCTCATCACCCAAACTGCTTCTTTTGGAATCAGCAGCAGCTTCTATGTGAATTTACTCTCACCTTTGTGGATTTCCATCTTTCTCTAGATCTGGGCTCCATAAATCTTTATCTTCTTATTTGTTCTATAATGCATTCAAGCACATGTTTTAAGCAAATGTTTTTATATTCTGCTTAGCTTTTCCACTTGACAACATAATGATGTCCCCCCCCCCTTAAATTAATGCTTCTGCCATCATCAGAAGCCCTTCCCATAATTCTCTGTCCATCTTTATACAGTATCTTACATTCCTATACATGTTCTCTTCTATCAATGAGCTCCTCACAGGTACAGGAGTTATTCTTGCTTCACCATCACCTACTACAGTGCTTAGCATATAATAGGTACTGACACAAACACTACGCTGGAGTCTCTCTTTAGTGAATATTTAAAACACATATACCACCTAGAGTATTGATACAGATTTTTCTTTATATATCCTTCTATTATTTTATAAATTTCAATGAATATGATAGTTGAAAAATTATAATTAAATGTAAATATGTAATAAGAAAAAAAAGAAAGTTTTCCTCTTACTCTTCTCTGATTTGAATGCTGCTGATTTCTGGCATATACAAGAATAATCAGTGTCCACATATAGTCTGGCTTTCTGTTACAACCAGCAAAATAAGAACAACTAAGCAGGCCTATGACTTTGAATAACAAAATATGTATATTCAGTGCTAAATGTGCCAAAAGTCTCCCAACCCAACTTTGTATTTTGAAAAATTTCAAACACAAAAAGAGTTGAAAGTACAATGGATACCAATATTTCTCCTCTCTAGATTCAACAGCCGCTACGGTTTTGCTGTATTTGCTTTCTTTCTCTCACTCTCTAGTCTTTTAAAAGTTCTTGAACCTGGGGCTCTTTGGTGGCTCAGTCAGTTAAGTGTCTGCCTTTAGCTTAGGCCATGATCCCAGGGTCCTGGGATCGAACCGTGTCGTAGGGTTCCCTGCTCAGTAGGGAGCCTGTTTCTCCTTCTCCCTTGCCCCATAATTATGCTCATGAACACGTATGCTCTCTCTCAAATAAATAAAATCCTAAAAATATTCTTGAACCATTGAAAGTAACTTGCAGACTTGATACCTTTTTTTTTTTTTTAAAGATTTTATTTATTTGCCAGAGAGAGAGAGAGAGGGAGAGCACAAGCAGGGAGAGCAGCAAGCACAGGGGAGTAGCAGGCTCCCTACTGAGCAGGGAGCCCCACAAAGGACTTGACTGCAGGACCCTGGGATCATGACCTGGGCCTAAGGCAGATGCTTAACCGATTATGCCACCCAGGCGTCCCTAAACTTGATACATTATTACTAAATACCTCAGCAAGTATTTTCTAAGAGCAAAGATATTTCATACAAAACCATACCATTTTCTCATTTCTAAAAGTTAACAATTTCATCATTATCCAATTGATATCCAACAGATAACAATTACCTTCAAATGTCTTTAAACCTTTTAACAGACAACAGACAACAAATACCATCAAATGTCTTTAAACAGCTTTAATGAGATAAAATTCATATACCATGAACTCAGTTATTTAAAGTATAAAAAGCTATTTGAAGTATAAAATTCAATGAGCTTCTTGCATATTCACAGAGATGTAAAACTATCAACCTATGTAATTCCAGAACACTTTCATCATCTCACAAAGAAATCCCATATCCATTAGCAATCACTACCTATTTCCTGCTCGAGTCCTAATCTTAGGTAAAAACTGATCTAATTTCTGTGTCTATGGATTTGTCTCTTCTAGATATCTCATGTATCGTCAATTCTTATTTTCAATAGTCATTCTGTAAAGTTGCTGTGAACATTGAATTAGCAAATATGGAATCATTGTTCCTGGGGGAAACAATGTACTTCAGCATTATGGTTAGGGGCCATTTTAAAACAGCAAAATTACCAAAATATGAAAATGTCGCTTCCATCAAATTGTGAAAAGTACATCTGTTTATAGCATAAAGCGGAAACAAAAACCCCGAGGGTCAGGAAGCCTGGGTGGCTCAGTCAGTTAAGTATCTGCCTTTGGTTCAGGTCACAATCCCAGGGTCCTGGGATCGAGCCCCACATCTGGTTCCTTGTTCAGTGGGGTGGCTCCTTCTCTTCCTTCTACCTGCTGCCCTCCCACTTGTACACTTTCTCTCTCTCTCTCTCTCTGACAAATAAATATATAAAAAAAGAAGTGACAGGGTTGCTTTGTTCAACCTCAGCTGAGAGATGACTCAGATCTTTTGCCACTCTATGCATATCTGTGAGTGATCATGAAAGTCTCCTAAGTATTAATTTTGGGGTTACAATAAATTTTAGTAAGAAAATCTGCAAATACATCATCTGCAAATAATGAGAATTTATTGTAAATGAATCATACTAATATGTAGTATTTTGTGATTGGCTATTTCCACCTTATATAATGTTTTGAAGGTTCATCCATTTTGTAGCATTTATCAGTACTTCACTCCTTTTTATTGCTGAATTATGTTTATCCATCCATCAGTTGATGGACATTTGCACTGTGTCCACTTTTTGGCTATTATGACTGTTATTAAGAACATTTATATATAAATTTTTGTGTGGATGTACGTTTTTGTTATCTCTTCGGTATATATACCTAGGTATGGAATTGCTGGATTATACAAACCTTCTGTGGAATCGCCAGGTTGTTTCCAAAGCAACTGGGCCATTTTATATTCCTACCAGCAGTGTATGAGTGTTCCAATTTCTCCACATCTTTGCCATCACTTGTTACTATTTATCTTTTTCACTTTAGCCATCCTAGTGGGTATAAAGTAGTATCTCACTGTGGTTTTGTTTTTCATTTCCCTGACCGTTCATGATGTTGAGTATCTTTTCATGGGCTTATTGGCCACTTTTTGATCTTCTCTGAGCAATGTCTATGCAGAGATATTGCCCATTTGAAAAATCAGGTTATTTGCTTTTTTATCATTGAGTTGTAAGGTCAAATATCTTTTAGGTTACTGTGGTGTTCTTTGAACAAAAATTCAATTAAGGTTCACACATTGTATTTGGTTGTTTCCTCATCTCTTTTAAATTAGAATCGTCCTGTTTCTTTTAAATGTCCTTGACTTTTTGAAGAGTAGAGCCCATTTTATTCATTTTTAAAAATTATTTATTTGACAGAGAGAGAGAGAATGTGCACACACAGGCAGGAGGAGCTCCATGCAGTGGGAAGAGAAGTAGGCTTCCCGTTGAGCAGGGAGCCCAAAGCAGGGTTTGAGCCCAGAATTCTGGGATCATGACCTGAGCTGAAGGCAGATGCTTAAGTGACTGAGCCATCCAGGCACCCTGAGTCAGTTTTGTTTTAGAATATCTTACATTTCTTGATCTGTGTTTCCCAAAAATGTTGTTTGTTTTTTTTGGGAGGGGAGTGCATGTGTGGAGAGAGGCAGAGGGAAAGAATCTCAAGGAGACTCCCCACTGCCCCCAACACAGAGCTCAACCTCACCACCCTGAGATTACGACCTGAGCCGAAATTAAGAGCTGGATGCTTAACTGACTAAGCCATGCAGGAGACCCCAAAATGTTGTTTAAATATATCTCTATTCTCTACATTTCCAGTTAAATTAAACACTGCATCTAAAGGTTTCATTAGAATCAGGTTAACATTTTTGGCAAGAATAATTCATAGGTTTTGTTTATTTCATATTGTATCGCATCACAAAAAGTGGAACCAAACTTTAAAAAGGGTTAGCTGACTAAGAAATAGTATAGTATTTTCTAGTTTTCATAAAGCAGCTCTGCTCTAAAGTAGGAGCAGTAACAGATAAAACAAAAATAATAAACAGGCATATCTAGATTTATGAAATAGAAACTAAACAGAAATATAAAGATGATTATAGGGGTGAAGCTATGGGCCTACTCAATTCTGGGTCTGAAATCAGGCAGTGACAGCCAGGACATACGTTTCTAGGAAACAACAAGAACTAACAGTGCTCCACTCAAATAGAACTAGTTAGGGGCACCTGGGTGTCTCAGTCAGTTAAGCATCTGCCTTCGGCTTAGGTCATGATCCCAGGATCCTGAGATTGAGCCCTTGTATCGGGCTTCTTGCTCAGGAGGAAACCTGCTTCTCCCTCTCCCTCTGCTTCCGCTCTCTCTCTGTCAACTAAATACAAACCTTAAAAAGAAAAAGAAAAGAAAAGAAAAAGAAACCTCACTGGTTCTCTTATAAACAAACAAACAAACAAACAAAAAAACCACCAAACCAAACCAAACAAAAACAAATGGAACTAGTTCATCCCTTGAAGCTGTGGGTTGGAATGCAATACCTTGGCTTCTAAAAGGCAATTATAAATTTGCTAACAACAGTTTAAGATTTTTAGAAAGTTACAGAACTATGAAGGGTTAAGACTCTTGTTAAAGTCTCAAGTGCAGGAAATGAAACAAGTTAACAACTGACTCAGTGACTTGATCTTTGATATCCTTAATCTAAGCTACCATTTTTTTAAAAGATTTTATTTATTTATTTGACAGACAGAGATCACAAGTAGGCAGAGAAGCAGGCAGAGAGAGAGAGAGAGAGAGAGGAGGAAGCAGGCTCCCTGCTGAGCAGAGAGACAGATGCGGGGCTCGATCCCAAGACCCTGGGATCATGACCTGAGCCGAAGGCAGAGGCTTTAACCCACTGAGCCACCCAGGCGCCCCTAAGCTACCATTTTTATATTTGTTCTTACATGGGAAGGTGGAGAGGCAACAGGAAACCTACTAGACAGAGAGAGGTAAATATAGAAGGGAAAGGAGACAACTCAAAAAGGAAACAGAACCTATTCAAAACAAACATATCAAGAAGACACACAAAGAAGAAATAAAAACATTAAGAAACCAAACTAACAAAAATCAACGATTAGAATAAAAATTCAGCTTCTTGGGAAGATGGCTGAGGAGGGGACCCTAGTTTCATTTAGTCCATGGAATTCAGCTAGATAGCTATCAAACTCAACCAGACATCTAAGAAAAGAATTGCTACAATTCTACAAATAGAAAAGTGACCACTTTTTGCAAGGCAGGAGGTGAGGAGAAGTGAATTTGAGGTAATATATTGGAATATAAAGTGTGGGGGAAGGGGGCTCCCATAAGCTGGCTATGGGAAAGTGATAAGGATCAAAGTGTAAAATTGGAACTTTTAGAAATATGCTCTGGTGGGGGATATCCCTGCCTTAAAAGGTGCTCAGGTGGCAAATGAGGTGGAATCCTGGATGGGACAGTGTGGTCCCAGGATCCCTGGGGTCACAGAAAGAACAGTGGTGCCTGAGTGCGGCAGAGTTCCCAAGTGCTGTGAAACAATATTAGAATAACTGGGGTCTCAGAGGAAGAGGAAAGAGAGCAAGAGATAGAGAGCCCAGAAGGTTATATTTGAGCAAATTATAGCTGAGAACTTCCCCAGTCTGGGGAAGGAAACAGGTACTTGAGTCTAGGAGACAAAGAGAACCTCCATCAAAAATCAATAAAAATAGGTCAACACCTCGACATATAATAGTGAAGTTTGCAAATTTCAAAGACAAAGAGAAAATCCTGAAAGCAGATTGGGTCAAAAGGTCATCAACCTATAGAGGTAGAAAGATAAGGCTGGCAGCAGACCTATCCACAGAGACCTGGCAGGCCAGAAAGGACTGGCATGATATATTCAGGATGCTAAATGAGAAAAATATGCAGCCAA
Source organism: Meles meles (assembly GCF_922984935.1). NCBI lineage: Eukaryota > Metazoa > Chordata > Mammalia > Carnivora > Mustelidae > Meles > Meles meles. Next base: position 61,841,724 of record NC_060080.1, read on the forward strand.
GAATGCTTAATTCTGTAAAGCTATCATTCAGAACAGAAAGAGAGGTAAAGAGCTTACAGCACAAACAGAAACTAAAAGAATTTGTGATCACTAAACCAGCCTGCAAGGAATATTAAGTGAAGAGAGAGCCCAAAAGTAACATAGACAATATACAGAAACAGTGACTTTACAGGTAATACAATGGCACAAAATTCATATCTTCCAATTGCTACTCTGAATGTAAATGGGCTAAATGCCCCAATCAAAAGACACAGGGTATTAGATTGAACAAAAAACCAAGATCCATCAATATGTTGTCTACAAGAGACTCATTTCACACCCGAAGACACCTACAGATTGAAAGTGAGGTGAGGCAAGGGGATCGGCTGGGTGGCTCAGTTGGTTAAGTGGCTGCCTTTGCCTCTGGTTGTGATCTCAGGATCCTGAGATCGAGCCCCATGTCAAGCTCCCTGCTCATTGGGGAGTCTGCTTGTTACTCTACCTCTGCTGCTCCCCAGCTTGTGCTCTCCCACTCACATAATCTCTCAAATAAATAAATAAGATCTTAAAAAAAAAAAAAAAAGAAGTGAGGGGGCAGAGAACCATTTATCATGCTAATGGACACCAAAAGGAAGTTGGGGTAGCCATCCTTATATCAGACAAAACAGATTTTAAACCAAAGACTGTAATAAGAGATGAAGAAGGCCACTATGTCATAATTAAAGGTTCTATCCAACAAGAAGATCTAGCAATTATAAATATTTATGCCCCTAACATGGGAGCAGCCTGTTATCCAATTAATAACAAAATTAAAGAAACACATTGATAATAATACAACAATAGCAGGGGACTTTAACACCCCATTCACAGCAATGGACCAGATCGTTTAAGCAGAAGATCAACAAGGAAACAAGGGCTTTGAATGGCAGAATGGGCCAGATGGACTTCAAAGATACATTCAGAGCATTCCATTCTAAAGCAACAGAATACACATTCTTCTCAAGGGCATATGGAACATTCTCTAGAATAGATCACACAGTGGGTCACAAATCAGGTCTCAACTGGTACCAAAAGACAGGAATTATTCCCTGCATATTTTCATACCACAATGCTTTTTAAAACTTGAGTTGAGTTACAAGAGGGAATTTGGAAGGAAAACAAATGCATGGAGGTTAAAGACCATCTTTTTTAAAGATTTTTTTTTTTTTAAGATTTTATTTATTTGACAGAGATCACAAGTAGGCAGAGAGGCAGGCAGAGAGAGAGAGAGAGGAAGGGAAGCAGGCTCCCTGCTGAGCAGAGAATCCAACATGGGGCTCGATCCCAGGACCCTGGGACCATGACCCGAGCCGAAGGCAGCGGCTTAACCCACTGAGCCACCCAGGCGCCCCAAAGACCACCTTTTTAAAGAATAAATAGGTCACCCAGGAAATTCTAAGAATTTTAAAAATTCATGGAAACAAATGAAAATGAAAACACAATTGTTCAAAACCTTTGGGATGCAGCAAAGGCAGTTCTAAGAGGGAAGTATATAGCAATATAAGTCTTTCTCAAGAAACAAGAAAGGTTTCAAATACACAACCTAAACCTACACCTAAAAGAGCTGGAGAAAGAACACACAAAAAGCCTAAACCAAGCAGAAGAGAATAAAGATTAGAGCAGAAATCAATGATATAGAAATAAAAATAAAACAAAACAAGAACAAAAATCAGGGGAACAGATGAAAGAAACTAAGAACTGGCTCTTTGAAAGACTAAGATTGATAAACCCCTGATTTATCAAAAAGAAAAAAGAAAGGACCCAAATTAATAAAATCATGAATGGAAGGAGAAATCACAACCAACACTGAAGAAATACAAACAATTATAAGAATAGATTATGAGCAACTATATACCAACAAAAAAGGCAATCTGGAAGAAATGGATACATTCCTAGAAACATATAAACTACCAAAACTAAAACAGGAAGCAATAGAAAACCTGAACAGACCCATACCCAGCAAGGAAATTGAAGCAGTTTAATCAAGTCTCCCAAAAAACAAGAGTCCTTGGCCAGAGAGCGTCTCAAGGGAATTCCACCAAACCTTTAAAGAAGAATTAATACCTATTCTTCTAAAGCTGTTTCAAAAAACAGAAATGGAAGGCAAACTTCCAAACTTGTTCTATGAGGCCAGCAACCTGACAAAGATTCCACCAAAAATATTCCTAAGGAACATGGATGCAAAAATTCTCACCAAGATACTAGCCAGTTGCATTCAACAGTACATTAAAAGGATTTTCACCACAACCAAGTGGGATTTATTCCTGGGCTACAGGGGTGGTTCAACATCTGCAAATAAGTGTGATATACCATGTTAATAAAAGAAAGGACAAGAACCGTATGATCCTCTCAATAAACAAAGAAAAAACATGTGACAAAATACAGCATCCTTTCTTGAATAAAACTCTCCACAGTGTAGGGATAGAGGGAACATACTCCAATGTCATAAAAGTCATATATGAAAAGCCCATAGCAAATATCATTTTCAATGGGGAAAATCTAAGAGCTTTTTCCCTTAAGCTCAGGAACACAAGGATGTCCACTCTCGCCACTGTTGTTCAACATAGTACTAGAAGTCCTAGCCTCAGCTGTCAGACAGCAAAAAGAAATAAAAGATGTCCTAATAGGCAAAGAAGTCAAACTCTCACTCTCTGCCCAAGACATGATACTCTATGTGGAAAGACCAAAAGATTCAACCATAAAATTGCTAGAACTCATACAGGAATTCAGCAAAGTGGCAGATATAAAACCAGTGCACAGAAATCAGTTGTATTTCTATACACTAACAGTGAGACAGAAGAAAGAGAAGTTAAGGAATCGATCCCATTTATAATTGCACCAAAACCCAGAAGATACTGAAGAATAAACCTAGCCAAAGAGGTAAAGTATTTGTACCCTGAAAACTATAGAAAATTGAGGAAGACACCAAGAAATAGAAAAACATTCCATGCTCACGGGTTGGAAGAACAAATATTGTTAAAAGGTCTATGCTTCCCAGAGCAATCTACACATTCGATGCAATCGCTATCAAAATACCATCAACATTTTTCACAGAGCTGGAACAAATAATCCTAAAATTTGTATGGAACCAGAAAAGACCTCAAATAGCCAGAGGAATGATGAAAAGAAAACCAAAGGTGGAAGCATAATAATTTCAGATTTCAAATTCTATTACAAAGCTGTAATCATCAAGAAAGTATGGTACTGGCACGCAGATCAGTGGAATAGAAAAGAGAACCCAGAAATGTACTCTCAACTCTATGGTCAACTAATCTTCGACAAAGCAGGAAAGAATATCCAATGGAAAAAAGACAGTCTCTTCAACAAACAGTGTTGAGAAAACAGGACAGCCACATGCAGAAGAATGATACTGGACCATTTTCTTACACTATACACAAAAATAAACTCAAAATGATTGAAAGACCTAAATGTGAGATCGGAATTCATCAAAATCTTAGACGAGAACACAGGTAGCAACCTTTGTAACTTTGGTTGCAGTAATTCCTGGCTAGACATATCTCCAGGGGCAAGGGAAACAAAGCCAAAAAGGAGCTATTGGGACTTCCTACAGACATCCTATAGAATGGGAGAAGGTACTTGCAAATATTTTATCAAAGGGTCAGTATGCAGAATCTATAAAGAACTCACCAAATGCAACACCCAAAGACCAAATAATCCAATCAAGAAATGGGCATAAGACTTGAACAGACATTTCTCCAAAGACAAACAGATAGCTAGCAGAAGCATGAAAAAATATTTAACATCACTCGGCATCATGGAAACACAAATCAAAACCACAATGAGATACCACCCCACAATTAACAAGTCAGGACACAACACACGTTGGTGAGGATGCAGAGAAAGGAAAACCCTCTTACACTGTTGGTGGGAATGCAAGTGGTACAGACACTCTGGAAAATAATAGAGAAGTTCCTTAAAAAGTTGAAAATAGGGGCATCTGGGTGGCTCAGTGGTTAAAGCCTCTGCCTTCGGCTCAGGTCATGATCTCAGGGTCCTGGGATCGAGCCCTGCATTGGGCTCTCTGCTCTGCCTACTTGTGATCTCTGTCTGTCAAATAAATAAATACAAAATAAAATCTTTTAAAAAGTTGAAAATAAAACTACCCTACAGCCCAGCAATTACACTACTGTTTACCCCAAGGATACAAATGTAGTGATCGGAAGGGACACCTGCACCCCAATGTTAATAGCAGCAATATCCACAATAGCCAAACTATGGAGAGTCCAGATGTCTATGAATGGATAAAGAAGAGGTAGTAAACACACATGCACACACACACCCCCCCAATGAAATATTACTCAGATATCAAAAAACGAAATCTTCCTATCTGCAATGACATGGATGGAACTAGAGGGTATTATGCTAAGAAAATTACTCAATCAGAGAAAGCCAATTACCATATGATTTCAGTCATATGTGGAATTTAAGAAACAAAGCAGAAGAACATAGAGGAAGGGAGGGAAAAATAAAACAAGATGAAATGAGAGAGGGAGACAAACCATAAGAGACTCTTAACCATAGGAAACAAACTGAGGATTGCTGGAGGGGAGGGGGCTAGAAGATGCAGTAACTGGGTGATGGACATTAAGGAGGGCATGTGATGTAATGAGCACTGGGTGTTATGTAAGACTGATAAGTCACTGAACCCTACCTATGAAACTAATAAAACACTATATGTTAATTAATTGAATATCAATTTAAAAAAAGAATGAGAATTCATTCAAGGAAAAAAAATTTTATATAACAGCCAAACATTAAAATAGTCAACCAGTTCAATGAAGCAATAACATCTATGAAATAAAAATTGAAATGAAATAAAAACATGTAAATATGAAAAAATCCATTACAAATCTTAGACACGATGTTCATAGTCACAGGAATTGTCTTGCAACTATAATGGAAGAAGAAAATTAGTTGCCCTACATAAAGGAACACAGTGGAAAATACAGAACTTGGGGAATTCCACTTCAAGTAGTCAGCCCTTTCTAGGCTAAAAATATATAACATTACCTGTTTAAAACATGCAAGAACAAGGCATTGAGGAATTAAGAAGTTAATATCCAGGAGAAAGAAAACTCAGAGTCCATTTTGAAAAGTTTCTAAAGGCACAAGCATCAATCTAGAAGAGATGGCTGACAGGGCAAGAAGCTGTGCAGAGCTTTCAATAGACTCACTGTGCTCAGGAGACAAAAATGAGAGTTCAGAACCTGTAAAGACGAGGGCCAATGTAAAAACCCACACTTCAGACTGGGATCTTAAAGGGTCATATACTAGGAATAAAGGAAAAATGGTATACAAGAAATAAGCTAGCCCTGGCAGGAACTAAAACCACAGCTTCAAACTGGCTCAATTCTTGAAGGCATTAAAATGATCTTACACTGCTAGTGGGGAAAGGTGCCTGTCAAAGGTAAAACTCTCAAGATAACCAGCATCCTGGCCTCAAATTGCTTTAAATTATCTACATACAATGTCCAACTCTCAATGAAAAATAATTTGGCCTAGGTGAATACTAAACTATATGTCAAAAAAATATATAGGATAACATCAGATAATACAAAGAGATCCATAAGGGTCCAGGTAATGGAGTTACTAGGCAGAGACTTAAAAAAAAAAAAACTATGACTAAGATACTAAAGAAAAAAAGACAAGATTGAGATTTTTTTTTTTTTTTTTTTTTAGCAGAGAATAGAAACTACAAAGCAGGACCAAATGGATATTCTAAAAGTAAAAAATTAAGATTACTTAAACTATGAATTTAATGATTGGTTCAGTACCAGATTAGACACTCTGAAAGAAAAACTCAGTGAACCAGAAGAGAGCTCAGGAGAAAATACCCGGAATGAAGCATGAGTACCAAAAGAATACACATAGAAAGGAGTTTAAGTTATGGTTTGTACAGTGAAATAAACAGCCTATAGGGAGTTGGGAGTCAAAGGGTTGTAAAAAGATGATGGGCAGAAGCAGTATTTGAAGAGATAGAGGCTGAGACTTTCTAAAATTAATGAATGATATCAAGTCAGATATAAGTATCTCTGTGGCTCCCATCCCAAATAACACAACGAATCTGTTCATACTGAGGCCTCAACAAAGTATGATTGCTGAAAACGAAAAACAAAGAGAAAAATCTTTAAAGCTGCCAGAGGAAAAAAGAGATTCCTTTCAAAGAAGCAAGAATAAGACATAAATGGCCCAAACTCAGGGCGCCTGGGTAACTCAGTGGGTTAAGTCTCTGCCTTCGGCTTAGGTCATGATCTCAGGGTCCTGGGATCGAGCCCCACATCGGGCTCTCTGCTCAGCAGGGAGCCTGCTTCCTTCTCTCTCTGCCTGCCTCTTTGTCTACTTGTGATCTCTCTCTCTCTGTCAAATAAATAAATAAAATATTTTTTAAAAAATGGCCCAAACTCTCAGAGAGCTTAAAGAAAACAAAAAGGAAGCCAGGAAAAATGTAGGTCCCTTAAAGACAATATTGAGTTAGCAGATCCCTAGACTCTCTAGACTTCCAAATAACTAAACAAGGAAGTGGAGTAAGTCATACATTGTTACTTTAGCAGAAACTATTCCTGATACAATGTTTAATAGGACTCAGGGAAGAAGAGATGGGGAATAATAGGGCTTAAAAGATGTAAGTAGTGAAAATTTTCCACACTAAAGAAAGACTGAATTCTTAGAGGTACTGAGCATGAACAATGTAGGTACTAAGCAGGAAGAAAAAATATACATGTCGGTATATTCATACCTGAATAGGGTATAATAAAGTTGCAGGGAACCAAGGTATCAGATAACATCTTAAAGCCTACTAAGGAAAAATAGTCTATCTACAAAGAAATAAAAATTAGACTAAATAGAAAAATTTCTGTAGCTATACAACCTGGATATAAAGCCAAAAAAGTACAGTACAAAGAAAGAAAATTATAGGCTAATTTCATCTAGAAATATATGCAAAGATCCTAAAATATTAGAACAGATTTCAACACTGTATTTTACAAAATAGTCACACTTAGGTAGTAAATTTCATCCAGAAATTTACTCATGATTCAACACTAGAAAGTTAACTGATGAAATAAACATTTTCAAATTTAAAAAATACATATGATTATCTCAATAAATGCATAAAAAAGTCATTCATGAAATTTAATACTCCTTCATAATAAAAATATGAGCAAGGTAAGGAGACAGAGGTTCAAAAGGAAACTTATTAAAAACAAAAAAGGAAACATTATACTTAACAGTGAGATTTGAGAAGCAATCCGATGAAAGCCAGGAGCAATACAAGGATGCTGGTTATCTATGCTGGCTTATTTGTAAATGATAGGACTGTCAGCATGGAACACAAGAGAATTTCAACTAAACCACTAGAACAAATTAAGTCTGACTTATGCTGGATATAAAAGATGGAAAAGTACTTCATGGAGATATTTATAAAACATTATTTAGGGGGCGCCTGGGTGGCTCAGTGGGTTAAAGCCTCTGCCTTCGGCTCAGGTCATGATCCCAGGGTCCTGGGATTGAGCCCCGCATCGGGCTCTCTGCTCCGCAGGGAACCTGCTTCCTCCTCTCTCTCCGCCTGCCTCTCTGCCTAGTTGTGATTTCTCTCTGTCAAATAAATAAAATATTAAAAAAACAAACAAACATTATTTAGGGCAAAAAAGGTCCAAATTCTCATGAAGTTCTAATAAAAATCCCAGTAAGTCTTTTTTATAAAGGGTAAATGTAACAAAGGCAATTCTGAAGAATAGCAATGTGTGGAGGCTATTGACATAACAGGTATCAGAACTTAGTAAAAAGACAGTGTGGGGTTGCCTGGGTAACTCAGTCAGTTAAGAGTCTGACTCAATTTCAGTTCAAGTCATGATCTCAGGGTTGTTAGCAGGGATCCCTCAGCATGGAGTCTGCTTAAGATTCTCTCCTTCTCCCCTGCCCCTCCTTCTGCTTGTTCTAAAATAAATAAAACGATCTTAAAAAAAAAAAAAAAGAAAGAGTGGTGCTAGCATATTAATAGAAAAACCAACAGAACATATGGGAAAGTCCCCCAAACAGAACCACACATTTAGGAAAACTTAGTAAGATATAGATAGCATTATAAACTCGTACAGAATAGATAAATTAATTTTACTGGGATAGTTATCCCCATGGGGGGGAAAACTATATTCTCTATTTTGTACTTATTTTGTACAACAGTCAGTTCCAGGTGGATTAAAGATATTAATGTGAAATGCAGAACATTTACAAAAATAAGAGAGAGAAAAATTTTCTTGATCTCAGGCACAAAGGGTTTCTTTTTTTTTTTTTTTTTTTTCAGATTTTTATTCATTTACTTGACAGACAGAGATCACAAGTAGGCAGAGAGGCAGGCAGAGAGAAAGGGAGGCAAGCTCCTTGCAGAGCAGAGAGCCCAATGTGGGGCTCGATCCCAGGACCCCGGGATCATGACCTGAGCCAAAGGCAGAGGCTTTAACTACTGAGCCACCCAGGCGCCCCAGAAGGGATTTCTTAATCAACACATTAAAAACACAAAGTATGAAAATTTTCACTATAAATTAGAAGTATCTGTACAACAAAAGTGAACATGAATGTAAACAGACAAGCCACAGACTGAAAGAAATTGAAAACATACAAACAAAAATATAATTAGTATGAACAAAGGACTCTTAACAAGTTGAAAAGCAAACCTAAAACCAATAAAGAAGTGGGCAAAAAATATCAACAGAAAAAATTCAAATGGCTAATTTAACATTCAAAAAGATGCTCAAACTTATTATTAACCAGAAGCACAAATTAAAGATTAAATATCATTTCACATCCATTAGATTGGCAAATATAGAACTAAAAAATAACATCATCAGTGTTAGAAAGAATGCAGAGAAACTGAAACAGCTAGTGAAAATGTAAAAACTGGTATATTACCACTTTGGGGGAGCAATGTGGCAGTAGTTAGTACTTGAAGTTAAGTGTACCTCCCACCAAGTAATTCCACGGCCAATAACACATTATTAGAAAGTCCCTTGGAAATGTGGACAAGGAGAAAGGCACAAGAACGGTCATGGGAGGGTGCCTGGGTGGCTTGGGTCATGATCTTGGGGTCCTGGGATCAGGCCCCACATTGGGCTCCCTGTCTTGGGGAGTCTGCTTTTCCCTCTCCCTCTCTTCCTCCACTCTGCTGATGCATGCTCAGGCTCTCTCACTCTCTCTCAAATAAATAAATAATCTTAAAAAAAAAAAAAAAAGAATGGTCACTGCAGCCATTTTTAATACATAATACTTTAATACTCACAACAGAATAGTTTATTATATAATAGAATATCCTACGGCAATTAGAATGAGCTACAGCTGTATGTATGAACAAGATAAATCTCAAATCAATAGTGTGTAATGGAAAAACATTTCGCAAAATGATACATACTTTGAACATATTTATTTAAACTCTAAAAACACACTAAACACTATAGATACAGACATATATATATAACACACAAACTTAAGGATCAAGGTATAAAGTATAAAAACATAACTGGGTACACTAAACAGCAAACAGGGACAGTAGTTACAGCAGGGAAGAATAGTGGGAGGCTTAACTGTTTTTGTAATTTTAATTTTTAAAAAATATTTTATTTGAAAAAAAAAATATTTTATTTGGGGTGCCTGGGTGGCTCAGTGGGTTAAAGCCTCTGCCTTCAGCTCAGGTCATGATCCCGGGGTCCTGGGACTGAGGCCCGCATCAGGCTCTCTGCTTAGCAGGGAGCCCGCTTCCCTTCCTCTCTCTCTCTGCCTGCCTCTCTGTGTAATTATGATCTCCGTGTCTGTCAAAGAAATAAATTAAAAAAATCTTTAAAAAATTTTTATTTATTTGACAAAGAGCAGAAGGAGAAAGCAAGAGCAGGGTGACGGGCAAAGGGAGAAGCAGACTCCCTGCTGAGCAGGGAGCCCAATGCCGGGCTCCATCCCTGAACTCTGGGATCATGACCTGGGCCCAAGGGAGACCCTTAACTGACTGAGCTATCCAGGCGCCCCTGGAAAAATTTTCTTAAAGCTAAGTGTGAATACACAAGTATTCACTCTTACACTCTACCAGTCTACGTATTTAAAATTCAAAATTTAAAGCTTTGCGCAGTGGCAGTATCGTAGCCAATGAGGTTTATCCGAGGCGCGATTATTGCTAATTAAAATTCAAAATTTAAAAAAGTGGGAAAATGGTTAATTTTACATAAACAGAACTTTAACAAGATGCCAAAGTATAAAACCTGTCTTCCAAAGAATTGTCCAAAAATTTTTAAAAAAAATCAAATCTCCATAAAAAAGGTAGCAGGAAGTGTCGTGCAGCTTAACAGTATAATTAAGGCTTTTATTTGTTATATATCTATCATTATTAAATTAAGTTGCTAATGTGTTCAAGCATCTTGATATTTAAATAAGGATTACAAGATTTTAGAACATAGCAGAAATACTTTCCAGTATATTGGGGATTTTCTAAACCTACTATGGTAGGCGATCTGCCATTCCAATCTCATCATCTAAATTTCCATGTCCAGATCCACCCAACATGAAGCACACAAGCATGTGAAACTCTTCTCCTTCATTCTCTTTTAACCTTTTCCCCGTTAAACACTCATTAAAAACAAAAAACACGCAAGCCTTAGAAAAGTGACACACTATTTTGCAAAGTCCATCCATAGGCCTTGGAGTTACAACTCGCGCTTTAAAGTTGCTTCCCCAATCCAAAACATTGCTGAGTTATGCTGAAAAACAACGCAAAGTGTATTGGCTTGGGTTCCAGTTGCGTAAAAGCGACCTTTTGGGCTTTCACCAACTTCTCGAGAGGCTGCTGAAAGCTCTGGGAAGACTTTGCTCCCTGTCCAGCCGGTGCTGAGCAAATGCCAGCTATTCTCATCACCGAAAAGACCAAAAGTCTAACGCTTTTAAAAGGGCCAAGCGGTTCTGTCACCGTGTTCCGCTAATAGAAAGGAACAGGAAGCCTCCCCCTTTCTCCCAAGCTCGGGGACCCAGTGAGGCTCCCAGGGGCTCCATGGAGACTATCTGCATCGAGAACCGTCGAGTCAGAAACAGCTGTCTGACACTGAAATTCCCCACACTGGCGTCCTGTTCCTACCTTGAACCCCTCAACGTTAAGGGCTGGTTGAGAGGGGGAGGGGACACCGCAGCGCAACAACGGCCTCAACCGTCTCCTGCCAAGTCCCCTCTGGCCCACCAAACCCGCGGCCAGAAAAATCCCACACTCACTGGAAAGTGGGCCCAGGTCCTGGTCCTGGCCCGGCCCCAGGAATTCGGCGGGTCTCCCAGGGTTTCGGGGGAGGAGGTGGCTGGGAAGCCATCTCCTACACCTCCGCTCGGCTCCCGGTTGGTGCTGGGACTCTCCAGGTCCGGATACACTAACCCCTTGCGCGCCAGGCACAATGGGCAGAACACCGAGTCCTCCACCCCGCCCTCCCCGGCCGTTAGGACGTCGTTTGTGGTACTTTGCCAGCCGGGACCTGAGGAAAGGAGGATGCCACTAGTCCAACGGGGTGGGGAACACTCTCTTTTTATTTGCCTTAGCAAGAATTTCCATTCTAAACCTGAGGGAAATGGCTCATCGATATTTCTGGCAGCGACTACCACGTCCTAGAAGTCAGAGTCCCACGGAGGCCTCTCTGGGACAGGTCCAGATCTGGCCCGGAGTTCTGTCCCACGCACTAATACCCCTGCGAGAGTGGCAGTGGGATGTGAGGTTGTGGCTGCGCCCCAGGCAGTTTTTTGGTTTCCCCACAAACAAGAAGAGGAGAGAGTTCCTTCAGCCCTTGCGGGAGGGCCTGGTACTTTCGTTCTAAAGCTCTCGTTTCCTCGGGGAACAGAATTGCTACACGCAGTAGGTGCGTTGTCTTTAGTCTTCCCCGTTCCCTCTGGGGGGCCGGAAGGGGTTAAACCTCAGGCTCCGGCGTCGCGGGAGAAGGTGAGGCAGGAAGGTCTGAGGGTTGGGGGTACAACCTGGGCGCTGGAGAGGTGTGGATGGAGGGGACAGATTCCTTCCTGCAGGGACGGCCTTGTTAGCAAGGAGGGGTGAGCGGGGAGTTTCTAGGACCTGACTGAAGGAGGGGAAGGGCTTTCTTGGCCGAAGACTGGAGGTTAGACCTTGGGTGAATTTCTGAAAGTCTAGAGTAGATTCTACAATTAAGTATAACGGTGGCACAACAAAGCTGTGAGGGTCTCCTTTGAAAAATCCACACACTCCCCCACCCCCGTGAGACGAATGACACACTTCTGAATGGAAATGTGTTGAAAAGATTACGGGATGTGAGACTCGGTCTGGCCATTTTGGTGTTTTTTCCCACGCTCTGCTCCTCTGTTTGCAACGAATGATTTCTCTAAGTCCAAGAGGTGAAAAGTCCATCGTCTTCTCCAGTTATCATAGATTTGTGGAGAAGGGACTCAAACCCCGTAACGATCCTGGCACGTGGGAAGATACTCTGTTGCAATGACTAGTTCCAATTCTTTATGTTAAAGAAGCGCCTAAACGAAAAACGAAAATCTTAACGAAGGCAACCGACAATAAAAACCTTACAATATGGGATGCATTTCTCAGGGCTTGCTTTCAAGGATAATAAATCTCATATGGAACAACTGATTTCTGATGATTCATGAAATCCTGTCAGGCTACACGTCAAGATGAAACGGCCAAATTTGAGACAGAACGCATTTCCTCCTTTTAATGTTAACTTGTTTGAGAGGTCGCTAGATTGTTGCTAAATGAAACGGATCCTGAGGGTTTGGAAGACCGTGACATTACTGACACATACACACGGAGAAGGTTTTGTTTTGCTTTTTAATACCTCTTCAAATTATTTAGGGCAGGAGGTTTCCTAATTCTCAACAGGTTTGGTAACTTCTCAGAGCCAAGAGATTGTAATATGTCATTTATAGACTTTGCGTGATAATCTTTATTCTAAGTGTACCTATTGGAGAAATAAACATTCCGTCTTTGAGCCAAAGGAAAGAGAGCATCCATTTCCTTCAATTTAAAAATTTTTCTTCTAATTTAAGTGTAGTTGACATACAATGTTACATTAGTTTCAGGTGTAAAACGTGGTGATTCAACTTCTGTATAGGATATTCTGTGCTCACCCAAATACAGCTACCATCTGTTACCACCCTACAACCTATTACAAATCATTGCCTTTTATTCCAGTGACTTATTCGGTAACTGGAATTACGTAACTCACTCCTCTTTCCTCTGACAACCACCAGTTTGTTCTTTATATTTTTAGAGATTCTGCGTTTTATTTGTTTATTCATTTGCTTTGTTTTCTTTTTAAATTCCACTTACGGGTGAAATCATATGGTATTCGTCTTTCTCAGTCTAACTTACCTTAGCATAATAACCTGTTGCGTCCATCCATGTTATGCAAATAGTAGGATCTTATCCATAAAAAGCATCCACTTTAATAATAGTATTTAACTTAAATCCCCAGGGAAAGCTTTGATACAGTGTTTTTTAAAGAAGTTACTCATGAAAAAAACAAACAAACAAACAAACAAAAAAAACAAAACCTTACTCATGCACTTTTTTACCAAAGGGTTTCTCTTTCTGAGTTAAAGGTTAATTCTGAATTAAATGAAATCTCCTGTCTTAAGCAATGGAAAGATAGAGAAAAGATAAAGAGTGAGACAGAAATAGTTTCTCTGGGAGGGGATTGTAGTCAGGGATATACCTTAAATGCTGATAATCAGCCCCTCACTGAATCCCAACCCTTTTTCAGAATCAAACTAACAGAGTAAATGGCCTGGCAGAAGGAATTCAGATCACTTGTATACAATGATGACCAAACAGAACTTCTCTGTATACAAGGTGTTTTCCATGTATTCTGTGTCCTTTTGTGAAAATGCCCCAAACCCCAAATATACTTAGGCTACCCTAGATCAGAGCTTTCATCCTGTGTCTCAAAGTTCTCACTAGTGTATCCAAGCAAAGTCTTATTTTTTTTCTCTTCCTGTCGGCAGCTCCCATACTGTATTCACCTGAATTGGAACTCAGCCAGAGGCAATCTGCTTTTGTAGTCCTGGCTGATTTTTATGCTGAAGGGTTTTGTTGAAGTATATACCCACCTTCCTCATTATTTTGTGTCAAGGATATACTCTTGATAAGTGGCCATGAACATGTAGAAACTTGCAAGTAAGTAGTGGGTTTTAAAGGGTTGGAAAACAAACTAATTCTAAGAATCACATCTTCACAGTAAGGAATTGGTAAGCTCCACCGTCTCACAGATTTCAAGCAAGTTCATTTGAATTATGAAACTGCATGAATTAAAAAGCTCCATTGTTTTTTATCTGTATGAGCACCATACCACAACATTGCCATGCAATCATTATTTTATAAAATACTGATAGTTCCTCGTTTTAAAGTAAAAATAGATCTAAGGTAAAAATAGATCTATTTTTGCAAAACAGAATGATTAGGTAATTTAATTTTTGTACACCTCATTCCTGGCAACGAGAGAGTTATATCAGATTTTAGTCCATTCTCTAATTTGTTTCTAAGGGCATGTATTCAAATTGTGAAAAGTAACAACTTGTTTTAGATGAGAGTTACTCTAAATTATTTTGCATTTAATTTGTGGGTGTTTTTTGGTGAGGGGAGGTTTTACTTGTGCATGAAAGGAACAGATTCTTCCCATTTTGCTAATAGTTGGTTGTCATTTAGTTATTTCACCAAGGTATAATTGGTGTTTTTAGATCTGCTGATCAATTTGTTTTGAATATTTGACTGCTTAACTCTCATTGGGGATAGTAAAATATGTAGACTGATCTGATTATTTTTTCCTAGCAAACTCATTTTTAATTTCTTTTTTTTTTCATTTTTAATTTCTAATAGGAAAAGCTAATTGACTTTACTACTTTGTGTTCTCAAACAATAGTGTATGGTACAATATAACAAAACTTCACTCTGTATTCTTTGTTTTTATTACCCTCCTCAGAGGCAACCTTTCTTGATTATTTTTATTTATTTATTTATTTTTTGAAGATTCTATTTATTTGACAGAGATCACAAGTAGGCAGAGAGGCAGGCAGAGGGGGAGGGGGAAGCAGGTCTCCACTGAGCAGAGAGCCTGATGTGGGGCTAGATCCCAGGACCCTGAGATCATTACCTGGGCCGAAGGCAGAGGCTTAACCCACTGAGCCCCCAGGTGCCCCGATTATTTTTATTTTTATTTCCTTTTATTGATTTAGTTATATTGATATACTTTATCATAATCCAGAATGCTACACTAAATTCCCTGATAATTAGAAACTTTATCTGGCTCATCTAATAAATGTCTTTCAAGTTTGTTTCAATATGCGTATAATGAAAAGGTTATTGTTGGAGAGTACAAAATAATGTTTTCAAATAAAAGTTAGTTTTATCCCTAAAGGTGCTGACATACTTGTCTGTGAAAGTAAAACACAAAAGATGTTCATTACTTTTTCTTTCTTTCTAGTTACAATTAGTCAATATGTTTCCACTGGCGGAGGAAAACAAGCATGTGGCCCAGTTATTGCTCAGTACTGGTACCTGTCCAAGATGTATTTTCAGATTCTGTGGTGTGGATTTTCATGCACCTTACAAACTGCCCTACAAGGTACTTCCATTTTGTTTCTAAAGAAAGTTTCTCTATTCTAAAATGAATACCTGTACATTTGAGGGCAAGTATCTGTCCATAACTCTTCATTAAATTAAAAAACTATAATAAAATAATTACTGATAATGGTAAATTTGGAATTTTCTTTTAGTACCATAAAACCTTAAGTTCCTTCTTAAGTGATTATATTTAACATTTAATGTAGTGGGATCTTTGTGGAGCAAGTCCCTGGTGTATTTAATGTTTGTATATACCTTTCCTAAAGAGAACACAGATACTACAAAATAGTACTTCTAACCAGGTATTAGTGAGATGTGACAGGAGGAGGATGACAGTCCTGAGATCTTCTATTAGGTGGAAGCATTGTGGATTTGGCTGCATTTTTTTCTTTTTCTTTTTTCTGTATTACCATTTGTACTTACAAATAGGTAATTGCAACCTTCCAGAAGTAAATGCTTATCATTGTTATTTACTGCTATTAATATAGCAAAAATAATATATAGGGATCTTTGACATTTATGGCAATATGCAGAGAGCTTTGACTATTAACAGAATACTTTCACAAAAAATATGTAACGTATTTTGTGAAGTATACTTGATTCCATTAGTGACATTCTTTTTAGAGACAGATAGTAATTATATATATATATAAATATATGCCTGTCTAAATAGTATGTACACACACACATGCACACTCAGTTTCTTACAATTTTTAAAAATTGCTCACAAGTTAGCAGTATCAATCATTTTCCTTATGTATTAGTTCTTTCTATTATTTTGGAAATAATAATTATATCTAATATTCAAATAACATTTTTGTATGTCAAGCTCTCATCTAATCCTCATAATAACCTATTAGGTAAGTACGTGCTATGATTGTCTCTATTTTCAGATGAAGAAACTGAGGCACAGAGAGGTTAAACAACCTGCCCAAAGTTACACAGCTATTAAGTGAGCAAGCTAGGATATGAACTGTCTGTCTGAATCCAAAGCCTAGAATTTGGAGCTAGAAGACATGGATTTGAATTCCAGTTCCAGCTTCAGTTTTCTCCTCTCTAAATGGGAATGATGATAACATCACCTCACAGGATTTTAAGGGACAATTTCTAATAAAGTATGTGAAAACACTTTGAAAATGGTACATATGCTATGATGATTAATGTATATGTGTATATTCATTTATATACACTATGACTATGAAGTAATCAGATTGATTTTGTGTAATTCTCCTTACACATTTTTCAGACACATTATATGATTCTATTTTCCTATGCTTTTGTTTTCATATTTAAAATATGTTTTAAGATTTAAAATATATATTAAATAAAGAGACTTAGTGTTGCCAACTTTTATTTGTATCATTTTATGTAAATAAACATGAAAATATTTGAAGACAATTTTTTTTTGTAAATGTACTTGAATTTTGATCTTTGTAGTCATCTAACTGTGTACACATACATATACATGTACTATGTTATACTGGAATTACAGAACTTAGGTAATAATCATATTTGTGTGGGTCATAATATACCTATATGTGTATGTATATATTAGTATTTCTGTTAAAGATGAAATAGAGCTACTGTCCTAATAAAATGAATTAAATTTGTTTGAGTGAAAGATTATTTTTTTAAAGTCAGTAAATTGTAATCTGAGTAAGTTTTAAAAGGACATCTATTTAACAACTGAACAATAAAATCTGTCTAATTAGGCAAGACAGAGAAAAAGTCCTGTGAGTATTTAGATGGATGGAATGTCTGAAATACGAGAATGGTTTCAAAAGAATGCAACTTTTAACGTTCTAGTACAAAGGGTCACAGAAATGAGGCAAACCAGAATGTAGTGGAGAGCTTCTTTTCAGTTAATGCATATAAATGGTTTTTGTAATTACTCTGCCAATTTTCAGCATTGCCAGCAACTGTTTACCTTTGTTTAGTGACTTGTCTTGAAATTACTTTTACTTAATAGATGTATAATTTCTAATTTTTCAGATTTCATATAAATAAATATTGTACAGATGTTTTAGTGATTGTGAGATTATTAAATAACCTAGCAAGAATGGAAATTCAGTTTGTATATCTATTTATTAATGATTAGAATTGAATTTTGTTTGTTTTTACTAAAATTAGCAAGTGAATGACCCTCACAACATAACTACAAACCAAATCACAGGTATACCTCATAGATATTGTGGGTTTGGTACCAGACCACCGTAATAAAGCAAGTATCACAGTGAAGTGAGTCAAATGAATTTTTTGGTTTCCCAGTACAGATGGAACTTACATACTGTAGTCTATTGTATAATAGCATTGTATCTAAAAAATGTACATACTTAATTAAAAAATAATTTATTGCTAAAAAGTGCTTACCATCATCTGAGCTTTCAATGAGTTATGGTCCCTGATCACAGATCACTGTCACAGTATAATAATGAAAAAGTTTCAAATATTGTGAGAATTACTAAAATGTGACACAGAGACACAAAGTGAACAAATCCTGTTGGAAAAATGGTGCGATAGACTTACTTGATAAAAGGTTGCCACAAACCTTCAATTTATAATGATGCAGTATCTGCAAAGCACAATATACTGAAGCACAGTAAAATGAGTCATGCTTGTAATAAATTTGTTAATGGAATCTTCTGCCTCAGCTTTAGGACTTTAGCTTCACTAATATGTGAAACCCTTTTGGAAAAATACTCACACATATTGTGGGCATTAGGTAATTTTCTTTAAATTCCCTAGAAAGCCAACGCTGGCTAATAAAATTAATCAATTGCTCCAAAATTGATATAAATCAACATGGTGTAAGTCTGCAGTATATCATAATTTCACTCCTATTTTCATTTTAGCCTTAAGGTCATTGTAAAAGGGTTATTACTTTTTTCAAATTAACTTTCCAGGAGTTGCTCAATGAACTACAGAAATTTCTGGAAATTGAAAAAGATGAATTCATTTTGGAAGTTCCAAACCCACCTCCCAAGAAAATTCGACTACAAGAACTAGAAGATGGGATTGATGGGATTGATAATCTGAGTCAGAATGGAGAGGGAAGGGTCTCCGTTATTGAAGATGGTAGCATTGCTTCCAAGAACTCAAATTTAATTGTGTGCAATGTGTGTCTAGGAATTCTTCAAGAATTCTGTGAAAAAGAGTTCATTAAAAAGGTAAATAATTTGTTTTTTATTATATGTGCCATTATGTAGAAATTTTTGGTCTTAAAGCCTAGAATTCTTGTATCTAAAGTAACAATACCATTAATTTCAACTTGTTTTACACCAATGGATCATTAAAAGGTTTCTTAATTAAAAAATAAAACAGGCTTACTATTCTCCAATTACTTTTTTATTAACAAGATAACTGAAAATTAATAAAGTAGGTGTCCACGTATTTGAGTCATGAGTACTACTCAACTGAAGAAAAATATAGTGGTTTTCCCTCTGCTGTTTAACATAGCTAAGGAGTTAGAGAAAAGTTCTTAGTCATACCTATTAGTGGCTTGAAAAGACAAGTGTTATGTCTTGTGGAAGGTACATGATTGAATGTGGGATTGCCTTTTGTTTGCAGCTGTCAGGAGCGCCAAATTTGGCTTAATTTTGTTTAAAAATCTTTTTTAAGTTCTGAGGTGATCTAAAAACTATTCTGACATTCAACAGATTGTTCTGCAAGTAAGTCCTGGCTGTGTTGACATCTCATGATAACAGTTTTCAGGGTCATAGTTAGGAAATACTTGATTTTGGGATTTTGGGATGCTTATGAGAATTCCCTGAGGTGAAAGTTTAGAAGTGTAGTGCCCTCTCCTGGACCCAAAATCCATGTTATAAAGATGAATGTAAAATTTTCAGCAATTCCCGAGAATTTATATATATAAATACTGTTTTGTGTAATAAAAAATGCTTTTATGTAATACTTTTTTAGGTGTGCCAAAAAGTTGAGGCCTCTGGGTTTGAATTTACCAACTTGGTATTTTCAGTCTCCTTTCCACCACAACTATCTGTAAGAGAGGTAAGGTCATTTAAAGCATAAAGTTATATGTGAAATGCATGCTAGAAATATCTCAAAAAATGGAGATGTAAAAACATTCCTTACAATGCTGTATTTTCTAGGTTTCTCTTTTTTTGTACTTATTGAATGATTGGTGACTGAAAGCATGGCATTATTATAGCTTCTTAATAATGTTGAATGAATGGGTGAGAAAAGGAATTATTAAGTTAGTTTATCGTAGGATTGGGTTTTTGTTTTTTGGGTTTTTTGGTTTGTTTGTTTTGTTTTGTTTTAAGTTTTTAATATGTATTGTGTCACCAGGACTGAGAATATCATATGATTCAGTTTTCTGTGGGAAGTTATATAATAAAAGCATAGTGCCTTTGAGCATGAAAATCCCAAAGGTCAGGAGTCCTCTAAAGGGATTGAAAGGTAGAGATTTCAGAGACTTTCTCTTATTTTCAACATGTAGAGTGACTAGTTTAAGTCGCTTTTTTGAAGACTGAGTGAAGAAGACAGTTCCTTAGGCCGTTGAAAGGACTGTTCTTTCAGTCCTGGGGCTCCTGGGTGTCTCAGTGGGTTAAGCCTCTGCCTTCGGCTCAGGTTGTGATCTCAGGGTACTGGGATCAAGCCCCACACCGGGCTCTCTGCTCAGCAGGGAGCCTGCTTCCTGCCTCCTCTCTGCCTGCCTCACTGCCTACTTGTGATCTCTCTCTCTGTCAAATAAATAGATAAAATCTTTAAAAAAAATAAAGGTCCTCATTCCATAGCACATATTCATTAAGCTTTAGATCTGTATGAGGCTTATTGGTCAGAGAAAGAGATTTGACCAGAACTTCAGACATGTTTTGGAGATAGATATATGCATGTTATAATGGTCCGGGGATAGGGTCATTTCAGTTATGATGAATCTTATTTTCTGGAGTCAAATATAAAAAGATGGCACCCCTTTTAGTCAATGGGAAAAGGGAAAGAAATAGCCTCATGTTTATTTTAACTTTTTTTCCTTTGTTAAGTGAAAAAAATAATAGTAGTCATTACTGTAACATTCTTGTGTGTCAAAACTGATGTGAAAACATAAAACTATCCTATAGGGAAAATGACCTTTGTAATTTCAAATTACAACGAGTTCTAAACATACCCATTTACATGTGTGTCTTTTCCATAAGAATCTGAAAGCATCACTAGAACATTATATCTCATACTATCACTTTCTTTGGCTGAACAAAATATGTTGGAGCAAATAATATGTTTATTAGCCCCCAAAAGGCTGAAGATCGATTTAAGACCTGATGAAGCTAGATGAATGATAGAGAAGAGCTGGGAAGTAAAGAAGAATAGAATGATTTTAAGTAGTATCTCTGTCAAGGGCAAGATGACGGAACAAGTAGGAGAAAGGGGATGATGATGTATGGAGGACTGTAAACACATAAAGTCATTTTCTAGTCAATCGTCAAAGCATTTCTCATTGATAGGTCATTTTCAGGATCATTTTGGTAGCAAGAAACAGACTTGTGAAAGCTGAGTGGCATGTAAAAAGTTGTAGTGTTTGAGTAACAAAAATAGAAATAAGCATATTTTCTGAGTGTGGCTATATATCTTGCCACCAGACTCTTTCTCTGAGTTTATATTTTGACATTAAAATTTATATTTTCCATTTTTATCACTTAAGTGATCATTTTAACATATCCATTTAGTATTTATTGAATATTTATGAAGTATTTATATTCCATATTAGAAATATAAAAGAATTATTCTGATTAAACTCTACTTGTTGCAAATGATTTTAACCACTAAACTGTTTTTTTTTAAAAGATTTTATTTATTTATTTGACAGACAGAGATCACAAGTAGGCAGAGAGGCAGGCAGAGAGAGAGGAAGAAGCAGGCACCCAGGTGAGCAAAGAGCCCGATGTGGGGCTCAATCCCACGACCCTGAGATCATGACCTGAGCCGAAGGCAGAGGCTTAACCCACTGAGCCACCCAGGTGCCCCTAACCACTAAACTATTTAACAGAAATATGTGACTATTCCAATTATTGGGGAATTAATACATTTCCACAGTATAGTGTGTTATGTGACTCATTATTTTCCTTTGTATTGAGTAGTATATTTTTACTCATTCATTTCTTAAGAATAATGATTATTCAAAGAGTACACAGTGTTACACACTGTATAGAATTTTCAGAACCCAGTTTTCTTTTTTTAAGGTTTTATTTATTTATTTGACAGACAGAGATCACAAGCAGACAGAGAGGCAGGCAGAGAGAGAGGAAGGGAAGCAGGCTCCCCGCTGAACAGAGAGCCTGATGCTGGGCTCCATCCCAGGACCCTGGGATCATGACCTGAGCCGAAGGCAGAGGCTTTAACCCACTGAGCCACCCAGGCGCCCCTAGAACCCAGTATTCTTTAACAAATTGTGTTTATGGTTCATTTTGTGATTTTTAAAAATTATTATATTTGGTTAACTTTCTTTATTGCTGTCTTTTGTTACTTCCTTGGAGTTGAGATATGTTATGTAGAGTGAATATAAATTGCTTTCCAAACTAGTTAACGTACTTGTAACATATCCTAATTTAAACAAGTTACACATTTTCAGATTATTCTTACATTTTGAATATATATTCTGTGACTTCTCTAGTGACATGTTTCTTCTAAGTTTTTCAGCTTAGATCTTGTAAAACTTAGAACTTATTTGTGTGTAGAATAAATTATGTTGGAGTTGATTCATGCTAGTTGTCTCATAATTCAGAGTGGAATATACAGTTGAGTGAATTTGAATGATTCAGTGTTTCCACTTCTAGAGAAGAAAATTATGATCACAGGTGTATTGATTTGAAACCAGATAATTTTTTATCAGCATGGTGGTATTATGTATCTGCTTACAAAAGAACCAAGGAAAAGGATGACCTCAAGTAAGGGTCATCCAAATACTAAATGGATATGTTAAAATGATCACTTAAGTGATAAAAATGGAAAATATAAATTTTAATGTCAAAATATAAACTCAGAGAAAGAGTCTGGTGGCAAGATATATAGCCACACTCAGAAAATATGCTTATTTCTATTTTTGCTACTCAAACACTACAACTTTTTACATGCCACTCAGCTTTCACAAGTATTAAATCAAAGTATTAAATTTATATTAACTCCTTCATATTCAGCCCTATCAATCCTTTTCTGGCTACAGCTATAGTTTTTATTTATCATCATTATAAAAGCACTAATTTGAAAGCTTAGGAAGAAAAGCTTGTTGACTATATAATCAACATCTTCCTCTGAGTTTTGGAGAATATGGAGGGAGAGGTAGAATACATCTGTATGTGTTTTCTTAGGAACTGATCTGGTTAGGACAGTTTTAGATTGAATACTGCTAGAGAGGATAAAAACAAGCAGATTAACTGATAAAACCCATTAGACATCAAATAAGACATGGTAAGCAGAATAAATGGGAGCAGTATCCAGAGACTCACAAAAGACAACAATATGGAATCTAGCTAGGGTTAGTACTTAGAGTCTTCAAAGTCTTTGTAACAGTAAACAAAATTTGAATGATAAAGTCGAGATTATAAGGGATAGTAATAAGTATGCCATGAGTATCATGATGACTTTCTGGATTTGGGCTCACCACTTGAATGTAGCAATGGTAGGATGTCTTTTTTATGAAAGTCAAGGAAAAGGATGAGTAAGAGGTAAGAGGTAAGAGGAGATATATAATAGTGTGGTATGGCAAGAAATTATATACCTACATTGAGATTTGAGATCCTATGAGTGGAAGGATGCTGCACACCATCCAGAGGAGAATAAAAAAGAGAGAAATGAGACAGATTCAGGAATAGAAGTGTGTTGAATGACCTTTGGCCAAGGGAAGAAGATGATGAATTACAGATTATAAGATAGTCCTAAAGGTTAGTGTTTACAGTAGTATGAGAGTCTCCCATTGTCTAGGCACTTGATGGGAATCACATTTGGTTAAAAGCACATCAACAGCTCTTGAATAAAATAATGGTTCTCAAACTCTAATATGCATAGGACTCATTTGGAGAGTTTCCCAGGCCCCTTCCTTAGAGATTCTGATACAGAAGGTTGGTGGAACCCATGAATTTGTGTTTCTCACAAGCTCATAGGTGAGGTTGGTACTGCTACAAAGGAGGACACTTTGAGAACCACTGTCCTAAAGGATAAAGGCAGAAATAATCTAGTCTGATAATAAACTGATAACTTTTTAAAATTTATATTCCTGATAGGATGAAACAAGCATAATTGAATGTATCCTACCCTTTTTTTATTAGAGTAAAAATTCAGTTTATTCATCTGTTTATGACACAGTACACAAGAGACAAAGTGTTTCATATCATATATTTCACTTCCAACTCTTTGGTATGTTCATTTCTTTGGCTAAGAGAAGAGACTAAACATGAGAAACAGGCAGTGCTTAGGCAACTGAAATAAGGATGGGGAGGGGTGATGCTAATGTCATCCTTGCTGGGCTATTTTCTAGAACTGTTAGCTGGAAACAAAGGAGCGCTGCTCCTGGATGTTCATGCTATGGTAAGCCTCACTCACCCCCCCTTCACCCAGGTACAGCTGTGGTTTTTGGCAGTCACTCTCATGTCTTGCTGGATGCAGTAGTACAGCAAGTCCCTGTACTTGCTGTACTTTTTTTTGAATTCAGACCCAATTTCCAACCTGTCCGCTTCACAGAGAGAGATCATGATCGATCATAATTCTAAATAGGACTTTATTGCGAGTCCCTTGCCTTTCATGGAGTCATACAGTCAGTCAGCAAAATATAGGGATTTGTTCTGAATGTTCTGGACCCAGTTCAGGAAAGCATTTTCCAGGTCTCCTTTGACCTCCTTCGTGACGCTCTTTAGCATGTCATAAGAGCGATTGCTCTTGCACCTTTCAAATACTTTCTGAAGGTGACACACACTTGGTCATGATACTGATCCACTTGGGCACATCAGTTCCTTTCCTTTTTTTTTTTTTTTTTTTTTTTTTCCTTTTTTTTTTTCCTTTCCTCTTCACTCCAGCATCATAGACATCCCAGGCATCTTGGTTCGTCAGTTCATAATTAATGACAGAGCCATCCTCTGCTCTTCTGCCCTTTGCAAGGGCAACCATCAGCTTGTGGAAGTCACCAGATGTGTCACAAATGATGTCCTCCAGATCAGTCTTGTGCATTTCCTTGTAGACCCTGTTAATTTCCTGAAGGTCTTGGTTGGTCCTTGAGCAGATCATCACAGTGAGGGAATCCTCATCAGTCCTCAGCCTCTTCATAGAGGCTTTCAGCTCAGAAGCATCAGGCTGAGCAGGTGTTTTCATTAGGCCCCAAATCACAGTCTTCAAGGGACTGGACAAGGCTGATTTCAGTGCTGATTCAAGTTCCTTTTAGATCCTTCTCTAGTAGGCAAACCAATATCCCTTCTCTGTTCATTGCTGCTGTTGGTCAAAATGTTGGCAATGGTGACCTCATCCTCACCTCTGGTCATTTCATTGATGGCCATTTCAGTGTTGAGAGCATCATGCTCAACATCAAAATTGTTGTATGCTTTGACCAACCATATGCACTTGGGGCGTGGAGTGATCATCCTCCAAGCTGAGCTTGCAGAGAATTTCCTGAACAATAAACAGTTTGAAGCTGGGCCAGGTGCTGAGAGCTGCAATCACCCCTAGTTGTGGAACTCTTTATCCTTCATTTTTGAGAGGTAGATGTCAAACAATACAAAGAAAAAGCAGAGAAAGAGGGCAGAGGAATCTAGGCTGGAAGATAAAAATATTGGGGGGTTCAGACAAGGTACAATTCACACTTCAATTAAAACTAGATTATCCCAACCAATTAAAAAAAGTTTAAGATCAAAGTACATCCCAATGAAGAAGACAACGGGCATCTCTGTCTCTCTGTGTTTCCATAAACATTTCTATTTATATATTTATATGTATTTATTTGACTTTATTTTAGAAAATTTAAAAAATAGTAAGACTAGCCTAATGAGCCTCTTTGTATTTATCATCCAGCTCCAATTGTAATTTTTTTTTTTTGCCAAACTGAAATCATTTTCCAAAACAACGTACATGAAAGCCAGAATAATGCAAATGTAAGAAGGAGGCTTAGCTCTGTAATTGCAACTGGAAAATAGAGTCTTGAAGGAGTAGAAGCTTGTAAGAATTGCCAAGAAGACTTAAGGGTTACTTTAAATTATGATTACAGCAAGAGATGAAAAAGAGGATGTGTTTGGAACTGATATTATTGATGGATGAAACAGAGAAAGTGGAATTTCTAAAAATTTTAATTTTGCTTCTGTCCTGTCAAGGAAAATGATCTTCAACCTAAATGCGTAGATTGATCATTTTTTAAAAAAATACAGATGAGCAGATGAGCCCTCTCCAGAACTATGTGGTGCCAAGGAGAGGGGCTGCTTTTCTCCATTCTAAAGCAAGGAGGACTAAGTCTTCTTTCCTTTGGGATATGGTGTTTGTGCTAGTGTTTGTGTTGGTTTGGGTCCAGTATTTGGAAATGACGTTGTCGAGTTCAGTCTCTGGAATTGCATCAGCTCTAAGTGGGGAAAAACATATAAGGAGATCCAGTCCCGCTTGTGGAAGACACAAAATGCGAGGAAGATATTTTGTCAATGGAAGAAGGGCAGGGAAAACATTCTGGACACAGTTTCCCTTTAGGCTCTCCAGGTTCATGCTTTACGAAGATTAGAATCTTCCTGGGATCATTGTCTATGATCTCTGGATTCCATTTCCTTGCTCTTTATGGATCAGCTGGGGAAAATAAGAAACCGGGAGGTGTACATTTAGGGCCACAGCTGGGCCTGGCTCTATTCACATCTATGCTGACCTAGGAGCTAGGATGTCCAGCCTTCCTGATTTTTTTACACAGTTCTTGATAAGGAAGCAGTGCCCTCCAGGCCCCAGCCACCTGGTCAGATCCATGGTAGCCACTGCTCCCAGGCTGGGGACAGATGGAGCAGAGATTGGTTCACTTTTGCCAGATAAAGGTTCATATGTTCAGCAGAGATTCCCACACTCTCCTTGCTGGCCAAGGGGACTGTTAGGTCCAGGTGGTTCTGAAGTCCCTGGGTTCCAACACCCACCAAGAGACACACCTATGTTCCAATCACTTATCTGAAATAGGGAAATCACCTGATCTGGAAGACCTAGACACAGATGTAAACTAAGCAGAGGGGAACCATCTGTCATGCAAATGGATGGCAAAGGAAGCAAGGGTAGGAGTACCTCTATCCAGACAAAACAGACTCTTAAAAGAAAAAAGGGGGGTGTAGGATAACAAAAAGAAGGAAACGAGGTCCTCACAGGCACCAATGGAACAGTAACACAGAGGAGGTTCTCCTGACACCCGCTTCAGGATCCCAACTCACTGAGCCTCCAGACACAATGGACGCATCACTGGAACGGTTCATTTCTCAGGAAAGGTGAAATGCGGTCAAACACGGAAAGATGCAAAATAACATCACTGAAAGAAAGCCCACTGTGATCCCCTGCCCGGCGTCTTAAGTCCCACCCATGCGTGAAGCCATTTGAGAATCACAGGGGAAGGGAGGGAAAACTGAATGGGAAGCCACCAGAGAGGGAGAAAACGGATGAGCAGGTTTCTTTCTTTCTTTCTTTTTTAAAAGATTTTCTTTATTTGACAGAGAGATAGCACAAGTAGGCAGTGCTGCAGGCAGAGGGAGAGGGAGAAGCAGGCTCTCTGCCGAGCAGGGAGCCCTGTGTGGGGCTCAACCTTAGGACCCTGGGATCATGACCTGAGCTGAACGCAGCCGCCCAATTGACTGAGCCACCCAGGTGCCCCAGGTTTCTTTCTTATGATAACTTCCTGAAAGCGGCAGGAAACATGAGTAGAATGTGAAGACAGTTGGGTGGGTTGTACCTGGCTGGCAATACTCAAAAGGAACTGATTAATAAGTGATTTCAAACTGGGCAGTATTTCTCCAAGTGTACTAGGCAGATCTGAAACTCACTTGGAGAAAGGTGTTAAAAGCAGGTTGCTGGGCCTTGTCTTAAACCTCCTAAATCAGAATCTCTAGATATGGGGGACGGAAGCCCTTATAGAGTTAAGTGCACACTGAAATTCAAGAATCGAGATTTCTGATGTCCTGCAAGACTACTCATACCTTGTCTTGTTCATGATTCTGTGAGTGATGATATAATAGGAACACTCAAAACAGGTGTGTATGACATAGAATCAAGAATATAGCAGATAGATTGAGTATTATGATTGAGATCCAAAAGTCTCACAAAAAGGGAAAATCTAACAAGATGCTATTTAACAGGAGTAAACATAAGTTGTTAGAAAAACAACTGCCATGTAAAGGATGAAACAGGAATGGCTGCTTCCTGAATTATCTGAGTCATCTCAATCCAATTATATGAGTCCTTAAGGGCACCTTTCTTCTGAGGTCAGGGTCAGAGGAAGATGTGATTATGAAAGAATGGTCAGATGCAATGTTGCTCACTTTGAAAACAGTGGTAGGGAACCAGGAATATGGTGGCCTCTAGAAGCTAGAAAAGGCAAGGGAATGGAGTCTCCTAGCCTAGATCCTCCAGAAGGGGATGCACCCCTGTTGACAACTTGATTTTAGCTCAGTGAGACCCATCTTGGTCTTCTGACCTAAAGCACTGTAAGATAATAAATGTGTGTGTGTGTGTGTGTGTGTGTGTTTTATTTATTTTTAAAATATTTTATTTATTTGACAGATGGAGATCACAAGCAGGCAGAGAGGCAGGCAGAGAGAGAGAGGAGGAAGCAGGCTTCCCGCTGAGCAGAGAGCCCGATGCGGGGCTCAATCCCAGGATCCTGGGATCATGACCTGAGCCGAAGGCAGAGGCTTTAACCCACTGAGCCACCCAGGCGCCCCTGTGTGTGTTTTAGAGATTTTATTTATTTGAGACAGAGAAAGAGAGCATGACTGGGAAAGAGTCAGAGGGAGAAGCAGGCTCCTTGTTGAGCAGGAGGGAGCCAGATGCAGGGCTAGATCCCAGTGGGATCATTACCTGAGCTGAAGGCAGATGCTTAACCACCTGAGACACTCAGGCACCCCATTAATTTGCTCTTCTTAAATATTTGAGGGTTTTTCTGCTGCAGAGATAGAATCAGGAGGGAAATAATTTTCAGTTATAAGGAATTATGCAGAACAGAATAGACTGTTTCAGGGATGGTGTTTTCTATTACCAGAATATTAAGCCAAAGCTGGGTAACTACCTGGCAGAGATATAGAGAAGAAAGGTGTGCACCATCTAGTTGGCTAGACTAGACTTTGTTCAGCCTTTTCAACTCTAAGATCCTATATAGTTTGTTCATTTGTTTGTTTTCTTTGACACAGAGAGATCACAAGTAGGCAGAGAGGCAGGCAGAGAGAGAGAGAGAGGAGGAAGCAGGCTCCCTGCTGAGCAGAGAACCTGATGCGGGACTCCATCCCAGGCCCCTGAGATCATGACCTGAGCTGAAGGCAGAAGCTTAACCTACTGAGCCTCCCAGGTGCCCCGATCCTATATAGTTTTAAGAAAAATATTTATTATGTTTGTTATTTTTTTATTAACTTCTATTCATAATTGAATCTTCTAGACTTCTGTACCACATTAAATTAGTGCCACACTAAAATTATTATAGAATGAATGACCCAGGCTTATGCTAATATTAGGCTAAACTTACATTTATGGGAAAAGAAGCATTCAGTTAAGTTCTATTAAAAGTAAAACTTTAGGGGCGCCTGGGTGGCTCAGTGGATTAAGCCGCTGCCTTCAGCTCAGGTCATGATCTCAGGGTCCTGGGATCGAGCCCCACATTGGGCTCTCTGCTCCGCAGGGAGCCTGCTTCCCTTCCTCTCTCTCTGCCTGCCTCTCTGCCTACTTGTGATCTCTCTCTCTGTCAAATGAATAAAATAAAAAATCTTTAAAAAAAAAAAATGTAAAACTTTAAAGTCCCCCTGATTTTTTTAGGTTTTTCTTTACTACTATGGTCCAGTAGAGGGCAATATTGCACTATCAGTTTCACTTTTTTGTAGTATATGGAAACAGCGTGCTCACTTTATTGACTTTAAATGGATATAGTGCCTCTTAAATGTTACTTCGGTTGTGTGAAACACTTGCTTCTTAATACAATTGATACAGTTGGAGTTTTATTTGTCAAATCAAAACTTTTCCTTTTCATTCTGGTAGTATTTCCATGCTTTACACTAAGTACTATAAATTATACACATCCCTAGAAATCTAACCAAAAATAGAAGCAGCACCATTTCTGTGGTAGCAATTTATATTTATATTTTTCTTAAATTCTGATAAATGGGCATTCAGAAGACTGGATTTTTCCTTAAATCTGGGGATTCTTAACCAATTTGGGATCATTATCTCATTAAGAATCTAAAGAAAACAGTTGAATCCCTTTCCTAAAAATGCATATGTTCAAAATTTTGCTTGTACTTATAGGGCCCTTTAAACTCCCAACCATTAATCTAGGATTTTTCTTAATTGGATACTCTAGAACACCACCCCTTCTTTACCCACCTTCCCACCATGAATACTTGATTGATGCACTTACTTTTTTCTAAAGGGCAATGTTTTTTTCTAATTATGTTGAAGTCATAGGACAGAATTTGTTGAAATCACTTTGACTTCAAGTATAGAGACTACACTTTCAAATTCATATTATGTGTGCAGGCTCATTCATTAACCTGTGATTTAGCATGTGTATTTTCAGCTTTTTGTTCATTTTCTGTGACTTCTCACATTCTTGTTTTGTATGACAAGCACCCTACCTAAATCACTTTTTGTTCTCTCTCACCTACCATTTAAAAGCAACTCAAGGTTCACTTTGACCAAGAAACTTTTTCTGAGCTTACTGAGCTTACTTTCAGAATCTGTAGTCCGATTTCTCATTAGCTTAGTTGGTTAGACCTTGCTTCAATTCCTTTGTGGTCCACTAAATCACTCAGAACATGTTTTTATAAGGTTGCTGAACAAGGCACTGAAAAACATGCAAAATTATAACAATCACTATCTCTGCCCCTTTAGTGTCTTTCAATGGACTCTTCATGGTTGGGTGGGGGCGGATTATAACCTTGCTATGATTTACAGGCTGCAACTTTAAAAACCCTTCAGAGGACATGAAGCAACTTAAATCTATCTTCCTTATCCCAAAGCTTGTCCTTGTGAGCACACCACCAGTGTATAAAGGTCTGCATCATGAGAATCACAGAATTATAGATCTGTAGGAGACCTTGGTGATCTAGAACAGGGCCCCCAGCTCTTTGTGGTCCTCATTGAAGAGTGATGATATTGTATATGGCTGTGATTTGTCAGAGCTCTGAGTATGCCCCACCCTCAGTGCAAATCTATTTGGAATCTCTGATGGAGAATCCAAGAGTTCTCCACTTTGTGTATAAAGTGATCCCCTTTTAATCTCTGACAGTTCAATGACTCCTCCATATCTGTGATTTAGAAAAAAGATATGCTTGGATGATTTTTTTCAGCCTTAGATTGGAACTACTTCACTAATCATCTCACTCATCCTCATTCGAAGATGAGAAAACCAAAACTTGTGAAATGTGGCATGTCAGAATTTGTGTGTGCCTCCCTGATTGTGCCCTTGATGTTTTTAGACCATACCATCTTTTCTTTTTTTTTTCTTTAAGATTTTATTTATTTATTTGAGGGAGAGAGAGAGAACACAAGCAGGAAGAGGGGCATAGGGTGAGGGAGAAGCAGACTCCCCACTGAGAGAGCCTGACTTGGGACTCCATCCCAGGACCCTGGGATCATAAACTGAGTGGAAGGCAGAAGCTTAGCCGACTGAGCTACCCAGTCACCCCTAGACCATACCATCTTTTCATCTTGTATACTCAAGATGCTGCATCAGGAGGAACATGGGATTAGACATGGTAGTAGGTTCTGGATTCTGTTAGTCAATGCAAGTTGGGATATGTGTTCCAAGGGAGAAAGGAAGAGTGACATGCAATTAGTTATAATCTATACAGAACCCCAGTCTTGGTTAGAATGGATGAATCAGATGTCCCGCTGTCAAGGAGTCACAGCAGGTATTGAAGAGGACTAATAACCCATTATTAGGGGTGTAGGCACAGGAGAGCCCAGTACAAAAACAGAAACCTAATCCTGAGGTCACTGCAACATGCAGCAAAGAGGAATGCTCTTCCTGCGAATGAGGTGCCATGGTGAAGCTGGACTACAAACAAGGCTAATTTCTAAAGCCCACCACAGAAATACAATGTAGGATTGAATTCAGGAACAGAGTCGGTGGGTATTTGGACATATGTTTAAGTACTTGAATATGCACATGTTTACTTCCTACCTTTGTTTTTTTCTTGGCCCAAGCTAGCTAAGTGAGGTGGAGCAGGCAGGAAGAAAGAAGAGGTTGCTGGGGCTGATCAACCCATGTGGGTAGTTGAGAGATAGCAGGGCGTAGTAGGAACATGAGGCAGCCTTAAAATTTTAAAGTTTATTGTTTCATTTTGTATGGTCTCATTCTTGTGAATTGTCACACTTCTGCATCTTCAAAATTTACAATAAGAAATATAAGAAATAAGAAACAACGATAAGGAATAGAAGACAAAGGAAATCATTTTTCTTTGAAACTCAGTTTCCCCGTCAGATGTGATATATTATCACATTGCTATTTACCAGCTATTGAGTTCCTTATCAAACTTTTTTCTCATTAATTTCAGGACTTTGTGGCCTAGTAAACTAAGTTTCAGGAAAAGGGAACTTCTAATTTAGGTTCTGCCTATTTCAGACTTGGTTTCTCTTGTTACATAGAGAAGTCATGTCAACTATTCTTTTTCTGATATCACCACCATGTTTTAGACTTAGTAATTCTAACCTCCTAAGTTGTGATTATTTTTGATATAATTTTATATATATTTTTGATATATGTAATATATAATTTAATCATCGTAACCCATTGAAGTAGGTGGTATTATTATCCTACTATACAGATGATGAAATTGCAACTCAAGGTCACATTGCTAATAAATAACAGACCTAGGATTTGAACACTCATCTGTCCAATTCTAAAGTTTATGCTGGTGATTACTACTATACCCTATTGCCTACATTGGAATTGATAAGATTTCAAAAGTGGGTTATTTTGTTGTTGTGTTTATAGGAGAGACTTAGCCTAGGTTCTGACCTTCACTGGTATTTTGTTTCTTCAGAGTGTGCAGTATCTTCACATTTAGAGAAAGGATCCTTGGGGGGAAAAATACGGAACCAGCATTTACCATACTTTAACAAGAATAAGGATAAATCACTAGTTGATTTGGTGATTCTCTAAAAATATGGCTTTAAAAGTAAAATTATAGGGACACCTGGGTGCCTCAGTCAGTTAAGCATCTGCCTTCAGCTCAGGTCATGATCCCAGGGTCCTGCTCAGCAGGGAGTCTGCTTTTCCCTCTCCCTCTGCCCCTCCCCCTGCTCATGCTCTCTTTTTCTTCTCAAATAAATAAATAAATAAAATCTTTAAAATAAAATAAAAATCACTTTTAAAGACTTTTCCAGGGGCGCCTGAGTGGCTCAGTAGGTTGAGCCTCTGCCCTCGGCTTGGGTCATGATCTCAGGGTCCTGGGATCGAGCCCCGCATTGAGCTCTCTGCTCAGTGGGGAGCCTGCTTCCTCCTCTCTCTCTGCCTGCCTCTCTGCCTACTCGTGATCTCTATCTCTGTCAAATAAATAAATAAAATCTTAAAAAAAAAAAAAAGACTTTTCCACCACACTCATGTTCAAATTTTGTTATTAGATGACTGGAGCATGTGCAGAAGAGGTTTTGCATCAAATATTTTATTACACCAGATATCTTAAAATAGAGGATTTTTCTTTGATCATGGGAAGATAAGTACATATGTGTGTGAGATGATGAATTATGATGTTATAGTCCCTTAATAATTGGAGGTGGGAGTAAGAGGGACATTTTCAGGCAAATCACAGATGTGTCCAAATGTCCAAGAAGAGAGACTGTTGGCAGGTGCCCCTCTGAACTCAGAGTCATCCAACTTCATTACTGACTTGTCTGAAATCTCTTTCTTTAAAAATAGTGCCGGTACTTTCTTCCCCTTTGGGAAAAGGAAAGATCAACGAAATAGTTTAGACTAGCTCAGTTAAGGGGCGCCTGGGTGGCTCAGCGGGTTAAGCCTCTGCCTTCGGCTCAGGTCATGATCCCAGGGTCCTGGGATCGGGCCCCACATCGGGCTCTCTGCTCTTCAGGGAGCCTGCTTCCTCCTCTCTCTCTGTCTGCCTCTCTCTCTGTGATCTCTCTCTGTCAAATAAATAAAAATAAAAAATATTAAAAAAATAAATAAATAAATAGACTAGCTCAGTTAAAAGGTGTTGATTAATGGTACTGCTGCAGCTGTTCCTGCTTCTTTTTAAAAGAATAGACCCTACTGCTTAAAATATTGAAAGTTATCTTTACAAATCTTCCCTTTTAAATAAATCCTGCTCTGTTTTTCTTCCTTAATATAGGATCAATACTAATGGAATACATTTTCTAGAGTAGATACCTTCAGGGCCCAAATGGAAATGTTTATCTGAGAAATTTTTTTCTAAGAAAAACTGTCTTTCTCCTTGCCATTATTTATTATTTATTTATTTATATTAATTCCAGGGGTGCCTGGGTGGCTCAGTCAGTTAAGTGTCTGCCTTCAGCTCAGGTCATGATCCCTGGACCCTGGAATTGGACCCTGGTCAGGTTCCCTGCTCAGTGGGGAGTTGGCTTCTCCCTCCCCCTCTGCTCCCTCCCACCTAACTCATGTTCTCTCAAATAAATAAATAAAATCTTAAAATTTTTTTTAATTCCAGTATGTTTAACATACAGTGTTACATTAGTTTCAGTGTATATTGTAGTGATTCAACAATTCC
The DNA here is from genome assembly GCF_922984935.1 of Meles meles. NCBI lineage: Eukaryota > Metazoa > Chordata > Mammalia > Carnivora > Mustelidae > Meles > Meles meles. Next base: position 61,876,248 of record NC_060080.1, read on the forward strand.
ATATATGACCCGGTGCTCATCATGATGAGTGCACTTCTTAATCCCCATCACGTGTTTTACCCATCCTCCCACTCACCACCCCTCTGGTAACCATCAGTTTGTTCTTTAGAGTTAAGAGTCTGTTCCTTGATTCGTCTCTCTCTTTCTCTTTTTTTCCTTTGCTTTTTCACTTTGTTTTTTAAATTTCACAAATGAATGAAATCTTTATCATTATTTTTATTTTTTTAAATTTTTAAAAAAGATTTTATTTATTTGACAGAGAGAAATCACAACTAGGGAGAGAGGCAGGCAGAGAGAGAGGAGGAAGCAGGCTCCCTGCAGAGCAGAGAGCCCGATGTGGGGCTTGATCCCAGGACCCTGGGATCATGACCTGAGCCGAAGGCAGAGGCTTTAACCCACTGAGCCACCCAGGCGCCCCCCAGCTTTTTTAATACTATATTTTTCAACCAATTTGGATACTCTATTTATAAAACTCTCATGTAAAAGACTTTAGTTGAACATTGGGGTGTTATTTCACAGTGCTACTTCCTTTTTACTGCTTGTACTGTTTGGTGGGTCAGAGATCAGCTGGATGTGTGGCAGCCTCTACAATTGTGGCAAGAGAACAGACACTAGCAGAAGGAAGAGGTCAAGTTTTTAATTTAAAAACAAAACAAATATATGGCAAATTAAAGAGTCATATATTGTTTTCATTGTATTGTAATTTAAAAGCTTTTCATGTAAGTGACTATTCAAGTATTGCTATGATTGAAACTCTTGATGGTTTTTTCTGGTGGGATCTGTCTCTGAAGTGATTGCTAAAATGTTACTGTGAGTATCTGGGCAGAGATAATGTAAGGGGAACTAACTTGGGTAGGGAAAAATAAATAGATTTTATTTAAATGTAGTCATGAAGCATGCAGAAGGAAAGGAAATAATGAAAGAGATGCAAAGGTGTCAACACAGGTAGCCCTTTTATGCTTCTATTAAGAGTCATAATGTGGTTTCTTTTCAGAATTCAGTTCACATCTAGGATTTAAGTTTTCTCTGAAACTAGGATATTATGATGTGTAATGATTATATGATATTCATTTGGTATTATCACTATAAGTTCATGTTAGAAACCGTGAGATAGTGATTTTAGTGAGACTTAAATCATATTTCTGAAAGCATCTCAGAAATCCTTGTCCTATCAAGGAAGTGGGCATGTGGACCCCTGTCTTATTAAGTAAATCAGTACTTCCAAATTATGAATGGTAAATTGGCATTCCAAAAGATTTTGTAAAATGTAGACATGTATTCAGGACACTTCTGTTGGATAACATTTTAATTCATGATGTAACTAATCTGAGTTATTTTGCAAATAAGATTGAGATGTACCACATGTGTCTTCTGAAGAGCTTTTAATCACACTCATCACAGGTATAGTGTAATGAATCAGAGTGTGTGTTTGTTCAGATAAACAGTATTCTTTTTTTTTTAAGATTTTATTTATTTATTTGACAGAGATAACAGGCAGGCAGAGAGGCAGGCAGAGAGGGAGAGGAGGAAGCAGGCTGTCCGCAGAGCAGAAAGTCCGATGCGGGGCTCGATCCCAAAACTACAGGATCATGACCTGAGCCGAAGGCAGAGGCTTTAATCCACTGAGCCACCCAGGTGCCCCAGATAAACAGTATTCTGTCAGTGCATAGACTTTTCCCCCCCTGAGCTTGTGACATAGTATATCTATTGGTTAATGTATTGTTATCTTAGGTAAAGTCTTATTCCAGTTTGTTTAGTCTTTCATTTCTCATGGTTTTAAATAATTTTAAAAAATCCATTTAAACATGGATTACATGATGGGTCCTTGAGGTTGAAATCTATCCCAAAATAGAAATAGTTTCACTTTCTTTTTAATAAGTTTTTGTTTTTATATTCATCATTGGTTAACTCCAATCTTCTCCTTACAGGTAACTATTATCTTTGCCCCTAAAACTAGAGTTTAAATGGGCCTGATTTTGAACTTTATATGAAATGGAATCATAGCATGAAAATATTTTGTGTCTGGCTTCTTTCATTTGATATTATTTTTGAGAGATTCATCTGTATTGCTATGTGGAGCTATAATTTGTTCATTTTCATGGTTGTATAGTATTCAGTTGCATGAATGTACTGCAATTTATTCATACTGTTATAAATGTATATGAAGTTCTTTTCCAGTTTTTTGGCTTCTTCCAACAGTAAAACCATAAGCATTCTTTTAGGTGTAGTCTACCTGTGCAGGCCTCTATCTAGGGTATATGCTTGTGAGTAGATTTGCTGTGTCATAAGAATATATTTAAATAATATAATCTGAATTAACACTGTAATTTATAGCCTATTAATAAGCTTATTAGCTCATTCCTCCTAAGTCAACTTGACAACAGCCTTAGCTTTTCACTCACACTTTCTCCGTCAGTGCCGTTGTTAACATTAATGACATTCTTCCACTAATACCCATTACTGGTCAATTTCATCTATTACTAGATGAAAGAATCACTAACCTGCCTTAAAAACTATACATTACAATACAAGTTATGCTACAAATTTCTTAATTACAACTTTTACTGCTACAGAGTTAATCTTCTATTTTATATTTTATTTGCGGCCACATTAGTTCCAACCCTAATCATCATCACTTGCTGAGAAAACCAAACAGAACAATTAAATGCAGAACTTTATTTTATATGGTAGTAGGATCCCTCCCACTTCTCACTGTCCTAATCTTTATCCAAAATCTTACAGGTTCATTGAACTTTCTGATAATTCAGTACTGAACTGCTAGTTCTTGATGTTATATTTTCTTATGACTAGCATGTACAGTAGCATTTATAGTAAAAATACTTCTGGATGGCCTGCACCTTTGATTACCAAAAGCACATTTGAAACCCCTGCTCTGCTGGGTCCTAAGTGCTTGTAGCCATACTACTCAAACTAGGCAGCTATGGGATATTATGAGTTATAACACTAGACCCCTAACAAATTACATGCATATCCTTTTCTTACATTATCCTTATGAGGAGTTAATTATAACTAGCTCCATCTGTCAATGGAAAACAGACCTAAAATCACTCATTGCATATTCTTCTGTCAGCCACATAGCACTAGTAATTGTAGCCATTCTTATGTAAATACCATAAAGTTATATAAGAGCTACAGCTCTGATAATTGCCCACAGTCTTATAGCATCAGCACTGTTTGCCTAACTATGAACAGATTTCCAGCTGAACTATAATTCTAGTTCAGGAATTACAGACTCTCCTTCTACTAATAGGACCATGATGACTTCTAGTGAACCTTAACCAATTTGGCATACCTCCAACAATTAACCTAATTGGAGAACTATTTGTGGTTACATTATCATTATACAACATTACCATTGTCCTAAGGAATTAACGTAGTTATTATTAGCCTATATTAACTATAATGCAATGAGGCAAATATATGTACCATGTCAAAAATTTTAACCATTATTTATATGAGAAGATGGTCTCATAACCCTACATTTCCTACCCTTTCTACTTTTATCATTTAACCCACAAATTATTTTGACATCCATCTATTGTAAATACCGTTTAATAAAAACATTAGATTGTGAATCTAGCAATAGAAACTCAAAGCTTGTTTACTGAGAAAGTATGCGAGAATTAATTCATGCTTCCATTTATAATAATACGGCTTTTCAAACTTTTTATTATTTTTTTAAAGATTTTTATTTATTTATTTGACACAGACAGAGAGAGATCACAAGTAGGCAGAGAGGCAGGCAGAGAGAGGGAGGGGAAGCAGACTTCCTGCTGAGCAGAGAGCCCAATTCGGGGCTTGATCCCAGGACCATGAGATCATGATCCGAGCCGAAGGCAGAGGCTTAACCCACTGAGCCACCCATGCGCTCCTATTTTTTTATTTAAAAGATTTTATTTCTTTGAGGGAGAGTGCACTTGTTGGGGAAGGGCAGAGGGAAAGGGAGAGGTAAACTCCCCGCTGAGCAGGGAACCCAATGGAGGGCTCTGTCCCAGGACCCTGAGATTGTTACCTGAGCTGAAGTCAGATACTTAACCGACTGAGCAACCCAGGTGCTCTGTTTTCAAACTTTTAATGGGTAAAATTGATGATCTCTTGGTCTCAGGAACCAAAAAATTGATGCAACACCAAATAAAAGTAATAAATCTATTCACCTCTTGTACTAATTTCACTATTTATATTAACTTCCCCAATCATACAAATCTCTTCAAAAATCTACAAAAGCAGTCTATATCCATACTGTGTAAAGTCTCATCTCCTATGCTTTCATCCCACAACATTCATTTACACAGGCCAAGAAAAAATTATTTCAAATTGACACTGAATAACCATCCAAATCCTTAAACTATTGCTTAGCTTTAAACTAGGTTATTTCTCAGGGTGCCTTGGTGCCTCAGTTAAGTGTCTGCCTTCAGCTGGGGTCATGTCTCAGGGTCCTGGGGTCCTGGGATCGAGCCTCACATCCAGCCCCACAATGAGCCCCACATGGGGCTCCCTGCTCAGCAAGGAGTCCACTGGTCCCTCTCCCTCCCCAATCCTCGCCCTTGCGAGCTCTTGCATGTGCTCTCTCTCTCTCTCAAGTAAGTAAATAAAATCTTAAAAAAATAATAAACTAGATTATTTCTCAAAAATATTTCTACTAGTATAATGTTTTATTACATAGTCAATTATAGAATTTTCTATATGATATATACATTCAGATCCCAATATTAACCAATTTTTCAAATACTTCTATTCCTAATTACTATTCTAATCTTAGTCTCTGCTAACCTCTTCCAACATTTCATCAGATGAGAAGGAGTAGGAATTATGTCATTTCTACTAATCGGATAATAACATAGCTGAACAGATGCAGGCACTGCGTCCCTCCAAACTATTCTGTATAACTGCATCAGAGATACTGGATTTCATTTAATTTTTTTTTTTCAGTGTTCCAAGACTCATTGTTTATGCACCGTACCCAGGGCTCCATGCAGTACGTGCCCTCCTTGATACCCACCACTGGGCTCACCCATCCCCCCGCTCTCCTCCCCCCCAAAAACCCTCAGTTTCTCAGAGTCCACAGTCTCTCATGGTTCGTCTCCCCCTCCGATTTCCCCCAATTCACTTTTCCTTTCCTTCTCCTGATGTCCTCCATGTTATTCCTTATGCTCCACAAGTAAGTGAAACCATATGTTGGATTTATTATATCAATATCAGGATTGCTATTCAACCTAAAGTCACGAGATTTTCTTTTTTCTTTTTATGAATTAAATTTTGTTTTTTTTAAAAGATATTATTTATTTATTTGCGAGAGAGAGCACACAAGCAGGAAGAGTGGGAGAGGGAGAAGCAGGCTCCCCACTGAGCAGGGAGCCTGACATGCGGCTGGATGCCAGGACCTTGGGATCATGACCTGAACTGAAGGCAGGTGGTTAACCAAATGAACCACCCAGGTGTCCCAAGTCCTAAGATTTTCAACAAATTTTTAAACTCAACCTTAACCATGTTAATCACCTACTAATTGGACTTCTTTAAGCTACAACTGATAACTTAGCAACTTTTGACCAAATTGGCTTTCACCCATAACTTCCCTCAGCCACTGAGGGGCGTACACCCATGTCAGCCCTACTTAATTCAAGTACAGTATTTGCAGCAGGTGGAAATGAATCTGTTTCCACCCATTAATAGAAAACAACAAAGCCATTCAAACATTAACACTCTGCCTAGGAGCTGTCACCACATTATTTATAGCAATCTGTGCTCTAACTCAAAATATTAAAAAGGTTGTTACTTTTTCCATCTCAAGCCAATTAGACCTAATGATATTAACTATATTGACAGTATTCCTACTGTTTATGGAATGTATAGGAATGTCTAGCATTCCTATACACTCCTGCATTACAGTGTTTGGCTATTATGAATAAAGATGGTCTGTACAAACTTTTATGTATAATTCTTTGTGTGGATAGATGTTTTCATTTTTCTTGGATAAATACCTTAGAGTGTAATATCTAAGTCATATGGTAGGTTGTGTGTTTAATCTTCTGAGAAACTGCCATATAGTTTTCCCAAGTGGATTTACCAGTTTACATTTATATTTCACCAGTAGTTATGTGAGCATTATTGTTGCTTCACATCCTTGGCAACCGTTGGTATTGTCATTTTCTTATAGTTGAGCCATTCTTGTGGGTGTGTAGAGATTGTGTATTTATTTTCCTAATGACTAATAATGTGGAACATCTTTTCATGTGGTTAATTGCCATTCATATATCTTTGTGAAGTCTCTTCATATTTGACTTCATCAAATCTTTGCCATTTAAAATTAGGTTGCTCTTCATTGAGTTGTAACAGTTCTTAATACATTCTAGATCTAAATCCTTAATATGTATATATGTATTGCAGATATTATCTCCTATGTTGTGGCTTGTTCTTTAATTTTCTTAATGATATCTGTCAAAGAGGAGAAATTTCTACTCTTGATAAAGTCCAGTTCACCAGCTTTTTATTCTTATGGCTCATGTTATATGTGTCCTAGCTAACAAATCTTTTGTATGCTGCAAGTTTGCAAAGATTTTCTCTGATGCTTTATTCTAAAAGTTTTCTTCCTTATAGCATTTATGGTTATATCTATCATCCATTCTGAGTTAATTTTTTAAAAAGATTTTATTTATTTATTTGAGAGAGAGAGAGAGAGAACATGAGTGGGGCGGCAGGGGTGAGAAGGCAAAGGAAAAGGGAGAAGCAGACTTCCCATTGAGTGAGGAGCCCAGTGCGGGCTTGATGCCAGGACCCTGGAATCATGACCTGAACTGAAGGCAGACACCCCACCAACTAAGCACCCCCTGAGTTAATTTTTTTTTATACTGTAAGGGAAAAGTTGATGTTTTTCTTTTCTTTTAAGTACCTGATTAAAAAACTTTTCTTTCTCCATGATTTCTTTGCTGCCTTTATAGAAAATAAACTGACCATATGTATATACTTATATATGTCTTTCTTTAGTCCCAGCTCAGTTCCAGTGATATATTGGTATATCCATATATCAATACTATACTGTTTTGATTACTACAGCATTATAGTATATCTTTATGAAAATAGCATAAATCTTTGAGCTGTGTTCTCTTTAAAATTTGCTTTGGTGATTCTAGGTCCTTTGCATTTCCATACAGATTTTAGAATCTGCTTGTCAATTTCTTTTCTTTTTAATTTGCTTAAATTTTGACTGGGATTGCACTGAATTTATAGATAAACTCGGTAAGAATTGACATCTTGACAATATTGCACTTCCCAGTGCATGAATGTGGTATATTTCTTCATTTATTTTGATCTTTAATTTCTTTTAGCAGTGGTTTACCATTTTTAGTGTATAGATTTCACACATATTTTAAAAGTTTATCCTTAAGAATTTCATTGTCTTGGGTGCTATTGCAAATGGAATTATATTTTTATTGCATTTTTAAATTTTTCATTGCTGGTCTATAGAAATACAGTTTGTTTGTTTGTTTTTTAAAGATTTTATTTATTTATTTGACAGATAGAAAGAGCCAGAGAGCGCAAGTGGGGCAAATGGCGGAGAGAGAGAAAGAGAAGCAGGCTCCTTGCCAAGGAGGGGCCCGATGTGGGGCTCAATCCCAGGACCCTGGGATCATGGCCTAAGCTGAAAGTACTCACTTAACCAACTGAACCATCCAGGCGTCTCTTTGTTTTTGTTTTTGTTTTTTTTTTTAAAGATTTTATTTGTGGGGCACCTGGGTGGCTCAGTGGATTAAAGCCTCTGCCTTGGGCTCAGGTCATGAGACCAGGGTCCTGGGATCGAGCCCCGCATCGGGCTCTCTGCTCAGCAGGGAACCTACTTCCTCCTCTCTCTCTCTGCCTGCCTCTCTGTCTACTGGCTCAGTGGATTAAGCCGCTGCCTTCGGCTCAGGTCATGATCTCAGGGTCCTGGGATCGAGCCCCGCATGGGGCTCTCTGCTCTGCAGGGAGCCTGCTTCCTCCTCTCTGCCTGCCTCTCTGCCTACTTGTGATCTCTCTCTCTCTGTCAAATAAATAAATAAAATCTTAAAAAAAAAAAAAAGATTTTATTTATTTGACAGAAAGAGACATAGTGAGAGAGGGGGACACAAACAGGGGGAATGGGAGAGGAAGAAGCAGGCTTCCCCTGAGCAGGGAGCCCAATGTGGGGCTTGATTCCATGACCCTGGGATCATGACCTGAGTCGAAGGCAGATGCCCAACGACTGAGCCACCAGGCACCCCCATTTTTGTTTTTAATATAGATGTACTGGTGTTGAGTTCTCCTAGTTTTTGCTTATCTGAAATGGCTTTATTTCTTCTTCAATTTTATAAGATAGTTTCATTGGATATAGAATATTTAGTTGACAAAATTTTTCCTATCAGCACGTCAAATATGTTGTTCCAGTATCTTTTGTTCTTTGCTTTTTATGATGAGAAGCCTATCATTAATTGTACTATTGTTTCTCTCTATGCAATGTGGTGTTTTCTCTGTCTGGTTTCAGTATTGTTTTCTTTATAGTTGTTTTGCAAGATCTTTCTGCTAAATTAAATTTCTCAGAGTCAGTTTCTTCTGACTGCTCTTTTCTTAAAAACGAATCACTTATATATTGCCTTGACCCTCAAAAACAAGAATGTTTCTAGAATTTTAATATTAAGTATATTGTTAACTCTTTTCTGATAGAGACTTTTTATTTAAGGAAGTTTGCTTCTATTCCAAGCTTAGTAAGTTTTTTTTTAATCAGAAGTGGATATTTGCGATCATTATATTTTTCTGGATTTAACTATTATTGTAGTCAAGTAATTGAATAGATTCTCTTGTGTTGAACTTTTATTTTCCTGAAATAAACATTTTTTAGTTTTATTTTAATAAAAATTTGACTTCTTAATATTTTACAAAATTTTTACATATATACACATATATGTATATGTAAGACTAGTCTGTTGTCTACTTTTAAATTAAAATGTATTGCATCTTTTAAAAAAAGATTTATTTATTTATTAGAGAGAGACCACAAGCAGTGGGGAGGAGCAGAGGGAGAAGGACAAGCAGACTCCCCACTGAGCAGGGAGCTTGATGTGTGGCTCTATCCTAGGACCCTGAGATCATGACCTGGGCTGAAGGCAGATGCTTAACCGACTGAGCCACCCAGGCACCCTGGATCTTTTCAATGTTATTTCAGTGAAAGTTGTGTTCATCACAGTATATATTTATTTCACTTTGCACAGCTACGTACATTAAGTATTTCTAAAAATGGCACTTTTACATGTGAAGTACAGTGTCATTCATTGTACGAATCTTATCTGCTATTTTTTATGCTATCTTTGGTTTGGATATTGTGCAATTTGATCATATATATTAGATTAAGGTTTGTGTATTAGGTTATGTAAACATTGTGGAATTGTCAGTCTTTTTTCTTTTAAGATTTATTTATTTCTTTGAGAGAGAGAACGGGGTGAGGGGAGGATCAGAGGGACAGGAAGAGAATCTTCAAGCAGACTTCTTGCTGAATGCAGGGAGAGCGCAATACAGTGCTCAACTCATGACCCTGAGATTATGACCTGAGCCAAAAATCAAGAGTCATGGCCCAACTGACTGAGGCATCCAGGCGCCCTGAATTGCTAGTCTATCTTTTTCTTGGAAAATTTTAACAACAGAGGAATAATCGGTTTTTGTTTCTTGAAGTTTTAGTAGACTTATAAATTATAAGTCTATTATAAAATAGACTTCAATTATAAAACCAGTTGAGAGGCTACTAAGGATAGATCTTTATTACTTTTTCAGTTTATTCTGTTGAAAGTTATTTGGTTTTATTCCTTCTTCTTTAGTCAAATTTTAATTATTTGGGGGCACCTGGGTGGCTCAGTTGGTTGGGCGACTGCGTTCGGCTCGGGTCATGATCCCAGAGTCCAGAGATCGAGTCCCACGTTCACAGATCCATGGCGGGGGGTCTGTTTTTCCCTCTGACCTTCTCCCCTCTCATGCTCTCTCTCTCACCCTCTCTCTCTCAAATAAATGAAAAAAATTTTAAATTATTTGTATTTTCCTTAATTGTCCATTACATTCAGATAAGTAGTTCTCCAAGTGTGGTCCAGGGACCCTGAGGGGTCCTTGCAAGGGATCCATGAGGTCAAAGGTATTTTCATAATAATACATAATTACCTTTTCATTCTCACTCTCTCAGTAGTATGCAGTGGAGTTTTCCAGAGGCTATATGCTATGTATTGCTGCAGAAAATTGAATATAGAAGCAGATATGAGAATACAGCTATCTTTTATTAAGACATATATCAAAGAGAATAGCAAAAATGTGCCATAATGCTGCTGTTCAAACTAAATTATTTTGTCTGAAAAATATAATTTGTTAATGTTTATGTAAACATGTAATGAATTTATTACTTTTGCTATTCACTTTAAATGAGCTAATACATATTTTTAAATTCATCATTTTAATTGATAATATTATAATTATTACTAAATATAACCAGCATAGACAAAGCTATTTTGTCTCTCAAAAAATTTTAAGAGGGTAAAGAGTCCTGAAACTAAACTGAGAACCACTGATCTGGATTTAACAATTTAATTTTTTTGAGGATGCATGTACTCTTTTATAATTCTTGAAATCTTTGAATAGAACATTCTACCGTCCAGGTATATATATCTTCATCTCTATGTACACATATGGATGTGCATGCATTTTTGTTTTTACATATTTGTTGTGTCTCCTTGTGTGCTCAAGAGCAGAGCCCCAGCTTAGATGAGAGCACTGGCCTCGTTGGTGCTTTGGGTCTTCTTTGTGGCTGATTTTGTCCACAGGTCAAGTTTTCAGAAGTGATTTAGACTTGTGAGCTGGCACATTTCAGGTAGGAGGCCTGAATGAAAGGCACAGAGTTTCCTAACCCCAGCAGGAAGGGTGGGAATCTCCCTCAGAGAAGTTTGTCTCACAGACTAATCTCATCTTCTGATGGTTAAGCTGGATTTCTTGAAATCCACATCTTGTGCAAAATAAGAATTCAGAGGTGTCCCTAGATTGAAGCTGCATGGTACAGAGTTTTGGCTACTATACCTCCCATGCCCAGTATTTTTGGGGGACCTGCAGTCTATGCTTACCAGCCATCTGTCCTCAGTGCACTCCCTTCTCCAATTCCACTGAGCTAGACTATTTGATCTTGTCTATAATGACTATTCAGAAGCCTCTGGCTCTAAAGGTCAGTACCTACAGAGACTGTTGCAGGGCACAGTTCTGTGGGCCCAGGACTTCCCGTGCACCAGAAGCTCCTTCTTGGAAGGATGCAGTGTGAGGCATAGAGTTACTGACCAAGACCAAGACCAAGGACAGAGTTATAACCTGGTAAAGCCTCAGATTATTCTTTTAGGAAATGGACCAAGGACTGTTGTGCAAAAGTTAGTTTGAAGGCAGTGAGATCCTAGACTGGAAAAGACCCCAATCCTCCTTGCTGTACCTTTCAAAGTCATTTCCTTTATTCTGACATGGAGGGTGCATAGATAGGTTGAGCAATTACCTGAATTTTTATAATAATCTCCTCACAGCTGTCTTTGTTTCCATGTTTGTTGCCTATCACTTTAAAAGTCAGTTCACATCCTTCCTTTGCTTATCCTCCTAGTCTCCCCATCTCCCTTGGAATAAAATCAAAGTCGTTTAATTGTTTCCAAGGCCTCATACTGGCTCTACCTAGCATTGTACCTCAGTTTTCTTTGACTTCATTGCTTGCTTCTCTATTCTTCCAAGGTTCAGCCACGTTGGCCTCCTTCCTGTTTATTCATTGGACACACCAGGCAAACTTGTACTTCAAGGCCTTTGCTTGCTGTTCTTTCTGCTTAAAATGTTTCTTCCTCAGATATATTCGTGGCTTATTCCCTCACTGTCTTCATATCTTTTTTCAAATGTGGCCTTCTCAGTGAGGCTTTCCCTGACTGTGCTATTTGAAATTGCAAATCACTTCTATTCCCCATTCCTCTTTTACTTTTCTGCACTTTATTTATCACTTCACATTGTATTTATTTCATAAAATGGTATGTGACTTACTTGTTTTGCTTGTTTTCTGATTCTTGGCTATCAGTTTTACAAGGGCAAGGATTTATGTCTGTTTTGTTTACTCATAGATGCCTAACACACATGGGTATGCACACTTACTTATCATTGGCTGTGGTTACTCTGAACCATATTCGGCATGTCTTGCCCAAGTCCCCAGCAGTAACAGCAGCATTTTATATCTATGCAGAGTAAAAGGAAGAAATGGTGAGTAGGAGGAAGGACGTCCTACCTTCTCCCATACCCCGAAGGGTTCCTCCTACTTCTTTTCTTTGCTGAAGAAACAGAAAACCTTTGAGGTTGAGATAATATACAGTGGAGAAAGAGACAGAGAAATTATGTTCCAAGAGAAATGACAGTGTATTCTGTACTTTCTAACATGGTATTTAAAAAGAATAAAAGAAAATGAGGGGGGGAAACCCCAAACCTTCTCCAAATATGTGGTTCTAGTCCCTTTTTCATTTCATTTTTTTTTTTTTTAGATTTTATTTATTTATTTATTTGACATACAGAGAGAGATCACAAGTAGGCAGAGAGGCAGGCAGAGAGATGGCGGGGGGGGGGGGGAAGCAGGCTCCCGGCCAAGCGGGGCTTGATCCCAGGACCCCAAGACCATGACCTGAGCCGGAGGCAAAGGCTTAACCCTCTGAGCCACCCAGGCGCCCCCCTTTTTCATTTCTAATGGTGTTTGCTTATACTAAGATGCGGTGGTTTTCAAACATTTTTGCTTATATACCCTTCTCCTATGCCCTAAAAAATAAAAAATGCCCTAAAAGCATTTTTAGAAACTATGTACTCCCTCACATATTTTTAAATTGACATCTAGAATATTTCATTTATAAATTGAATGGGTAGTAAAGAATATCACTTTTAAAAATGTTTCCATTGGAAGGTATTCACAGGATTGGATTTTCTTAAAACAAACAAACAAAAAAGCCAAATACTAAAAAACTGGAGCCTATTTCTCTCTCTCTCTCAAAAAAAAAAAAAATAATAGCGATAAAAGAAGATTGGCAAAATGTTGATAACTTGAAGCTGCTCAAAGGGTGCATGGGAATTCATGTATTATTTTTTCTACTTCCACGTTTATTGTTTTGTTCTTTTCCTTTCATGTTAGAGATTTTCTCTAAATGACTATCGATATTTGTCTGTTCATTGTTAAACATAGGGTATTTAAAAACTGATTGAAAGTTATGTCTATAGGGAGCAGGTTAGTGGGCTTGTTGACTGGGTTTTATTGGAGGAGAACAGGTAGTAACCTGACTTTTACGTGGAGAGACCATGTGTCATTTTCTGAAAGTTTTCTCTCAGAAGCCATCCCATTTATCCAAAGATGAACTCTTGAATCTTCTGTCCACAGAGGTGGAAGTTTGGCTGCCTGAGTACCCAGCACAAGGTAGGAGCTGCAGGCTCTAGGTGAACTGTAAACTCCAACTGAACCCCTGCAGGGCTTGCCAGGAGCTGCTGACTGTAGATCCCTCTAGTTTGTTTGGCCTGCAGAGTTGAAATCTCCTCTTACTTGGTGTCAGTTAGAGGACGTGGGTCTCTCCGTTCCCCCTCTGTTAGCCTGTTTCACCTGTGTTGTCTTACACTTCCATTCTCAGCTTGGCTGGATTTACAGGGGCAGGTATTTCCGTCTGCCAACACTTAAGAATCAGCTTCCTGGGCTCTGCCACTTTCCACTCCTACATTTCCTTTTTGTCTTCATATATGGAGAGTTGGGGTGATGAGTAATTTTTTTGTTTTTCATTGTAGATGGAGTTTCTTTTTCTGTTTGTCACTCTCCATTTTATTTTGGGATGATTTTCCAAAGAAGAATCAGACAGAAAGGGCTTTATTCTATCACCTTGAAGTCACAAGTCTTTATTTTATAATAACAGATTATTTTGCATATTTAAAAAGTAACACCTAAGTTTTTTTTATTTTTATTTTTTTAATTTTTATTTTATTTATTTATTTTTTAAAGATTTTATTTATTTATTTGACAGACAGAGATCACAAGTAGACAGAGAAGCAGGCAGAGAGAGAGGAGGAAGCAGTCTCCCTGTCGAGCAGAGAACCCGATGTGGGGCTCGATCCCAGGACCCTGAGATCATGACCTGAGCCGAAGGCAGAGGCCCCAACCCTCTGAGCCACCCAGGCGCCCCTATAATTCAGGTTTTTTTTTTAATAGGTTTTCTTTCTTTTTTTTTTTTTTAAAGATTTATTTACTTGATAGACAGAGATCACAAGTAGGCAGAGAGGCAGGCAGAGAGAGAGGAGGAAGCAAGCTCCCTGCTGAGCAGAGAGCCCCATGCAGGGCTCGATCCCAGGACTCTGGGATCATGACCTGAGCCGAAGGCAGAGGCTTCAACCCACTGAGCCACCCAGGCGCCCCTAAAATTCAGTCTTTATCCCTAAGAATGTATCTAGTGCAAATCAAGTTCAACACAATTTCAGTCTTGTAATTTTCTTGTGATAACTTGGAATAATTTTTAAATAGTCCTTTTCATAGAATTCTTGAGTTATTTATTGAAGAGATTTTTTTTTTTTTAAAGATCTTATTTATTTATTTGACAGAGCTGCACAGTGAGAGAAGGAACACAAGCAGGGGGAGTGGGAGAGGGAGAGGCAGGCTTCCCGCCGAGCAGGAAGCCCAATGCGGGCTCGATCCCAGACTCTGGGATCATGACAGAGCCCTGCTAAAGGCAGACGCCCAATGACAGAGCCACCCAGGTGCCCTGAAGAGACCTTTTCAACAATGAATAGATTTTCAGCAATTAACAATTAATTTGTCTCTTTGGTATTCTAAAATTTAACATTTACTATTAAAAGCTGTTTTTCTTGGTAGTAATTTTGAAGTAAAATTGTATTTATGACTTGAAATTGAGCTTTAAATACATCGACATCTTTAAATACATCAATGTCTATTGAATCTGCAAGTTCACTTTACGTTAACTGGTATTTCAGTGAGGATGCTAGTTCTTTAAAATCACAATCTAGGAGGAAATATATATGCATCCCCTCAGCCACACCCCATTGCTAATAGATATTTGTTGAGATGTCTTTGTTTCAGTGATATTAACACCAGAGTTACTTGAAACTGTCAAGTTATCCTCTCATTAGCATATGACACTAAAGGACAAGGCTGAACCGTATCTTTTTTTATTATTAAACTTTTAAATTTGAGTAAACACATGAGTTTGACATTTGAGTTGACACAGTTACAATAGTTTCAGGTGTACAGCATAGTGATTTGACAAGTTTATACATGATGCTATGTTCATCACGAGTGTAGCTACCATCTGTTCTGATACCTCACTCTGATAATATAATGATATTATATATGACTAGGATATAAGACTGTATTCCTTATGTTGCACTCTTTATTGCTGTGACTTATTCATTCCATAACTGGAAAGGTGTATCTCCCACTCCCCTTCACCTATTTTACCCATCCCTCAGCCCCTTCCCCTCTGGCAACCATCAGTTTGTTCTCTGTATTTATAGGTCTGATTCTGCTTTTTGATTGCTTATTCATTTGGGTTTTTTCTTTTTTGAGATTCCACACATGAGTGATATCTCTTTTCATGTCTGTCCCAGAGCCTTTCATTCATTGCAGCTTTTCTGTCTTTTCTGATCCTGCTTCCTACCTCTATTCCTACCTCACTTCCCACCCTCATAGAATTTCCTCTTGTGATTATTTCCAGTTACATTCTTCAGAGCTAGGCGAACATCAGCACCTGAAATATTGGAAAACACAACAGAAATTCTCTTTCTTAAAATTCACATCTTAGAAATAGGATTCCCCTGTGAAATAAATCAGTAGAACTGTGCAACTTCATTTGGCCCACAGATTCAGTTTGTCTTTGCTGATTTGTTCTTGCTTTTCCCTTCCAGCTGTGTCAAAAATAAGAAGTTCAGCATTTTTTTAAAAGATTTTATTTATTTATTTGACAGAGATCACAAGTAGGCAAAGAGGCAGGCAGAGAGAGAGAGGAGGAAGCAAGCTCCCTGCTGAGCAGAGAGCCCGATGCGGTGCTCGATCCCAGGACCTGTGATCATGACCCGGGCTGAAGGTAGAGGCTTTAACCCACTGAGCCACCCAGGCGCCCCAAAAGTTCAGTATTTTTAATGCTATCCAAAGGTTTGTGTTACCGTGCTCGCTTCGGCAGCACATATACAAAGGTTTGTGTTACCGACAGTAGTAAAAGCTGGAGTGAGAAGGGTTTATGTCCCACTTCATGTTTTTCCCCTCTCAAGCCAGTAGGGAAAGAATGTAGAGGATATGGGTGGATTTTCAAAGATAGCTGATGTTTTATTCATGAAAAGAGATACTCAGACTCAGTCTGAGTATCATGGGTGTGACATCAGAGACTCGGGAAAAGAAGGGTGAGATTGAGGCAGGGAGGTGGTAGAGGTTAGGAGATGTGGGCGAGGAGTCTTTACCTGACATGGTGGAGTCCAGCAATGGTTATAGGAGTGCATTCTCCTCCCTCCTCTCTTACCTTCCTCTTTTTGCCACCACACCTGACACCAACCCTGACACAAAGTGAGGAGCGGGCCCTGGTGAGGCAGGTGCTCATGGTTGGGAGGAGGAAGGAAGAGTGACTTGTTACTGACCTCGTTGTTGAGCCTAATTCTCAGCTGCCTGTTTGTGTGCAAGTAGAATACATAAATATGTTTGTGTGTGTGTGTTGGAAGAAGAGAGAATAAGGGGTAAACCTCTAACGGTCCACACAACTGTTGTCCTTTTCCTGTTGATACAAGTCTGTATTTGTATTATCTTTGTTATTTTAAATGAGTCCAGGAGATATATAAGATTCAAAAGATTTTAGAGTTTTAAAAAGGGCCTTAGTGGTAATTTAGAAACCATAGTGTCACTGCTGGTCGCCAAGTCCTGGTGGTCTGTCTCCATTTTCTCTTAAAGGTATGTACTCCTCTCCATCCCCACACTAATTTCCCATGTATGATAATGAAGTAATTTGGTATAAGAACTCTTATCTTTTTATTTTCTTTTTAAGCTACCATGTAAGAAAAATACTGTGCAGATGATAGTTATATTGTGACTTGATGAATTAGAGAAGATCAAATGTCAAAAAAGAAAAAGATCAAATGTTGTCCATAGGACTTTGGATATACATAAATGTGGCACTTCTTCTGTTAAAGTTTCATTCTTTGGAGTCATGCCCTAGGTTGACACTTAAAACCTGCTGACCTTTCCAGTTTCATCTCTAGTTGTTGAACCTCTACTCACATTTATACATACGTTATATATATGCTAAGCACCAGCTTTACTGAATTGTTGCTCCCCAACATGCCATTTAAAAAAATTAACATATAATGTATTATTAGCCCCAGGGGTACAGGTCTGTGAATCGTCAGGCTTAAACACTTCACAGCACTCACCATAGCACATACCCTCCCCAATCAACATGCCGTTTTTTAATGCCTCTCTCTCAATCCTTCCTTCCTGACACCTCTGCTTAAATCAGCCTCAATTTCTGACCTGCTGTTACACACTCTCATTGGTTGGTGCTAGATGAACCCCCATCTCAGAACTCTGAGATCTAAAGCCATTTCCAGGCATCAGCTTTCCATGGCGTGCATGTGTGTGTGCGTGTGTGTGCTAGCGAGTAAATGAGCACTTTAGTAAGCACGTTATTCAACTGCTCTCTTTAGCACTTGACTAGAATTCCCCAATAAAGTTAAAACAGAGTCAAGGATTAAGTTGTGTGGTTCCTGAATTTTCAGGAGATGACATATTGCCTTTGGTACCAAATTTGATTAAACTTGATAACTTTAATGCCACTTGGTTCTGTTGGGGAGGAAGAATTAAATTGCTTACTCTAGAGAATAATTTTTTTCCCACTGACTAAGGAATAGAACATTTATTAAAATTATCTTAGTGACCTGAAAGAGAGAAATGTACTTTCTTCCCCAGCAGAAGCAGGTCTAGGATGTTATTAGCACGTAGTAAAAATTGAATAATTGAGCAACACTGACTTCTTTGGGATTCAGCCTTCCAGCCCCTGCTGTGTGATTAGTTCTGTCCAACCTGCTGGCATGCTTGAGCAGGAAGCCTGCAGAGGATTAGGAAGGAAAAACCCTTTGGCAAATCTCAGGTACTGAAGACATTTGATTTAATTTTATATGTTATACATGGTAATCTGGTTTCCCTTGGCAACCTCCAGTTCTGCCCTATTTTATAATCAGAGGATGGCAGGACACATTGCATATTTGATGGTATCACCTGGAAGTGACTGTAGAAAACAGAATTTGCTTCCAAAAGGAGAGAAAAAGGTCACTAAAAAAGGACAGAGGAATCTGAGTCCCCTTAAAGAAAGGACAGGTAATTCTCTATAGCTTAGATACCCATGAGGATTTCACTGATGAGAGCAGTTCCAGTACTATCCATATCAGAGCAGTTTGGGAAGTGAGGGAAAGGAATCAGTCTTGTAAATCTTTTTTTTTTTTTTTTTTAAGATTTTGTTTATTTATTTGACAGATAGAGATCACAAGTAAGCAGAGAGGCAGGCAGAGAGAGGGGGGGATGCACGCTCCCCAATGAGCAGAGAGCCCAATGCGGGGCTTGATCCCAGGACCCTGGGACCATGACCTGAGCCGAAGGCAGAGGCTTTAGCCCACTGAGCCACCCAGGCGCCCCAAGTCTTGTAAATCTTTTCAGGGATGATAATTTGGGGCACCTGGGTGGCTCAGTGAGTTAAGCATCTGCCTTCAGCTCAGGTCATGATCCCAGGGTCCTGGGATTGAGCCCCACTTTGGGCTCCCTACTCAGCAAGGAGCCTGCTTCTCTCTCTCCCTCTGCCCCTGCCCCCCAACTCGTGTTCTCTCTCCCTCGCTTTGGTCTCTCTCTTTCACATAAATAAGTAAATAAATACATAATCTTTAAGGAGGAAAAAAAGATAATAATGTTATCATTTGTGAATTACAGTTAAGGTTTTAATTAAAAAATGGCAGTGATAGTTACTGTTTGTTAAGTACATGTCAGGAATCTTTCTTGGTTCTTTATGTATACAACTTCATTAAATTCCCACAATCTCCCTTCAAGGGGAGTATTAATATCCCTATATGGATGAGAAAACAAGTATTTATTGATCTCTTAAAGTATGGAGGCTGGAGGATGGTGGGGCAATATTGACTCCAAGGTTTCAACTTTGGGAGACCATTCTTCATTTTTTTTTAAAAAGATTTTATTTATTTGACAGATCACAAGTAGGCAGAGAGGCAGGCAAAGAGAGGGGGGGAAGCAGGCTTCCAGATGAGCAGGGAGCCGGAAGCGGGGCTTGATCCCAGGACCCTGGGATCATGACCAGAGCCAAAGGCAGAGGCTTTAACCCCCTGAGCCACCCAGGCGCCCCTCATTCTTCATTTTTTTCTCTGATCTTAAAGTCCTATAAGTCCTAATAGTCTCTATTCCAAAGCAGTATACTAATCCACATTCATGATGACTTTTAGCTAGCAAAGTAAACATACTACCGAATCAGAAGGTACTGTTAAGGTGTTTAGGCATTGGGAACAGTTCTAGTTCTTACTTGGCCAGTAATTAATTTATTCTGCTTGACTCATGTCTGAACAATGTAATACACTTAAGATTTCCAAATGATTAAGTCTTCACAGATATCTAGTGCCTCAGTGGTCATTTGAAGTGTAAAAGGACAGGATTCTACATATGAATGGTAACATTTGTGGGGGGGTGCTGGTCTTGCGGTAGATGTGAGTGATAATGAATGGCCACTTTTGTGACAGGTGGATGCGGAGACTACATAATGGTCTTTTATCAACTTATGCATGTGTACTTCTGTCATGTTCACAAAATGACATACTGAGGTAGGACATGTCATTAGCTTTCTGTCAAGTGACAGCTTTGGGAGCCTACTGGCAAGCTGAGAAATCTTAATGTCACACACTTATTGTGTAAAGCATTTTATATGAATTTAATTTAATCCTTACGACAATTGTGATTGTGAATGTTATTGTCTCCATTTTAGCAACTTTTTCAGTTTTTTATTAATTCTTCCCAGAACATTTTCTCTAACATTTTAGTAAGAGAATTTTTAAGCATACAGTAAGGTTCAAAGAATTGTACAGCGAACACCCAAATACCTACCTAGATTCTATAATCGTTTCCTTTATTATATATCTTGTCACCAGTTTATCCATCCACCCAACTTAGTTTTTGTTGTATTCTGAAGTGAGTTACGGATGTTGGTACATTTTACTTCTAAACACTTACATGTGGGTATCATTAATTAGATAGAGTTAAAAGTGTGATAGCCCTATTAAAAAAATGAAAACAAAAAACTGAGGCCTTGAAATTCTGTTTGGGGGACATAGTATGTCCTCGGTCACTTTTGGCCTTCCTCTGTGAAGTAGTAAGATATTTTAAGAAAAAAATAAGCTACTCATGTTAAATACTAATACCTCAGTAATGACACAGAAATCTGTAGGTAGGAGGAAGATACTCCTGTTAGGTCCTAGACCACAAGCAACCCAACACTGCAAAGTGGCATCTTACTTCATTTCTGATTTTTTTTTTAAAGATTTTATTTATTTATTTGACAGACAGAGATCACAAGCAGGCAGACAGGCAGGCAGAGAGAGAGAGGAGAAAGCAGATTCCTCGCGGAGCAGAGAGCCCGATGTGGGGCTCAATCCCAGGACCCTGGGATCATGACCTGAGCCGAAGGCAGAGGCTTTAACCCACTGAGCCACCCAGGCGCCCCTTCATTTCTGATTTTAAATGAGTATGAGGTCATTGCCACATTTCTGAACACTAATTCCTCCCCTAAATAAGAGACTTTGATTAGGAAATTAGTTAAGCACTTTAGTAATGATACTGGAACTTCATTTCAGTGAACATTTTTTCTCTTTTTCTCTTCTGGGTGTGACTAAATTGCCTACAGCATGCTGCATGGTTGCTGGTAAAACAGGAAATGGGGTAAGTAATTTAGGTAGGGAATTTTTTTCTACCATTTAAATATAAGCTACCTGATTCTTTTTTTTTTTTTTTAAGATTTTATTTATTTATTTGACAGAGAGAGAGGTCACAAGTAGGCAGAGAGGCAGGCAGAGAGAGAGGAGGAAGCAGGCTCCCTGCAGAGCAGAGAGCCCGATGTGGGGCTCGATCCGAGGACCCTGAGATCATGACCCGAGCCAAAGGCAGCAGCTTAATCCACTGAGCCACCCAGGCGCCCTAAGCTACCTGATTCTTAAAGTACTTTTACTACTACTATCTCTTTTTTTAGAGTGAGTTCACTAGCTCTTAGAGAAATAGAAAGAGAAAAATTTTATTGTATGAATTTAGGTGTCATCTTTGTTTAATTAGTTTATTTGCATGGTACATTATTAGTAATCTATTAAAGTGGATTCATTTTTTATAGATTTAACATGAATGTAAATATATATTTTACATTTTTACATTAGGCTTTTATATAATATAGCTTGGCAAGCTATTATAAAAGAATAAATTTTATACTAATCTTAGAAACTAAATTATAAAACTACACTATAAGAGACACAAAGTAAAATCCTACTTAAAGCAGAACAACAGTGAGTTTATACATAGATAAAATATATAAAACATAGGCCCACAGTCCTTTATCTGAAACCCTTGGGGACCAAATGTGTTTTGGAATTTGGAATTTTTTTTTAGATTTTAGAAATGTATTTTGGTGTTCAATACCATATATAACATACCCCTCCCCTCCATGGTCTGAGGTGGTACTCTATAATTAAACACATTAATGTTTCTGTAGTGAAACGTGAATATCCACACTAAGTTTGATACACAAAATCTCTAAACAGCCTCTCATGTTTAAGACACTGTTTGGTTGCCAACTGAGTTAAGAAAAAAAAATCTTTAATTTTCCAGACCTTTTGGGATTTTGAGACTAAAAATTCCATACCAGTATAAAAAGGGCCATGTGACTACTGAAGTTTCCTGTGTACTCTGGAGAGAAAAGAGAAAGCACAAAGAAAAGTATAGATTTCTGTATTAGAATCTTATACTTGGTTATAAAAAAAGTAATTCATTGAGTTTTTTGTTTATTTTCTATTTTACATCTGCTTTTCTGAAAGGGTAGTAGCAGTATATCTATCAGGGGTTTTGGGGTTTAGTTAGGTTATGTTAAATTAGTCTCAAATGCTTGTGATTCTGGCATAATAAAATTTGATCCTATGCTTGATAAATTTTTAGCATAGTCAAGGCATGCTATTTTCTAAATGTTTCCAGTTTCCATCCACATTGGCTGCGAGTTGCTGTTACTATTCTTTATCAAAGAATTTTGAACTAAGCTTAGTTATTCCAAAAGATCCTGCTCAATATAGAGATATTGGCACAGAGGAGATACAGAATACTAATCTTTTCCTCTGTGTCTGTAAGTTCATTTTACATTCAAAATATTGTGGAGGAATCACCATTAAAGATTTGATTCAAGAAATTTAGGAAAATTAATTGTGCTTAGGTATTTGGGCTCATCTTTCCTCTGGAGTGGTCGTCATGTTGTATCTATAGTAACAGTGATTGCAGTTGATATCCTCATCAGTAGTTATCCGACACAGGAGAGAGGGAAATGCAGTTACTAAGTACTCAGTTAGGACTGAATTTACCTCATGACAACCAATTCCCCTACAAGACCGTCAGGCATGTTCTAAGAACCTCTGAAAACATTTACCCTAAGTTATACTAGGCACACTGAATTTACAGGATTAAAAATCTGGTATTTTAAATGTTAAATTTTTGCCTTGTATAGAAGGTTAATGTTTCCAAGATGTCTATTAACCCCTTTCTACTACTCTTTAATCTAGAAAGAAAAAAATACCTGTAGTTTTTTTTTTTTCCTTTTAAGATGTCTAAATATATTTCAAAGACTGTGAAGAATTTAAAATACCAGTAGTTTTAACCTGTATTTAGGATTGCTTTTTGCTGCAAATCATTGTGCTCTCTAGAGTCTAAACAATTTTTTTTTTTTAAGATTTATTTTTATTTATTTGACAGACAGAGATCACAAGTAGGCAGAGAGGCAGGCAGAGAGAGAGGGGGAAGCAGGCTCCCTCCTGAGCCAAGAGCCAGATGCGGGGCTCGATCCCAGGACCCTGAGACCATGACCTGAGCTGAAGGCAGAGGCTTAACCCACTGAGCCACCCAGGTGCCCCTAGAGTCTAAACAATGTTTAAGTAGTTTTCTATTCTTGTGTTTCACATTTCAACTTTTTTATCCTTTAAAATGTATTCTCATACATTCCTTTTCAACTGTGATACTATTTTATGCAAATATCATTAAACTGTTGGTACAATATCAAGATAGTCTTTTAAAATACTTTAAAAGTTTCTGATATTCAGAGATTAGGAACAGTTTAAGAAGTTCATGGGGTGCCTGGGTGGCTCAGTGGGTTAAGCTGCTGCCTTCAGCTCAGGTCATGATCTCAGGGTCATGGGGTCGAGTCCTGCATGGGGCTTTCTGCTCAGCAGGGAACCTGCTTCCCTCTCTCTCTCTCTGCCTGCCTCTCTGTCTACTCGTACTCTCTCTCTGTCAAATAAATAAATAAATCTTAAAAAAAGGAAAAAAAGTTCAGTGTTTCAATAAGTTCTTGAGTGTAGAGAGTAGTTTGATTATTTGTCAGATGTAGGATTTATCTGAGTATTTCATTGTTAAACCACAATCCCAAAGCATACGAAAGCATTCTGTGTAACCAGTTACACTCTCAACTGGGTAGAATGTGTACATCAACCATTTCTTAATTTGTATTCTTAGAGGATAGTTGTTGTTATATGTTTTTTAGATCAATTAAATTAAGCCATTAGCTAAATTTGTTTTCTACCTATATTAGTAGTGTATTTTTGTCTTCAAGAATTAAATTACGGGGCGCCTGGGTGGCTCAGTGGTTTAAGCCTCTGCCTTTGACTCAGGTCATGATCTCAGAGTCCTGGGATCGAGTCCCACATCAGGCTCTCTGCTCCGTGGAGAGCCTGCTTCCTCCTCTCTCTCTCTGCCTGCCTCTCTGACTACTTGTGATCTCTCTGTCAAATAAATTAAAAAAAAAAAAAGAATTAAATTACAATGAATTTTTGATATAAGCCCTCATTTGTATCAGTGAAAATTGGACATAAAAGAAGTGATTCACAAGTTGGTCCTAACATCTTTGTTAAGAGCAGCCCTGTTCACAGCCATAAGACTAATTATTTGAATAAGACTAATTATTGGAATGGTGTGAATTTGTTAATTTATTAGTGATATCATAGTATTCACAGCATAGGAAAGCACTTTTTTTAAAAAAAGATTTTATTTATTTATTTGTGTGACAGAGAGATCACAAGTAGGCAGAGAGGCAGGCAGAGAGAGAGGAAGGGAAGCAGGCTCCTGGCTGAACAGAGAGCCCGATGTGGGGCTCGATCCCAAGACCCTGGGATCATGACCTGAGCCGAAGGCAGAGGCTTTAACCCACTGAGCCACCCAGGCGCCCCGCACTTTTTTTTTTTTTAAGATTTTTATTTATTTATTTGACGGAGATCACAAGTAGACAGAGAGACAGGCAGGGAGAGAGAGGAAGAAGCAGGCTCTCTGAGGAGGAGAGAGCCCGACATGGGGCTTGATCCCAGAACCCTGGGATCATGACCTGAGCCGAAGGCAGAGGCTTTAACCCACTGAGCCACCCAAGCACCCCAGCAAAGCACTTTTATTAATATCACACCATACAGGTTTTTCTTTCTTTTTAAAAACTTTAGTTCCTTTCTTTTTTATTTAATTTTTAGTTGGCTTCATATCCAACATGGGACTTGAACTCATGACCCTGAGATCAAGCGTACCCTGAGGCACCCCCTTCAGTTCCTTTCTATAACAATTTTGGGTTACAGACTAAAAGCTAGAGATCACAACTGGTTCTTCCCCAAACCTATTTATTGGCTCATGAGTAGATTCGGGGGAATATCAGATTTTTATTCAGATATTTTTTTGATATTAAAGTGACAAGCGTTACAGCACATTGATACTTTAGGATTTAATGTTTCTTCTTTAGCACTGAAGTACAGCTTTCATACTGATTTCCCAAAAGTAAGCCCCATTATCAGGACGAGGGTAGATGTAAATATTTTTAGTCTGGATGAGATTATTGTAATACACAGTTTTGTTGTTTCTGAGCAATAAACAGTCCCTTCTATTCCACTTTCTGTCCTCTGATGTATAAATCCTGGAATCTGGTAGCTCAGAAAAACTCATTAGTATACTTTTGTCTTTGAAGCTTAAAAACTGTCTTATATACCATTTTAAAAAGCCATTTTTTTTTTTTATTCTACTAGACTATAACGTCCATGAGCGGAGGAATTTTTGTCTGCTTCCTCTCTGCTTTCTAGCTAATGTGTAAAAAATAGTGCCTGGAACATAGTAGGCACTCAATAAATATTTTTAAACAATTGCATAAATTCTTGCCTTTAGCAGAAAAAGTGAAGTTTTTCATTTTAGTGAATTAATTTTTATGTTTTTCAGAAAACAGAGTCTGTCTCTGGGAAGAAATGATATTGTTCAGCTGAAAGAAGCCTACAAATGGATAACTCACCCACTGATTTCAGAGGAACTGGGTGTTCCCATTGATGGAAAGGTATTTGGTCATCAGCATTGTTAATTTCATTTTCTGGTTTTACTAGTTTTACTTCATTATATGGAAGAATTTTGATTAGCCAAAATAATCTTCTTTTTAAATAATCCAATGGAGAATTTTTAAGTTTTTAAACTACTAATTTCTAGCAGTCTTAAATTGAGAAAGATTTTATTTTTAAAGACTTCTTTGTGATCTAAGCATTTATGAGTGTAACAAATGTAGTGTACCCTAATTGACTTTAAAAGATTAGAAATGAATCTAAGCCTTCAATATGTTTTTTTTTTTTTTTTTATTTATTTGACAGAGAGAAATCACAGCTAAGCAGAGAGGCAGGCAGAGAGAGAGGAGGAAGCAGGCTCCCTGCAGAGCAGAGCCTGATGTGGGGCTCGATCCCAGGACTCTGGGATCATGACCTGAGCCGAAGGCAGTAAGCCTTCAATATGTTTATAGTTTAATTGGAGAGACACATATACTGATAAAAAGCAATACATAAGTAACTATGAATAAGTGTGGAGTTAACTCCAGACTATTTAAATTTGGTTATCTGTGGCTAATCTTGTTTTCAAATATAATCAGTCAACTATAGTGAGCATGGGTTCAACCTGTCCCACCTTGTTGTATCTCAAGTCCCTCTATTTAATTTTAGGTAAAGACTACCTTTGAAGCCAGAACACTTAGTCATCTCCCCTGTTCCAGAATGGACCTTGCCTCAGTCTCCAGAATAGACTGAAGTTTAGGGAAGAGCTCAATAGTTTCCCAGATGTGGAAACAGGATATATTCCCAGCTCATCTTAAATTATGATAGGCCATAGTATGGCCTCATTGCTTCATGATTTTGCTTGAAGGAAATTCCCTGAATATCAGACACACCCCTATTCAAGTAAAATCACAAAACCATCTTTCAAAGCTAAATAGTTAAAAAATTATTCACCATTTAGAATTACATAGCTCTGTTTCCTTCTGTTAGTAAGAATAAACTCTCTCCTTTAAACTGAATACTGACAGAATAGAGAATAAAACCACTTCACACATATATGGAGGGGAAATGAGGTAATGAAAGTACTTTGGAAATTAGAGAAGTCATTGATGCAAAATATTTTTACCTCAAACTTCAGTTTTGAAGCATAAGTAATTTTACATGTTGAGCTAGTGAGAACAGAAAATGGAAAACAAAAGATGCAACAATATTCTAATAGATTCAGAATGAGTGAATTTTCTTGAGCAAAAGCAATGTCTTATAATTTTAATTTTACTTTGTAAATTAGAGAGGAAAGAAAAAATTTAGCTATTCAGTATTATGATTCTAGAGAAGCTAATATGCTTGTTAACAATCCAATGCAATCAGTAAATACAGAAATACTGAATTAATTAAAAAAAAAAAAAGAAATACTGAATTAAAAAGATAAAATTGTTACATGGTAGGGATTTGTCATTTTTCTCAATGTGGAATTTCGTTCTCTGTGAAGATTTGTATATAGAGTATGAAATTGTGCTTTTTTTGTATGCAAGGATGTTTATTATAGCATTTTTTAATAATGGAAAAGTTTACAACTAAAATGTCCAACAGTCCCTAGAGTTGAAGAGATGAAAGATGTCCACATAATGCTAATTAAATAAAGCAATTTTCTAAAAGTATGTTTAATATCCTAAGAATACATATATGTTTATATTGATAAAAATGGCTAGAAGGAAACACACCTGTTACTATGTTCTACCTCGGTGGTGTGAGATTAAAAATACATTGTTTGATTATTTTATAACTTGTATGTATCGTTTTTATAATAAAAATTAAGATCTCTCTTTTAAAACTCAAATCCACTAAGAAGTTTGAATACTCAAAGTGCCATAAAATAAACAATAAAAAAATAAAGGTTCCCACAGAGATTTTAAGCATGTATGTTATGAAATGCTTTTGCCTTGCTAATAATTCTAATCATAGGAACAATTCTCCTTTCTGTTATCTCTTTCCAATTCCCTGAATTCTCTTTCATCTTCACATTGAATTTATATACATACACAAAAATCATACAAATTTATTAAAAAAATTTTTTTGTAGAATCACTAGTGACTGAACTTTAGAAGTAGAAAAACAAAAAACAAAACTATTTCCTTTCCAGCTGCCCTGTGCACAAGCTGATTTGAGAACAATAGTATTTCCAGTTTTCCTTGTCACTATTTGTGAGCCAATCTTTGAGAATTAATTTCTATTTCCATTCATAAGTGGTTAGATGTTGGTTTCCTTTTGCTCATTTTTAAACTGTCTTTATAATTTTTAGAGCTTGTTTGAAGTGAGTGTGGTCTTTGCTCACCCAGAAACAGTTGAGGATTGCCACTTCCTGTAAGTTGCTACGTAAACAACGTCAGTTGTGTAACATTGTTAATGCTTTTTGGTTTTCATGAAACAGTGTTCCTCCTCTTTGTAATGAGCCTATCAGAACTTATCATGTCTTAGTAGGTTTAAAATGTGCTGTCTAATATAAAGGTGTAAGCATACCCGTATAGCTGGTATAGGGATTCATTTCGTTTGCTCTTAATATGTTGAGTTTAGCAGCCATATATATTAAAATATATAAAATATATTTGAATTATATTCACCCCAATAAAACCCACTAACTTTTTTTTATAAACTTGAATTTTACTTAGACGTGTGATATGTCCAGATTGCTTCAAACCAGCCAAAAACAAACAGGTAAGGATTCCTCCTTTTTATTCTTTATTGAGTTTTGTCTGAGCTGAATATTCAGATTAACAACAAAATGATATGCATTAGAAATCCTGGCAATATGTTATACTAAGAATCATTCTTTAAATATTTTCATTTGCTACATTTATTTTTATTTTTTTCAACCCTGAATATCTTTGCCTCTAGTTTGGAAGTCATAACACAAACATTCTCATATTTGTGTCACTGTCTGGGTTGTTTCCCTGGTGTTAAATTTAGAACCAGTGTTTCAATGATGTTACTGTTTTCCATTTGGGGGAAATTCAGCTTTTAGGTTTTAATCCCAAAGTTACCTCATTGGAGAAAATCCATGTTAATCATTAGCATTCCAAACTTTTATCTAATATTCATTTTCTGAGAATTGATATTTAAGAAATATAATCCAAAATAAATTATTTTACTTAGGACAATCTGAATTAATATGGCCTATTTCAGGCTATATTGCAAAAGGGCATTTTATTTAAACTTCACTTTATTTGATATAAGCTGGTCTTCATGTTAGTGAGCGAATTAGTTAGCGTGTATTTTTAGTTTCTGCTATGCCAGGATGGAATGGCATGGCAATGATATTGTCAAGATTTCATGCCACAGATACTTAGCCTGTTTTATACAGAGACTCGGGCATTCTTAATTTTACTAACATCCATTTTGCTGTTATGGTTGTTAAAAATAAATAAATAAATAAATAAATAAATAAATAAATATATATATATATATATATAGACAGATACATCTGTTGGGCTTTACTCTTGCTTTAATTGCTGAGCCTTTTGGAACTGGGCTCAGGGTTGTGGGGTGGGGGAGAGTTTGTAACATTTGTTGAACACCCTGTGAGAATAATTTACAAATGCAGATGAAGCCTAAAGCACTGCTTCCCACCTTTCTCACATCATGGTACACCTAGAACATTATCATGTTTGTTCAGCACCCTGAGGTTAACAGATGAAGTTGCTCTAAGTTGGAAGCAATGGGCCTGGGAGTTCTTTCCATCCAGGTCCTGCCCCTCTGCCCTTGGGAATTAGAGGGCTCAACATCTTGTGTATAACTTTAGCTTATTGCTTTATCGTATCAGTTGGAAAGCTCTGTCCAAAAGACCTGTAGCCATATTTATATTAAAAATCTTGTTTCAGTTTTTGAGGAAATATACAAGTACAAGTACCAAGTAACGGGATAAGGAAATTTTTGTCAAAGCATCATTGACACCACATCATTTGGCCAGTAGTATAGGTGTATGTAGCTTTCCTGCCTTTTTGCTGGGAACAAATCACATGACCTTTTGAGATTCTTTCAGGCTTGAGATTTCATATCTTAACAAATAGGCACTTATTTTTCAGTTTTAACCTTGTATCTTTGGGTTCTCCCAAAATATGGTTTAGAAAACCATTGATTTGATGACAAACCATTGAGATGCCTACATTATGCCTCTTTAGAGTAAAGTGTAATTTCTCCAAACAGAAGAGACAATTGTGATTTATTGTACTAAGCCATGTATATATGCACTGATTTTTTCTAGTATATCTACCATGTGGTTTGGCTTTTCTTATCTTGAAAAACCCAATGTGGGACATTTGTTGTAGATGCCCTTCTATTCAGCATGGTGAATTCGTTTAATTTATCTATGACTGGTGAGTGATGTTGAGTTGTTAGATGCCAGGGCAGGCCGGTTGGCTCTATTTACCTCTTAGCTGGCAACCTGCTGTTAAATTGTTCTGCTGGACCTACCTGGCATTATTGACATAGGCTAAATTGAAAAGAAGGGTTGTAGGGAGAACTGACAGTATGAATGTTTATGTTTTATTTTCTTGGAGCTCTTAAGTATTTCTCTCCTATAAGTATGGTTTAAAATGATGTAATTTCTCCAGCCATGTTTTGTGTTTCACCTCTGATGTTTTCTTGTCTGGTTGACAAAATGTCTTTTTTTTTTTTTTTTTTTTCATTTTTACTTTATATAGTCAGTGTTCACTAGAATGGCAGTTATGAAAGCGTTGAATAAGATAAAAGAAGAGGATTTCTGCAAGTAAGTAGAAATATAGAAACGTGGGAGCATCATGGAATTTTTGAATAAAAGGGATGTTAGAGATAATCTGTTATCTCTAAAACAAAACTGGATGTCTTTCAGGGATGATGATTGTGTCTTCGTCATTGTGATATTCCTACTCCCTGGCATAGTACCTGGCGTGTAGTAGTGTTCAATAAATGTTTGTCAAATTGACATTTGAATTTATGAATCAAACCCAACTTCTTTATCTTTAGAAGAGGATATTGAGGGAGTTGACTTGCCTAAGATTTCAGCTGGGTAACAGAGTGGACTTAGAGCCAGGATTCTGGACTCTCCATTACATCCCTCATTCTGCATTTCGAGTATTATCCATCTCCAGAAGAGGGAGAGAAAGGCTCATGAATTCTTCACTGGTTAAGATATAATGAAATACAGTAAGCCTTACATTTTAACTCTCATTGTGCTCATTTTATTTAATAAAATATTATCATAGTTATCCTTCCAGAATATCCTTGAATAAATTTCAAACAATGGAGCTATGAAGCAGGTTTTACTTATTTTACTGACTAAAAGCAAGCCCCAGGAAATGGAAATACTTCTATTAAATTTTAGAAGGTAAAGTTAGCTACTCTCTACAAGCAATAGTTCCTGAGTTTCTAAGTGATTTTTTTGTTAAGACATCTTGGGAAACTATGACATTTTCAAGACAAGCATTTGGAGTAAATCCATATCTAGTCTTTTACAGGTAGACTCCAGTCCATGGCTTTGGAAGTTCCCAGATGGTAGACAGAAAATAAAGCCATATATTGCTCTTTCCTTTCTGTCTTCAGTTAGATTGAAGTTTCTTAGCTAAAGGGCAAAGTCTGCCACATTCCACTTTTTCTGGCCCTGAGGTCATAGTTGGAATGAGAAGAAAAATGGTGGAGACCCTCCCCACGGGTGGGGCTTACTCCTATGACTAGTCTATCAATGCACACCAACTTTACCCAAATGATTAAGGGTTTTGTAAGATGGTACCAAGTGTTCATGGATAGCAAAATGGCTAAAGAACCCAGAAAGGCTTCCACTTCGTAAGTATGGGTTTTTCTCTCAAACCTCAAGGCTGTTAGAAATTATCATCTGGGAACATGAGGCCTCCTAAGTGAAAGTTAGTAGCAGAGCCCTGATTTACTTAGTGCCACTCTCATGTATTAAAATGTACTTGAGGCCTGAAAGACCCCAGTGATTCCAAAACTTAAACTTAGGGAGTGGCTTAATCCATGAGACGCTTGGGCTCTGTGTGTCTCAGAAAATGCTGATTCATCCTAGTTATGTGGTTCGATATCATGTCTGGAAAATAGTAGCTGTAAAATTTATTTTGTTTTGCAGGCAGTTTCCTTGTCCTCCAAACTCACCAAAGGCTGTTTGCACTGTTCTTGAAATTGAGTGTGCTCATGGTGCTGTTTTTGTGGCTGGTAAAATATTTAGTCTAGAATATACTTACACTGTCGACTTACTCTCCTTTCTGAAAAACTCAAATGACTCCTTTGTTTCCTTCTTATATTTATTATTAGGTTCTGGTTAGTTACCTCTTTTGAGAATTAGGAATGATAGCCAAGCTTATTTTAGGTTCTATAGGCATTTTTAAGGTCCACTTAGTTTTGTTATTTAAAATCCCATGCCAAAGGGAAATGACACTTCTCAGGTTTTAGTAGTTTCCATCAGAGATGGCCAGTACCCATAGAAATATGGGTAGATACAGAAACCCGAAACTGATCAGGAGAAACTTAGCCACAGAGATCATGAAAGTGAACTTGAAAAAAAATAATTTTATTATCTGCAAAATGACTGAAGACTGAGCTTCTGCCTTAAAAAAAAAAAAATTGTTGCACTGACCTTCCCAAGAGGTAATCTAGCAGATAGTTTTTGTTTTGAAAGCTGCATCGATTTCACAGTAATAGTTGAAATGAAATTGCTCTCTAGTCTCAACTATAACACCCTGCCCCATGGTAATGAAAACCACCTGCCATTAGTGCAGCTTTATTCATAAAGCAATGAATCCTATTCTATTAGAGTCATGGTTTTTTTTTTTTTTTTTAAATTACAAAAACTGCAAAATTTCCTATATTTGAACTCTTTGGAATATATTATCTCCAATGAGTGTTGCATTAAAAGTATTATTAATCAGGTGTAAAAGCAGTAATTGCTGTTTGTTTGTTTGTTTTTTCTGATGATCCTTGGGGTGTTCCATAATATAACTTGTTCAGTCAGCCAATCAGATTAATAAATATACTGAGCATTCCTTTAGAGCTCATTTGGTGATTCATATCATGTCCTTAGCCATCTCTTCTACTGTTACCTTAAATCTTTTAATTTAATTATTTATATGTCTGTGTGCTGGCTCCCCAAATTAGATTATAAGTTAGCTGAAGGCTAAACATTGTTTTATGTCGTGGCACCTAGGATACTGGCACTCAATAAATAGTTGTTTTATCCTATTGTGTTAATTATAGCATTCCGTCCAGGCTACCTTATGTTTCTTTGGCAGGGAGATATAATAAATATTCTAGGAATCTGCCACAGACTCCTTGGATAATCGATGGAGAAAGGAAGCTGGAATCTTCAGTGGAAGAATTAATCTCAGATCATCTTTTGGCAGTATTCAAAGCAGAGAGTAAGTATTATTCATATTTTAAATACATCGTCATTCATGAGTAGATTTCTTGGAGGCGACAGGAAGGATTTCTGAATTTTGTAAATCCCCAGCGAATCTGGACTCCTTACCTGGCAGCATCCCATGAACAGGGGTCACCAAGGCCTGAGCACTTCTGACTTGGGCTGGATTTGAGCCAAGTATTTCTTTCCTTTCTCAAGATGACTGTTTTTTTCCTGGGCAAATTCAAAGCCCCTCAAGCTATTTTAAGTGAATGTACTTAACCTCTGACCTTGGGACGCTTCAGACTTGGCCTCTTTTGGGGGAATATGAGGAAATTAAAACACAACTTCCACATCCAGTGCTTGTTCAAGAACAATCACTGGCAAATGCCTGACTCCCAGCATAACTGCTAACATGTCCTGGGATGAAGTTCGAGACTAGAGAAAAGAGATCAACAGCTACCATTTTACAAAGACCTAATGATAGTATGTTGTGTTTCATTTTCCAGGTATTAATGAGCCCAGGTTTGTGGAATGAGTCAGATCCTGTCAGGTTTATGTTTTCTTTGTCTCAGT
This sequence comes from Meles meles, assembly GCF_922984935.1. Taxonomy (NCBI): domain Eukaryota; kingdom Metazoa; phylum Chordata; class Mammalia; order Carnivora; family Mustelidae; genus Meles; species Meles meles. Next base: position 61,909,837 of record NC_060080.1, read on the forward strand.
AGGTCCGTCGGGTCATAGGCAGCATGGATCCTTATGATGTCACCTGGGATTAGACTAGAGGAAAGGGGCCAAGATTTCAATTGCGGAAAGTCATGTTGTACATCAGGAAAAACTGTAGGCAGTAAATAATAATTTACTTTGAAGTGGGTCTCCTGTCTTTTTTGAGGAACCAGCTTGATATCCACCATTCACTCTGAAAACCTTAAGTCAGGCCTGCCTGAGGAATGGCAGGCAATGACTGAGAAGAGATATGGCTGTCCCTTCCAGCTCTCTGCCTTGTCAAGAGAAAAGAGGACTTTAAACTATATCCTTCTTATAATTTGTTGCCTATTGGGTTGGTGGATCCTCTTTTTAAGGGTCTTTAAGAATTGTTTACTGAGGGGTGCCTAGATGGCTCAGATCATTAACCATCTGCCTTTGACTCAGGTCATGATCTCAGGGTCCTGGGATTAAGCCCTGCATTGGGCTCCTTGCTGGGCAGGGAGCGTGCTTCTGCCCTGCATCCGCCTGAAGCTCCCCCTGCTTGTGCTCTCTCTTTCTTTCTCTCTTTGTCAAATAAATAACATTGTAAAAAAAAAAAAAAAAAAAAGTTGTTTACTGAAAAAAGAAGAAATTAACCTAACAACCTAACATTTTCCAAAATCTTAGCAATCAAGACTCTGGATATTGGCATGAGCTTTTACCTACTTAATATTTACGTACTGGTTATCCCATGAGAATTATCCAAGTTATGAAGAAGTAAAAATCAAGCTTTAGCATAAAAAGTCTCTTCCAAATTCTATGGGGCCACCTTACTCTCTTTCTATGAGATGATTCAAGAAACTTTCAGTTTTGATTATTTGGGTCCCAAGGAAGCCCCCATTACCAATAGGGCTATTGGGAGGCTCTGAAAGAGCTGTCTGTTTCCCCCTTGCAATCTTTCATGCAGTTAGCTTGGTTTCATTTTCCATTTGAGGGGGAAAAAATTATACACAAACTGAAAATGAAGCAAACTATGTGTTTAGCATCCGTAATCGTATCCTGAGGAAATGTATTGAGAGCTGCCTGAGAAAAAGCAGACTTCTAGACTCCTGTGCTACTGGCTCCTTGTTAGGGGATAAGCCTGTTGTTTGAAATGCCTGATTGGTAGCATCAGTTTGCTAAACCTGTGCATCTCAAGATATATTACTTGTTCTTTCTGTGGTTCATGTCTGATGGCTCTGGGAAGATGGTTCTGACTGTTGTACCTCTATGATTTACAACTCTCTGAAAATAAGCAATATTGTATGAAGTAGTCTAGCTGCTTACATAAAGGGTCCTTCCCCATGGGGTGCCTGGGTGCTCAGCAGTTTGAGCATCTGACTCTCTTGGTTTCATAGGGCTCTGTGTTCTGTGCTCAGTGTAGAGTTGGCTTCAGATTCTCTCTCCCCTTCCCTCTCACCCATGTGTGCTCTCTCTCTCTCTCAAAGAAATAAAATCTTTTAAAAATTAAAAAAATAATAATAAAAAAATAAAGATTCCTTCTCTGAAATGGGAGATACAAACTTGTTTCTCTCACTTTCAATGGGCACATCATATTATCCACTTGTTAATCCCCTAGTTAATGAGTAATAAACTTTGACACACTCTCAAAGTCAATGTGTCTAAGAAATTTTCCCCTAACCCATTTATTATTTCACGTATTGAATAAATATCTGTCATGTTATTTCCCTGCTGAAAACTTACCAGTGACTGCGTACAGGATTAAAGTCCAAACTACTGAGTTTGATCTCCTGAGGCCTTTATCCTCTTTCATCTGCTCATTTGTCAGTCCCATCATTGGTCTGCCCTGGGTATGGGGGCCACTGCTGACTAGCTAAACTGCTGATAGTCCTGATCATTCTTGCACTTGGTTCGTTTTGGTTTTTGAAATATCTGTTCCTTTGAGCAAAAGGCTCAAAGAACTCACAGGATAGGGGGATAAGACAAGGCATAATGGGAATTTAGAAAACTCAAGCAGGACAGCTGGCAGGCTCAGTCGGTGGAGTATGTGACTCTTCGTCTTAGGGTTCTGAGTTCAAGCCCCATGTATAGACGTTACTTAAAAATAAAATCCTTAAAAAAAAAAAAGAAAGAATGAAAATTCAACCAAACTTTAAACATGTATTTCCTAATACTTCAGGTGGTAACTCCTTTTTCTTTTGTTGTCAGCTAATATTCATAATTACACAGAAATAAAGGGTTAAAGGTTATGCCCCAAAATATTTCTCAATGAAGTGTCCAAATTTGAAATATTTTTCTAAAAGATATAATAAGTGTCCCTTCTTCCTTTGTCTAGATTTAGTGTTTCTTTGGACTTCTCAAGAGCTTTGTTTTCTGCAGCTCTTTCTTATTCATGGGCTAGAACTTGTGGAAGTTTTATGGGCCAATTTATGAACTGAAAATCTCTGGTCTGATTTAGCTGTCACGGGTAGACTTACCTCTTTGTGTCCTGTTCATTCCCTTCACCCCTACCTGTCACAGGTTATGGCTCAGTCACTATGGATCCCCTGGTTCACTAACATTATGGCTGCTTTAGAGATGGAGGTGGGCGGGTGTAAGACAGATCGCAGACCCAGGGAGTCTGTATCTTCCCAGATGCCCCCCGAACTCTCCATTTCACTCTCTACCCCTACTTAGTGGTGCTCCTGAGTCTGTTGACTCTGACTAGAAGCTGCTGATGTTACTATGGGTTTTATTAACAGTTTTAAAATGGAGTGTAAACATGGAATGGAGGGTTCTTGGGGTCTGAATGTTTCACAGAATCCTACTCCTTGCCTTTCTTAGATTCTCTGCCTCGAGAGGAGCCTGATCCTGTAGTTTCATGGCTGCTTACCTGGCCAGTTCTCAGGTGTTAACACAGCAGCTTATGTTCTAGGCCTACCTTGGATGTCTAGCCCTTACCTAACCAGCCCTGTGTTGCTTCTCTTGGTAAGACCTATAGCTTTGGGCCCTATGGGCAGAGAGGAGCCTACTTGACCCTGGTAGTACATGACAAACAACAGCTCAGAGCCTATTTCCCCAACGTGTTGACCTTGGCTTGCAAAAGGGATTTCTTAGAGGTGAAAGAAGAATGAAATTTTCCTTTCCTCACAGCTACACATCCTAGGAAAGAGGGCTAACTCTTCAGTGTCATTTCCTTAGGACTTTTCAAGCTTGTTCACCCTCCTCTTTCTAAAATCTACATGGGAGCTTTACATGCAGACTCTTTCCTTGGAAAAATGTGGCTGTCAGAATGGTGTTCACCCTCCTTCCACCTTTCCCATTTGTTCTTCCCAGCTATCTTGTTCTTCTCGTCTTGTGCTCTCCAAAGTGCCTGGACCATTGAGGAATAAATACAAACCTCATAGCTCATGCTGCAAACTGTAGTTTTAGAACAAGAATGTTCCTGTATGCTTCCTGTCCTAGCCCTACTCACTATACTGCACTTCTTATCCCTCCACAAACAGTAAGCCCTGTGTCCATCTTGTTTGTCTCCCCAGGATCTAACACAGTGCCTTGCACATGCCCACTGTAGATATTTGCTCCTAAGTAAATAAATCGGGGTGTGAGTCTGAATTCTAGTCTCCAAAATATGTGTTCAGAGATCTTACACGTTGCCAAACGCTAAGGACTGACCAGAGTTCTCCAAACATCCCAGCCCTTTTTTTTTTTTTAAATATTTTATTTATTTATTTGACAGAGAGAGAGAGGGAGAGATCACAAGTAGGCAGAGAGGCAGGAAGCGAAGGAGAGGAGGAAGCAGGCTCCCTGCTGAGCAGAGAGCCCGATGCAGGGCTCGATCCCAGGACCCTGGGATCATGACCTGAGCTGAAGGCAGAGGCTTAACCCACTGAGCCACCCAGGCACCCTGCATCCCAGCCTTTTTTAATCTCTTCTCTCAGAAGACTGGTCTTGCTTTCCCTGGGACGAGTTTGGACTGTCTTTGTGGTGGTTAAGAGACTCTGGAGTCAGACTGTCTGGTTCAAATCCTGGGCTTACCACCTACCATTGATGTGATCTTAGGCAAGTTACCTATCCTGTCTGTCTCATTTTCCTTGTAAGCAAAATGAGAATAATGAGCATACCTACCTCATAGTGTTAACATATATGAAACATTTATGATAATGCCCACCTCTGGTAATGTTTCCTATGGTGATGATGGTGAAATTGTCAGTTTTTTATCTAGGAAATTTGTCATATAACCCCTGCCCCCCCCCTTTTTTTTTCTTTCTTTAAGATTTGATCTATTCATTTGACAGACAGAGATCACAAGCAGGCAGAGAGGCAGGCAGAGAGAGAGAGAGGAGGAAGCAGGCTCCCTGCTGCGCAGAGAGCCCGATGCGGGCTCGATCCCAAGACCCTGAGGTCATGACCTGAGCCGAAGGCAGAGGCTTAACCCACTGGGCCACCCAGGTGCCCCCCCCCCTTTTAAAATGTCATTTCCCATTCTAATATTTGCAGCTTTTTTTTTTTTTTTGAGATTTTATTTATTTATTAGACGGATATCACAAGTAGGCAGAAAAGTAGGCAGAGAGAGAGGGGGAAGCAGGCTCCCCACAGAGCCCGATGTGGGACTCGATCCCAGGACCCTGGGATCATGACCTGAGCCGAAGGCAGAGGCTTTAACCCACTGAGCCACCCAGGCACCCTAATATTTGCAGCTTTTTAGGCTAGTGTGATCCATCTATCTTAGAATGAACACTAGTTTTGTTATGGTCCTAGCCTAGGTTTGTTTAACGTAAAAATTTACTTTTAAACCCTTCTTTTCCTCTCTTCTTCTTTTCATAGAGTTTAATTCTCAAATAAATGTTTTTGCTTTGTTTTGCTTTGAGGAAAAAAAGGAAAGGGGTTAAATTTCTAAAGGATTTAAAGGACAGATTTTTCACCATAAGCTTGTGGCCAGGCTTATAGTGGGTCCTTCCTCCAAATAGTGCTCTCTCCCTTTGGCTTTCCCACAGGATGGTGGCATAGGGTGACAGTTAAAGTCTGGCTTGGACACTACGAGCAGCTCTGCCATTCAATCATGGGATCTTGGGAAATGTACATATCGTTTTAGAAGCTTGGTGTTCTTTTATTTAATACCTACACCATAAGGTTATAATAAAGATGAAAGGAAATAATGTATGCAGAATTTTAGCTCAATGCCCAGCATAAAACAAGTACTCCATCAGTGGTGTTTCTTACTATCATTGCTACTTTTATTGGAGATTGGGATTAGAGGTGGGATGACTATCCCTTGGATTTTTCCTATAGATTGTTCAAGACAAATGAAGTCTCTACCGAGGGGTGGGAATGAAAGTCTTAGAGTTACTGTGTTACTGACTGCTTTTCTTTATCTGCTTTGCAAAGGTTTTAATTTTTCCTCCTCTGGAAGAGAAGATGTAGATGTGAGAACATTAGGAAATGGTAAGATTGCAACAGCATCTCTTGACTAGAACTAACTTTCAGACTATCACCCTTCTCAGACAGCAGGTTCGCTGTAGTTGCTTAGTTAAAACCAAAGTGGGCAGAGCCCAGAGCTTCTTCCATCGAGGAAGCTTTGTGGATTGTAGAGCTACCTTTATAAATTATACGATTATGTCTTAACAGGATTCATTTCTTAAGAGGCCATCCTTATTACATGCCTGTAGGTTCTAAGGGACTTTTATGTGCATTAACAAGGCGGTGCCTGAGTTTTTCCAAAAGTTCGCTTATTAATTGCTCCATTTGATAACATTTCAGCAGTACCAGTATAGCTTTCAAAATGCACATCTTCATTTAAAAAGTGATTCTGCTCTCTTAGCCTCCATTTCTCTCATTTTACATTGTTGCATTTTAAAAAAGATGATGAGAGTTAATCCTAAACTTGAGGTTAATAGTCCCTTCACCTTATGGAATCATAGCTTTTCCATTTCACTAGTGGATTAGGCTTAGGAGGATGGATTTCAGTTTGGTATACCTGGGCATTGCCATGTGTGATAATGTTACCTTAGTGTAACCAAGTCAATTAGCAGCTCTTCGGATTTTATTTTGTAATTAACAAGGCTTGTTCATGGACCTTTGGGAAAGTAGTCATTTTCACATACTGCCTTTACTGGGGTTTAGCAGCCCCCAAAAAGCCCCTTGATTCTTTCACACATCCTTCCCTCCCCCAGATGTAGTCATGTCACTAAACTTTCAGTCCTCTAGAGCTCAACTCGTTTTTTTCACACCTCCTAACCCTCTTGCATTAGCCCAAATGTTAACTCCATCAACACGTTTCTGTTTCATGACGGGGTGTGTGCTGCCAGGAAGGCCCTTTGCAATTGAGCTGGTGAATCCTCATAGAGTACATTTCACTTCACAAGAAATTAAGGAACTTCAGCAGGTAAACCACTTCATGACATGGAAATTGTCATGTTTCTGCAACTCTATAACTGGACTGGAATTGCTAATTGTTTCTCTTTTTCTGCTACTACAGAAAATTAATAACTCATCTAACAAAATCCAAGTCCGTGACTTGCAGCTTGTCACAAGGTAAGAGTGGACTCTCAGTAGATGATCTCAGAAGGGAAGTTCTGGTTGTAGATGATTTCTCTGTTAACAGAATTATCTCCAGAATATATAAGGAACTCTTACAACTCAATAATAAGAAAACAACACAATTAAAAATGAGGGAGATGGTTAAGTGGGCATTTCTCCAAAGAGGATATACAATTAATGAATGAATACATGAAAAAAAAATGCTCAGCATCATTTGCCATTGGGAAAAGACATCAAAACCTCAGTGATAGCTCACTGTATTCTCATTAGGATGGCTCTAATAAAAAAGACAGAAAAAAACAAATGTTGGCAAAGATGTGGAGAAATCGAAACCCTTGTATATTGCTGTGGGAGTGTATGTGTGGCCACTTTGAAAGACAGTTTGACAGTTTCTCAAAAGGTTAAACGTAGAGTTACCATTATGACCCAGCAATTCCACTTCTAGATATATACCCAAGAGAAATGAAAATGTACATCCACGTGAAGACTTCCACATGAATGTTCGCAGTAGCATTATCCATAATAGCAAAAAAGTAGAAACAGAGGCGCCTGGGTGGCTCAGTGGGTTAAAGCCTCTGCCTTTGGCTCAGGTCATGATCCCAGGGTCCTGGGATCAAGCCCCGCATCGGGCTCTCTGCTCAGCAGGGAGTCTGCTTCCCCCCTCTTTCTGCCTGCCTCTCTGCCCACTTGTGATCTTTCTCTGTCAAATAAATAAATAAAATCTTAAAAAAAAAAAAAAGAAGGAACAACCCAAATGTTCAAGGACAATATATGGTATCTCCATACAGTGGAATGTTATCCAATAATAAAAAGGAAAAAAGTCCTGATACATTCTCCAACATGGATGAACCTTGAAAACATTATGAAGTGAAAGAAGCCAGATACCACATACCACATATTGTATGATTCTATTTTATATGAGATATTCAGAGTAGGGAATCTATAGAGATAAAAAGTCAATTAGTGGTTGTCAAAGGCTGGGGGAAGTAGGGCATGGGAAATGACTGCAAATAGGTATGGAGTTTCTTTTTTGGGGTGATGAAGTATTCTAAAATTAGATTGTGGTGACGGCTACACAACTCTGTAAACATGCTAGAAATCACTGAATCGTATAGTTAAAATGGGAATTGTATGTAAGTCTTATCTCAATAAAGCTATTTTTAGAGAAAGGGAAGTTTGGGGCAAGTCTTGTGTGTATTCTGTGTATTTAGACAAACTTCGCTTTTTTGTTTGTTTGTTTGTTTAGAGAGGCAATAGGACATATGAAAGAAGGTGAAGAAGAAAAGACCAAGTCCTATAGTGCCTTAATATGGACAAATAACGCCATACAGAAGAAAGACATTGAATTCCTAAATGACATAAAGGTAGTTAAGTGCTCTCTTTCTCATTTTTCAATTGCTTTTAAAAGAGTCCTTTCACTTTTAGTTTATTACTAGCAAGTCATAGGCTTTGGGGAATGTGGATCTTGCTTGCCATTTACTGGTTGAATGATGGGGCAATTCATTGGGCCTGTTTGAGAGACAGCATGCCAGTGATGAAGAGACTGTCTCTGAGCACAGATCGCTAGGGTGCAAATCCTGCATCTGCCTTTCATAGTTGTGTGACTTTGGACAAGTTGCTTATCCTCTTTATGCTTCAGTATTTTCATCTATATTATTAGTTAGAAGAATGAAATTAGTTTAGTCATATGAAGCACTTAGAACAGTATCTGGTACGTAGAAATCCTCAGTAATCTGGTTATTATATTTGGCCTTCTGTAAAAGGGAAATACAAAATAGAATTGATCTAATAGAATTGATGCTAAGATTAAGTGCATAAATAAAACATGTTGGATTTTTAAGAAGGATAGTATATGAGTATATGAGCAGCACCGATATTTTGGCACCTGCTAGGTTTCCCCTCCCATGAGCATATCACTGTAGAGGGTCTGCCTATTTATTTGCATATTTCTTCCCACCTGTCCCCACCTCTTCCTGTAAAGATAATTTACTCTCAAATGCAAGGAATGAGCCTAAATGAGCACAGAGATGTGTACAGTTATCACAACATTGTTTAAATGGGCGATATTTTACAATAATCTAGGTGATCTACTAAAGGAGAATGGCTTAATCTTACGGTTTATCTGTGTGATGAGCTATTAATGCTAGCCAGTTGTTAGAAATTATGTAGTAGCTGACTATTTATTGACAAAGGAAAATGGTCCTGGTAGATGCTAAGGGGGAAGAAAACAAGCTATAAAGAGTACATAGAGGGTGATACGCTGTGATGTGTACACATATGTATGACCACGTAGAAAACAAATTGTGTGGCAAAAGATACCATAAATGGGATTTATACTTAAGAAAAATACAAACACCCAATACAGAAATGTAGACAAAGGATATGAACAAGCAGCTGAAAATGAGCAACACCAAATGCCAAGAATCATCTGAAAAGATGTTCCACTTCTGGATTGAAGTAACAATAAGACCTCACTTAGTCCTCTGAAACTAACAACACCTTATGGGTGGCATGGAGGAGAAAGCTAGTTGTATACTTAGTAGAAATGTAAAGTGTTTAGCATTTTTGGAAAACAATGTAGCGATGACTGAAAACTAAAAATATACTGGTCTTCTACCCAACACTTTTACTACTGGCAATCTGTCCTGAAGAAATAAAACTCCGGTGCTTAAGGATATGTGTGCAAAGATGTTTGCTTTATTCAAAGTGGCAAAATCAACAACACAACTAGAAACAAAGTGAATTTCCTTCAAAAAGGAAAGGGAAGAATAAGCTGGAATATTATAAAGCCATTTAAAAAAAACACACAACAGCATGTGCTCTCATGTAGTTTATGTTATTGTATGTATATATACCTAAATTGTTGTAAAAAAGGATAGAGGTAGGTCTATGTCTATGACTTAGAGAAACACCCAAGACATTATGAGAAAGAAAGTGAAGTGCAGAATCATGGTTATAGTGTAAGTGTTTTGGTGAACGCACACAAATCATCTACCCGCTTAGACAAGTTCATCTCTAACCTGGAGAGTGGACTAGATCACCCCCAGAGGGCCTCCAGGTCTCAGGTTCTGTGATTCTATATCAAAAACTGTTGGCTTTTTTTTTTTTTAAAGATTTTATTTATTTATTTGACAGAGAGAGATCACAAGTAGACAGAAAGGCAGACAGAGAGGCACAGAGAGAGAGGAAAGGAAGCAGGCTCCCTGCCGAGCAGAGAGCCTGATGCAGGGCTCGATCCCAGGACCCTGAGATCATGACCTAAGCCGAAGGCAGCGGCTTAACCCACTGAGCCACCCAGGCGCCCCAAACTGTTGGCTTTTCGTCCATTATCTGGGGCCTTTAGGATGATAGTTTAACTCTAGACAGATATGTTTAAGGTTGCAAAACAAATTTCTAAATCTCTATTCCATCATGTGTACAAGTCAGTCAGAATGCTGAGGGGAAAATTAACTCATTTAAAAAATAGATTCATGGGCACCTGTGTGGCTCAGTCAGTATAGCATGTTACTCTTGATCTTGGGGTCATGAGTTCAAGCCCCACACTGGGTGTGGAGCCTACTTAAAAAAAAAAAAAAGATTCATTATTTGGAGGTAGCCCAATTCAGAGCTAATTCAGAAATAATGCTGAATAATGCTGAAAGATGATTTTTGGAGGTTCAGAGTAAACATTGAAAGGGTCTCTTTTAATGGTTCACAGCCCAAATAGACTGATGGGACTAGCTGATTTCTGATTTTTTGTTTTGGGGTTACGACTATTTTCAAATATTCCTATTGTCATCAAAAATACAAAAAACTGAGTTACTGTTTCATGTTGTGAGTCACTTCAAACTTACTATTTGTCTCTTCTTTTTTAAGGGCAACCTACTTGTAAGGAAAAAACAAAACAAAACAACTTTTGTGTATATGTGTTTCTGAAAATTCAGCAGAAAGTGGCCAGCAGAGTGCAATGTTAGAGGTTCCTTTTTATCTACTGAAAATAGACAGACACAAAACACACAAAGGAGTGTGTGATTGATCAAGTGTTATGTTGGAAGCCCAGCTCAGTTAGTACTTCCATTGACTAGTTCATGGTTCGCAGGCCTGGGAGTGAGTAGCAAGAAAGGAGACAGGGAGAAGAGCACTCCTTAGTCATCCATTTAAAACCGGCTGTTTCTGTACAGATTCCTTAACAGTTCAGCCTTGTCCTTTTTTTTTGTCTTTTTGGCTGGAGAAATGTCAGACCTTATGGAGACAGCCTGTATCGGCAGAACAAAATGCTTCTAAATTTGAAGCCTTAGAGAATCATAAAACCCACGAGTTAGGAGGGGTTGTTGACTCACTGCTATGATCAAAACAGTCACACCATTTCAAGTATAGTCTTTGTCAGAACTTGCTCTTTCTTTCTTGGTGGAGAACTGGATAGAGGGAAGATAGACAGAAATCCTTCTCTGCTTAGCGTGGTTTCAGGCACTCCCAAATCATGCAAATTGGGAAGGAGTTGTTCCAACAAGAAACGGCAGAATATTCAAAGTTCTTATGAACCTACATTTCTTGTTATGCCCAATATGTATTTTTAAAACTTGGAATTAGTTGACCTTCTGCAATATTAATCTCTGTTTCTTAATTATATATCTTGTGACAAAGGAAATCTCTAATTATAAGAAAAATAAACCCATGCCCCTAAAAAATCTGAATTGTAAAAAAGACATGCAGTATGATTATTCTAAAGTAACTTGAACTGGCTTACAAATACTGAGAGGTCCTGGTTTATTGTACACACTTCTTTGTAATTCTTTGTAATTATTATATTGAATTGAATTGTAATTCTTTGTAATTTTTATGTTGAAACATTACCCTAAACAGTGATGCAATTGTTAATTTTCTAGATATTTCTTTTCATATAACAACAACAACAACAAAATAACCTTGTAAGTAGGTGCATGGTTGTCCTTAAAACATGCACACTGCCCATACACACCAGTGATGCTGAGGTCTCACCTTCTACAAACAGCCATTTCTCACCTCAGCTGCTAGGTCATCTGTTGGGTTGAGGGGAGAGGAAGGTAAGAATAGGTCTTCTAGAAGAACTCTGTTAAAAGTGAAGGACAGGCTAGAACTCCAGGGTCCTACTCAATTTAATTAATTAAATATTAGCGCAAAAGAGACCCTGGGGATCATCTACCTCAAAGTCTTTTTAAAAATGGCAAACTGGGGCCCAGTAAGTGAGTAACTATGGACGACGTTATGAGAAGTTCCACAGAGCCTGAACCTTGGGGAATACTATTTAGTATTCCCCATTACTATTATACTACTATTATACTGTTATCAGGGTTATGGATATTATACTACTATACTACTACTATTACTATTATACTACTATTACAATACTATTAGTATCTACCCTGACAGTGATAGATGAGGTCCTCCAAAGAAAACATCTGTGGTGGGCCATGGATGACAGAGGTGTTGAGACAGGCTTTCCTGGGCAGCAAAGCTGACTCCATGATTGTGTAGCACATCCTCCTCTAGGACTTAAAGATCGACCAGAAAACACCTCTGCGGGTCCTTCACCGGAGGCCCCTGGCTGTGAGAACTCGCATCATTCACTCCATGGAGTCACGCTATGTGGATGAACATCATTTCCGCCTCTATCTGAAGACTCAAGCTGGAACGTATCCTTTTGCCTTCCACATAGCAATACTCTAACCAGAACCCTGTTGGAAGAGTTCAGGCTGCCCTAGAAAATAGCTGCAACTTGATCTAGGAACGATTAGGGTAAGGATTAGGTTGGGGAAGAATCCTTTTTTTGGGGGTGGGGAAGGAGGGTTCCCAACTAATTTGTATCTTTCAAAACGACATTTTAAACCACGAGGCAGCAGCCAATAGAGCATGAACTTTAAAATAGTGTGTCACACAATGCTGACTGTAGAGTGAATACTCAGGAAACAGTTCTGATTGATTCATTTGTTGATTTGTCTCTATGCATTTTGCAAGTCAGATTTTCATAACCACATTTGGGTCCTTTCAGCATTTCGAGCATTTGCCCCAAATCACTAAACACTGATAATAGGTGGGAGTGGCCCTACTTTACATACTGATCTTCACTTCCTTATGGCCACTGGCCCTAAACAAGAGAATAGTCCAAAAATGATCACTTGTTCATATGGTTCATATGGTTTGTGTTTACCTGTTTTGTGTGGTTTTTTATCCAGTCTGAGTTTTTAGTTAAAATACATTAGGGAGTTGCCATCCATATTCGTCCACATTTCATCAAAGAAATCACATCAAAGAAAATCTTTTTACCTAACTCCAGCTTTTATTTTAGAGTGCTAGGTGAAGTACAGGGGTCTTTTGAAGAAACTAATGTCTTGATTTCAATCTTATTAAAACATTTTTAGGACCAGGCATGTATATGTTACTTATGGGCTTAGCCAAGAAAAACTGTCTGCTAAAGCTTTAGATACCATGTGGTTATACACAAAAGTATGCGAATATTTCCACATATATTGCTCGGTATGCTGAACTAGTTCATTTGACTTACACCTCATCCTTCTGGATATGAATAAGAACCATTCTGGCCCTTTTAACTGGTTGTTCTGGGGCTTTTTGGTCATCTCCTCTCGTCATTGCTACTCGGAAGTAGCATTCTTTTTTTTTTTTTTTTTTTTAAAGATTTTATTTATTTACTTGACAGATAGAGATCACAAGTAGGGAGAGAGGCAGGCAGACAGAGAGAGAGGAGGAAGCAGGCTCCCTGCCAAGCATAGAGCCCGATGCGGGGCTCGATCCTAGGACACTGGGATCATGACCTGAGCGAAAGGCAGAGGCTTTAACCCACTGAGCTACCCAGGCGCCCCTGGAAGTAGCATTCTTGAAAGAGAAAAAGGATGACAAATGTTGAATAAGTATGAGTTCAGCAAAGAAAGCAGTTACTAGATAATTACATGTCTTACGCTTGAGTGAAGACATTTGGTAAAAGTAGAGTGAATACACTTTCAGAAAGTGAGGAGGACATAATATCAGCATATTCATGGTATAAGTTTTTTATTTGTCATCTGAGAATCAACTTATTTTTCCTATTTGAATTATATTAAATTTTTATACTCAGTGCCAGTTTATAGAACACAACATAATACTGAACGGGTTTTTACTAAATGCTAGCAAAATTGTATCTCTCAGATAACAATTTTCAAGGCCGTAGTAGAGTCCTGTCTAAGGAATGTTAATGTAATCGTAATAAGTAATTCCAGGATTGGCCATTGATATCAAAATTTGAAGACTTATGAGGGAAACACGAAATCATCCCTTTCAAAAAAACTTAATTCTCTTGCTAACCATGTAAGAATGCAAACAGCTAAAACTTAGGCCCCTTGATAATCCTTCTGAAAGGCCTTTATCAACAACTAAATTGATATTCTCATTGTCCCTCCCATCCTACTGGTATTGTGTCACTGGGTCACATTACCAGGAAAACCATCATTGGAGTCACTGTGCGTGACCCTGTGGAAACTGCTCTTCTGGCAGATGCCAGCTGGTGTTATTGAAAAATGGGACCCAAAAGATGACAAAATGTAATCTGTGGCAAAGAAAAAATAGCAAAGGTTGTTTTGTTTTGTTTAGCATTGAAGTACAGTTCGTTTTAAAAATCCATATCCAGGGTTGCCTGGTTGGTTCAGGCAGTAGAGCATGGGACTCTTTTTTTTTTTTTTTTAAATTTTAAAAAAAATTTATGTATTTATTTGACAGATAGCGATCACAAGTCGGCAGAGAGGCAGGCAGAGAGAGAGGCGGAAGCAGGCTCCCTGCTGAGCAGAGAGCCAGATGTGAGGTTCCATCCCAGGACCCTGGGATCATGGCCTGAGCCGAAAGCAGAGGCTTTAACCCACTGAGCCACTCAGGCACCCCAGGACTCTTGATCTCAGGGTTATGGATTTGAGCCCCACGTTGGGTATAGAGATTACTTAAAAAAAAAAAAAATCATTTCTTATCTCAATGTTTTATTTAAATTCTAGTTAGTTTAAAAAAAAAAAAACAAACTTAAAAAAAAATCCATATCCAAACCTTGGCACTTGGAGATGAGCTAAAGGAAAAAGAAAGGCGTGACTTTGGTAAGTTTGATGTAAACACAGGTGCCAAGTCCTGCTGTTAGCTACCAGGCTGGTAGGAACCAGTCTGCCAAAGCTTATTTTCTAAGATGCACATCATGGGTCACAGCTCAGAAATAACCTCTCCCTTGTAACATTTCTGCTTTCGTCTGTCATTTCCCTTTCACCTATCAAATCTCACCAGTTAGCTAGCATAGCTATCTCCATTGTTTCCTTAAACAAAGCCCAGCTACATTAAAGAGTTTGTCCATGGAGACTTTGGGAGAACCAAGCCAAACATTGGCTCTCTAATGAATGTGACTGCAGACATTCTTGAGCTGGATGTTGAGGTAAAGCATTTTATTGTGGAAGTAGCTGTTTGTACATTGAATTCAGCCAAGGTTATGCTTTTGGGGGGGTGGGCATTAAGCCAAATAGGTATCTATCTCCACTCATCTTAATGGGTATTTGAAAATGGTCAAAATCTCACAGTAGCATTGTATTGCAGGAAGGGACCATCTTTGGAATTTTTATCTTCTTAAAAAATACAAGATCTCATTGATGATCCTTGGAAATATATAGCTAATTTACATGGGGCATGAGATCTTAAACCCTTAAGTGGGTCAAGAAAGTGAAACTTAAGAACCTTCATATGTCCTTTGGACTCTACGGAGTTCATTCCCAGAACTGTTTTGTTTTACCAAAAATTTAAGGCAGGCTACTCAGAAACATACATTCAGGACAGGGATAGAAAATGGGATCAGCCGATGTTTACTGGAACAATGAAAAAAATAAAATTAAATTTAAAAAAAAAGATTTTAAGCAGAGGACATGGGGGGGTGGGTAGGTGATCCTGGTGGTGGATATTAAAGAGGGCATGTATTGCATGGAGCACTGGGTGTGGTGCATAAACAAGAATCTTGGAACACTGAAAATAAAATAAAATAAAATGGAAAAAAAAAATAAACACACACACACACACACAAAATAGTTCTATAAGGGACCCCTATGATGTGGTATAAATTTTCTGCTCCTAGGGTCTGAATTAAAACAAGGTTAAATTCTTAAGTATTTGAAAGAGTGGATTTAATAGGTCCTTCTGGCAATTCTCCATAAATATATTTTCTCATTTGACCATCAATAGGTACTGAGTCACAACTTGTGCTCCTTGATGAATATCTGATGAAGAATGGGGTCCCTCTCCCACGCCTCCCCCTGCATAAAGAAAATATTAGGAGGCTAGTGTTTTGCACTTGGGATGATCAGTTATCAAAAGAAGTGGGTTTAGTGACCTCGTGGGCAAACAGCTATGGTAATCCCATGATCACTGGTGCATCATCGGCTTACTGGCAATTTTCGAGTGCTTTCAGATTAGATTTTACACAGCTCCTGCATTCAGCCATTGATAGCACCTTCAAGGTTGCAGGGAGCATTCTCAGAGGGACTGTTATTTTGAAGATAGCCTTCTGTTAAAGTAAATCTCAACTTCATTCATCTTTCTTAATTCGTAGAACAATTTAGCAATGTTAGAGTCACAGGCCAGTGTTCCTCATCCATGTTTGTTCATTAAAAACACCCATAGAGCTTTACAAACCTTCCCTGCTTTCAACACTAAAAAGACTGACCTGAAATGTTTAGTTTTCAGGCATGAGAAACAACCCATTAGCTTATATATGGGTGTTCAGTATGTGGCTGTGTTCTGAAATAAAACCAAAATATCTTCTTGGATTTCTGAAAGATATGCATAGACACATACAACAGTTATTTGGGCTTTTCTAATAAAATTTCCTGATTCTGGCAGTGACTCGTAGATTGATTTTAAAAATCACTTGTGGTAAAGCATTTTGAGTTTAACAAGACATGGGTACAGTGGACTTTTTAAAACTTCTCAAATTGGGCCTTCTACGGTGGTTCAAGTACTTCTAAAACCTAGGATGTGATTGTTGTATGTGGAGGAAAAAAATAGTCTGCTACTGTAGTTTCATTATGACTGAAATCAAGGCTTTGTTCTAGAAGAGCCAGACAAAGTGAGTAGAGATAGATAAATCTGATTTTAAAAGAAACAAGAGTTCTGAAATGATATACAATGATCATTTATCCTTTTCTAGTTCCAGGCGATCTTTCATACTCATTTGTTTCTCATTCGGTTGCTAAGTTACAAATAACAAGCTAAGTGTATAGACTATTTGAGTGCTTGTTAAATGCAAGATGAGACAATGGAAATGATCTGAAGAATAAAAGTTGCTGAGACTTCTGAGGGAAAGTTGGTGTTGTCCCTGAAGTTGTTACTTTACCTATAAATAACATTTACAAAATTTGGTTGTACTCTAGTCTCTTCTTGGACAAAAGGTACGATTAATATAAACAGCTGAGTAACCATTCAGATACAGACCTTGGGCCCAAGAATCTCAAGGCCAACCATGGGTTTTTGAGTGTTGAACTGTGGTATTCAATGACTTTTGTTTAAATTCAGCTTCTGCTGCTGCCTTATATTAAAACTATTAAGTTTATGCATTGCCAGCAAATGCTTACTGGAACAGTAATATGTTTTCATGTCTTGTTTCCTTCCTTCTAGTCTGTAGATGTTGACTGGCCCCCTGCTCTGGATGACTAGCTTTCACATGTGGAAACAGAGTAGGGTTTTCGTGGAACGAAGCGGACCTCCATTCAGCATACACTGTATAATGGCTATTTACTCACTATTACAGTGTCTTGGAAACCATTTGGATCATGTTGATCTATGTATTTTAAAATCTGTTGTAATATCTCAGGATCTATGTATGTGTATATTTTGTGTTAAATGTTCTAAGGATGTCTTGGGATTTTTCTTGTTCCTTCTCCAAACCCTACACGCCAGACTATGAATAATGAAAACATTCTCTTAGTTCTTTCATTTAGAGACATACACAAACAGGATACATTCTCTGATAATCTGAGAGGCTATCATTTGTTTAGCAAAATTTCCCTCCACAAGACATACCACCTTCAAAATCATGTTTGAACTTTCTTAAATGATCTTGATAAGTTATATCTAGATTTGTACAGTACAGTATCCTATAATATACTAAGATATCAAATGCAAATCTAACATCATTAATATTTTTCCCAGTAGGCTTCAAGCAAGATATTACCAACATAAGTACTTTTTTATATAATCTATCACAATCTTAATGACTTCAAGTAACTATTTTGACAACTTAAAAATATCAGTACTTTTCCTGGGGAGGGAAAATGAAACCTTAGGAATTGAGGCATACCCTGTTAAGAGACTTCCATAAATCTTTTAAATAAGGAGACATAAGTGCCTTCAGTAACTTCAAACCCAGGGATAAGATTTTGAAAAATTAGGATTGCTAAACAATCTGCTATTATTCCAGAGTGCTTCAGTGTATTATCCAATTTCAAACGTCTTCATTAAGTGGATAAGATATTATAATTTCCATTTTATAAATCTGAAAACCAAAGAATGAAAGTTAAATGATTTATCTAAAATCATTAGTTACTTCTGTATCAGGGGCTAAACTGAAGTTTCCTGGTCTCTAGGGTCCTTTCTTAATAAATCTTGTTATTGAGGTACCCATTGTGTGAAGGAGGCACCTGAGAATGTTGTTTAAATGCACTAACCAAATAAATAAATAAAATAATTAAAATGAACAAATAAAACAAATGCACTAAGCATCAGAGATGACTTTTGGAGTTTAGATACCAAATCAAGGAGATTGCCAAAAAATAGCCCAAGTATATTTCATATGATCTTATATGACTACTATTTGTTAATAAGTTAATCATCAGTTGGTACTATGAAGAGGAAAGAATGAAATAAGCTAAATCTAAAGAAAACAGATGGGTCATTAAGAGAAACATTTCAGCAGTCTCATTAAAAATTTCAGACTTAAGTGTATTTTCTATCACCCTGATTCAACTATCTGAGCTTATTTTAGAACACATGTGACTTGGATAGTATTGGATGATTGTTTCCCATCTCTTCATTAAATATACTTCATAGATACAAAGATGCATTATTCATTTATCAGGAAAATTATTTGACATTTAGAAGTTTCATATGTGAATACTAGCAAATAATTGTTTCACTATTTTCAATGCCAGAAAACAAGAAAGGAATAATAGAAATAAACTTCTGATAAACAGGTAAGAACTTTTGTGTGAATGTTTCTCCCTTTCTGGGAAAGTTTTGCTACAAAAAAGATTTAAATAACTTGGGAGATAGTGTTTTCCATGTTTCTTTTTGGCTCAGCTTTGAATTTAGTGGAATCTGAAAAATGGAAAAATTAAGATTTCTATTTCCTAAATTTCTATTCCTAATATTATGCAAAATTTCCAGCAAAAAGTAGACATTAGCTGTATATACTTTATATATTATGAGACACAGGTTGTTAAAAATCAATGTAGGTCTTTGTTTTATGCAAGAACTGAGAACATTAAGTAATGAAAGTACTATAGTGTCGCTTTTGCCTATATACAATTATTTTAAAATTAGTTTTGTGATCTTTTCTCATAGCTTTATTTTGTAATTATTTTTTCCTTTTCAAATTTTTAGTTAAATTCTAGTAACATATAGTGTACTATTGGTTTCAGGAGTAGAATTCAGTGATTCATCACTTACAAAAACATGCAGTGCTCATCATAACAAGTGCCCTCCTTAATACCCACTCATAGCTTTATTTTTTTTTTCAAACTTTCATTTAAATTCTAGTTAAATCTTTAATAAAACATAAAGAAAGAGCCCCTTTTTACTTCTTAGTATTTCTTTGTCCCAAATATAGTCTATGATTTAGTTTAGGAAAAACATCAACTCAACTCTGAATACCTGGAGAAGCCGAAAGAAAGAAAGGAAAAAAAGAAAGAAAGAACAGAAAGAAAAGAAGAATTTCCCAAGTAAGCAAGTAAGTTAACTGGTTACATTAATAAGTTATATGAAATAAACTTAGAAGGTAAATTTTGATTTCTAAAGAGAAAAATCTTATTTATCTTACTTAGGCTAATCTTTTCTTTTGGAGCTTTATTCTTGATTTTTAAGCCCATATAATGAGAATGAACTTTGATAAGGTTTTCTGATTTCTAAAACTGGTACCCTTTTGGAGCCTGGGTAGCTCTGTCCGGTAAGTGTCTGACTTTTGATCTCAGCTTAGGTGTTGGTCTCAGGGTAGTGATTTCAAGCCCTACTTTTTTTTCTTAAAATACTGCTTTTATGATACTCATTTAATTGTTTTCATCTTGAAATAATTTCAAACTTTCAGGAAAGGTGCAAGAAATACAAAGAAATACCCACCCACCCCCCCCAACCACTGAGCTAGTGATGCTCTGTCACCGTGAATGTGAATACTTTAGCATACAATTTCTACAAACAAGGACGTTCTTCTACTTTGCCACAACAGGACTATCAATTCAGGATGTTAACCTGGATATTACAACCATGTAATCCACAGAGCCCACTCAAGTCTCACCAGTTGTCCCAACAGTAACATTTCACAGGCAAGGGATCATGCTTTGCACATAAGTCCTCCACCAATCTGAAACAGTTCGTCTTCCCTTGGCTTTCATTATTTTAACATTTTTGAAGATTTCACGTCAGTTATTTTGTAGATTGCTCTTCAACTTGGGTTTGCCTGATGTCTCCTTTTTATTAGATTGAGGTTGTACCTTCCTAGCAAGAATACCACATAAGAGGTATTATCTTCTTGCTTGTCAGGTGTCCTACAATTTTGATTTATGCAGTTACTGATGACTGGATTTTAATCAGTTAATGAAGGTCGTGTCTGCCAAGCTCCTCTACTTTTATAGTTACTCTTTTTTCCCTTTAATTAGTAAGTATTTTGTAAGGAAACCATCAAATGTTGATCTACTAGTTTTAGCATTTACTGAAGATTTGTCAAAAACCGATCTAATTCCACCATTCCTTCTCCATTTATTGCTTAGCATTCGACTGAAAGGCAGAACTTCCCCTTCTTGTGGATTTGTGGCTTCCTGTTTTGTTTGATAGGTCATAATAACAAATGCAAATGCATACATGCACACATAGCATATTTCTTTACATATATTGAAAATTGGGAGTTGTATACCAATATATCCAATTTCAACCTTATTCTAGTTTTCTCCCTTTTTAAAAAAAAATTTATAATACCCTTCTCTGACAGAAATCTGGCTCCCATTAGCCTTAATATATTTACTTGATAGATCAGTTCCCCTCATAAATAACCAGTCTACTCTTGCTGCATCCTTATTCCAGATCCCTGGGAGTTTCCTCCATACTACTGCCCTCAAATGTGCTCCTCAAGTTTCACTCTGTATCCCATACTGGGCCACCACCTTTGGCCCCTGTGGTAGTACCTACCTGTACCTTGCTCAGTATAAGTAAATGACGTTTGTCCTGAATTATAGGGAGAGAGGCAGGAAATAAATCAGGAAGGCAGAAAATGAAAATCTTTAAAAATGCATTCTAGTACTCTACAAAAATTATCATTTCAAAGGATAGTTATATGTGCAGGTATTTTCAGCTATAGCTTTCCATAAAAATGCCTAATGTTTCTAAACAACCAAAATACCCTTCCCAAGGAGGATGGTATAAATAACAAAATCTCACCAATATTTTTAAAGGCAAATAACAACAAAATTTTCGGAATTTTAAAGTTTTCCATTTATTATATTACCACAAAAAATCACTGTATACAGAGATATTACAAAGGTAATAAAATATTCTGTACAACAAAAAGGATTTTGACACTTTACAAGTGATTGTAACTTTTTAACACATTTAACATTAAATAACCTGAGAACTTTAAAAATACTCTGAGCGTTTTGAAGGGGCGGGGGTTGGGAGGTTTGGGAGCCTGGTGGTAGTTATTATGGAGGGCACGAATCGCATGGAGCACTGGGTGTGGTACATAAACAATGAATTCTGTTACACTGAAAAGAAATTAAATAAAAAAATACTTTTTTCAGTATCTCCAAATTTATTATACTCACTAAAAAGCATATCAAAATACTGAGCACAGTAAAAAACAGAATAGTGCCATTCTGTAGGGTTCTGAATTCATCAGTTAGGATTTTTCACACATAAGTCATCTCTAAAGGGTTCATCTGGTCTGAACCATGACCCCAACGAAGTCTCCTGAGAGACTTCTATACATAGATCTCCAAATACTCCATCTTAACCTATTTCTTACTATATTTTAGGCAAAGCTATACTGTTTTGATTAGATAATAAAGAAGAAAAATAGGTAAGATGTTTACTTTCATCAAAAACTTGTATTTTAATGGAAAAAAAAACATAAAAAAAAAAAAAACACCTTGTATTTTATTTACTCTGCTGATACCCCTGAAAACCCAATTTATTGAAGCACCAACATAGAAGATTCTTCTTGGGGAAAAGGAATAAAGGCCTCTACTAAGAAAGCAGTAGGAATGAAAGAGGGACAAATGGAAGACATTTTTATGAGGCAGAATTTAAAAGACTTGATAACTAAGTAGGACAATGAGGGAGAAAAGGAATAAAACATGATTCTGAGTTTCTAATTAAGTATCTTGGATGGCAGGGTAAATGATAATGCCATTAATTAAAGTAGGGAATGCAAAAGGGGGAGGCAGTTTATAAAGGCATTTGGGTAGCGTGAGAGAAAGCTGAAACTGTAGACACTGATGAGGTCAGCCAGGGAAAAAAATAGCACCAAATGAGGGCTGGGGTTGAGATTCTGGAAAAAAAGTCAACCTCAGAAAGGAATCTTATCTACCACAGAAACCTCGGAGGAGTATCCAAGAAGGGAGTAACCAATAGGAAAAAAGGTTATGGATAGGTCAGGCAGAATAAGGGCTGATAAAGACACTAGATTTGACAAGGAAAGGTGTCTCTGGTCACTTTTCCCAGAATATCATAAGAAAACAGTAAGAGGGGGCACCCGGGTGGCTCAGTCAGTTAAATGTCCAACTCTTGATTTTGGCTCAGGTCATAATCTCAGAGTCACAAGATGAATGCCAGGTCGGGTGCTTGCAACCTGCTTAATATTCCCTCTCCCTCTCTCTCTCTGCCCTTCCACCCACCCTTGAGAGTACACGTGCCTATGTGCGGCCTCTCCCCCCACCAAAAAAAGGGGAAAAAGAAAGAAAAAAAGAAAACAAAAGGAGGTGAAAGATTAGTAAGCCAAAGAATGACTGGGAGCTGAGGAAACAGAAGCTGGAAGTATTTCCTGAGTCCGGATGTGAAGGAAGGAACATGAAGGTAGTAGGAAAGGTTTTTGTTTCCTTTCTTTTAAGGCTAAAGAAAATGTTTACCACAGTTATACTAAGAAAACCACCACTAAATGGTGATGTGAGGATACAGAAACAAGATAGAGACAGAGCAGGGTCCAGGGTGCAAGTAGAAATGTAGAAAGGCAGTGGGGCACTTTTTCCTCAGAAACTACGTGTGAAAACACAAATACATTTAGAGATAGATGAGAAGCATGTTGCCAAATTCTTTTTATATTATAAACTCTATGATGAGTAAGTAGCACCCGAAAAATGAAAAAAAAAAAAAAAAATCCACTGGAAATACTTTAAACACAGATGAAGCAGTACCTTAATTCAGCTTACATGGGGTGGGGGACGGTGGACAAAACACAACCCTACAAAACAAGTCAATTGCTTATTTAATGCAAAAATCCCGTCAGATATTCTAAAGTCTGTTTGAGCTGGCCAGTGCTAATTACTACAAAATTACAGGATTCTGTATTTTTTTTTTTTAAAGCTCACCACCTATCAACCACTATCTAGAGATACCCTGGGTTCATTCATATTTTGAACAGAAAAGAAATGATGCCTTTCAAGGTCTTCTTTCTCCCTGGTAAATTCTTCACATGCTTATGGTTTTTAAAATTATATAACAAATGTTTCATTTTTAAATCATAATTTCTGAGAAATATTAATGGTACTTAGGTGTCTTTAATCTTTTTCTTCTTCTGCTTCCTAGACTATCCTAACCCCAAGTCTTATCTTGCTCTCCTTCCCAGTTCCCAGTATCACTGAACTCAGATTTTTTTTAGAGATTCATACATTCAGACATTCATACATTTCCCATTTTGATTGTTCCAGTAAACTACTGGTTTGGTTGGACACTGTGTAAATGAAATGACATACTGTTTCTAGCTCAGAACATGCTCAACATTATGGTAGGCTCTAGGTGTAAAATAGAGTAAGTCTTCAATAATTCAGTTACTTAGCATCATGACAACTCCATCACAACTAAGATTACTGCCTAAATTCTACCATCATTTTGCAACTGGGATTACTTTGCTTTCAAACAGTTTGGATTACCATTATTAATCCTTGACCTGAAGGTGTATGATTCTGACATAAACCCAATGTCACATTAAATAGAATTATAAAAATCATGAACATCTAATAATTAAAGCTGTTCTTCCAAAAACAAAGTTCTATTAGTAGTACTTTGAACATTCAATATTTACTGAGTGCTTAATATGAGGCAGACCCTGTCCTACAAACTGGGGATTCAACAACAAAACATAAAAATTTTCACCCTTGTAGAGCACATATTCCAGTTAAGGAAAAAAAATTAAAATAAAAAATAAGTGTTTAGTAAAGGTCAGACCTGGTAAGTGCTACGGAACAATATAAAGGAGAGGAGACATGGAGTGCTGATATGTACAGACTCGAGGAAGGCCTTGATCAGTATCAGATGAGTGAACCTGAAGGATGTTGAAGTGAGCTACACATGTATCTGAGAGAAAAATAGTTAAGGCAGAGAGGACACCAAGTACAAAGAGTCTGAGGCACGAATATACTTGGTGTTTTTGAAGAGAGGCTGTGAGAATGCCTGGAGCTGAATGAGAAGAAAATGCTAAGAGATGAGATAGGAGATGGAGTATGTATGAGCCTGCCAATTTTAAGGATTCTGGTCTCTACTCTGAGTGGGAATGGGGAACCACTGGATGGTTTTGAGCAGGTGAATGATACCATTTGACTTGTTTTAAAAATACTCATTCTGGCTACTTTGGGGAGAAGAGACTATAGGGGCACAAGGATGTAAGAGCATCTTTTGAGGCTATAGCTTCAAACTAGGCAAGAGATGATATGACAGTGGCTTAGAAGAGGAAGTTAATAGTAGAGGTCAAAAGAGGTGATGAGCTTTGGGTATATTTTGAAGTCACGGCCTACCAGATTTGCTGATGGATTGAATCTGGGAGAGAAAGAAAAGAATCAAGGATGACTCCATGGTTTTGGGCCTGAGCAACAATAGAAGCATAGCACTGCTATTTGCTAAGTTGGGGAAGACAAAGGAGAAGCAAATTAGGAGAAAAGATCAAGAACTCAGTTTTGGATATGTTGAATCGGAGCTAGATTTTTGTTCATTAATGGGTTTCTAAGTAGAGATGCCAAATAAGTAGTTTTACATACACATGTAAGCTCCAAGTATGTAGGTCAGAAGATAGGTCTAAGGTAAGGATAAAATTGATGAACAGAGAGCATGAAATTGGATGAGATCACAGTGAGTGAGGAAACACAAGAAAGAAGAGAGGTCTAAGAAAACTTTTTCACCTTAAAGACATGGGTATAAACCTAAAATCATACGCAATTTTAAAGGTAGGGATTTAAATCGTCCAAAATGTAGAGAACTTCCCCTACCGTGAAAGCTCACTTCAACTCTCTTCTGTCCAAGTTAGAATTTTTTTTAAAGACTTCATTTATTTAAGAGAAGAGTGTGCGTGCACAAGAGCGAGGGTGGGCAAAGGAGAGGGAAAGGCAGACTCCCCACTGGGCAGGGAGCCTGCTCCAGGACTCGATCCCAGGGTCCCTGGGATCGTGACCTGAGCCAAACGCAGACACTTCACTGGCTGAGCCACCCAGGCGCCCCCTGCCAAGTTAGATTCTTAAAGATTTAAAAATTCTTGACTTACAGATAACTCTAAGAAACTCCAAGAACCCTCAGAAAACCCCTTGGGGGTCACCTTGGCCTATGGGTCTCAAAAATAATAATGAAATCATTTTTCTAATGACACAGTCATTACAGGTTTTACCTTAAATTTGCTTAAAAGCAAATATCAGTTAATTCATTTAACTAAGAACACATTAACACCATATAAAAGAAGAATAAAAAGGTGTATTTGGAAGAATTGGAGGCTTGCTCTCATTTTCTCCTCATTCTGTACTGGGGAAATGGGGTAGGACTCTAAAGATAGAATTCCCACTGCATACAGTATCAGGACACATATTTCAAAAAGAAGAAACAGTTAAGCCCTCTTAAATTTCTATTTCAGAATTTCCCTATATGATACTTTCCAGTTTTGAATTCAGTATACCCAAACAACCATTTAAGTTTTACAAATTACCTTGAAAAAAATCAAATGCAAATGAGTCACTTAATTGCTCATTCTGCATAGTGCCAATACTAGAATACTGACTATGAACAAAACCATGACTGTTTGGATTAGTACCATTTGATGGTCCTGACTCATTTATCATACTGTTATCTGTACAGTTGAAGTCAGATCTCTCAAATGCCTCTGGCTGTGGAACAAAAGCAGCCGTACTGGAACCAGCGCCGGCTGGCATACTGGGAGAGGACATCTGATGGAGCTGTCTCAAGTCTCTTGGGTCTAACACTGAATTACATGAGGGATTTTCAAGATTCATGCTCACAAGTCTCGGATTATCATTCTCCCTCATGCTGTCACTACTAGGTGTCATCATATTCATCGGGCAATTCGGCAGCAGGTTGCCATCAGAAATACCATATAAATCAGCTGGTGACATGGATGGTGCTTCCATTCTGCCTATGTCATTCGCATTGTTATAAATACAAGCATTAGAGGCATTCAGATCACTCTCAAGAGGCATTTCCAGATATTGCGAGATACCTTGTGGATGGGAGGAAAGTGTCCCTGTTGAAAAACCACTTAATGGATTTGTACTAACTGCGCGTGAGGTGGGGTGGGCCCCAGCTGACCAGCTTGAAGAAGGTGGAGACACCACTGAAGGTATGGGTGGAGTATGCTGTGACAGTGCGTTTGAGATGGACGCAGGTGAGGAATAGTAGGAATCTCCTTGACTTGAAATGCCGGAAGTCCTGGGCATTTCTGTCAAAACTGCACCATGAGAAAAGTTTGATTCTGTGAGGAGGAAAATGTATTTTTATAAACTGAAGTGAAAGTACAAAAAACATTATCTCTAAATTAAACTTGCATAAACATACTGATAAAGAAAATTTCCAAGCAAACTGATATAACATTTTAGATAAAAGTATGAAATAGCACTAAATTATTGTAAGAGCCCAAAGCTGAATTCTGTAACACTTACTATTTTACAAATACCTATAAAATAATTCTGGTAAGTTATCTTGTCAGAGATAGCTTCATTAAATAATGAAAATTTAGCTTCTGAGGCCCTATAAAGTGAAAAATCAGAATTTCAGGGATGCCTGGCTGGCTCAGTTGGTAGAGCATGCAAATCCTGATCTCAGGGTCGTGAGTCTGAGCCCCAAGCTGGGCACGAGATTACTTAAAAAAATAAAGCATTTATAAAAAATCAGAATTTCAGTTAATGGGAATCTAAATAGCCAAAATAATTTCATATTCACTACTTTTAGGAGAAAATAGAGGGATGGAGGAAATGGTCATTAGGGATGATTGAAAAATATACATATCTTGCTAAGATATATTAAGATATAACTCTAGGGGCACCAGGGTGCCTCAGTTGGTTAAGTGTTTAACTCTTGATTTCAGCTCGGGTCATGAGCTCAGGGTTGTGATACTGGGCCTGGAGTCAGGTTCCCTGCTGGTCATGGAACCTACTTAAGATTCTCTTTCTCCTTCTGTCCCCTCCCCTTTCTCTGTCACTCTCTCCTCACATCTCTAAAAAGAAAAATATATATATATAAGTCTAAGGTACTATAAAATTCCCAGTCAGGAAAAAATTAAAGATTCTGTATTTATTTATATAGTAAATAACTGCTATACACACTAAACCAGGAAAAAGCACAGGTTTAAGAATGTAAAGGGAAGAAAAGACTTCCAGTTAAATAAGCCTGGTTCAATGATTTAAACCAGAGGTTCACAACTTTTTTTTTTTTTTTTTCTGTAAAGGGCTGAATATTTTATGGTCTGTGGGCCATACAGCCTCTGTTGGAACTACACAATTCTGTCACTATCATGCAAAAAAAGTAGCCATAGACAATATGTAATCAAATGAGCATGGCTGTGTTCCAGTGAAGCTTTATTTTTAAAGATAGGCAACTTGCCAGATCCAAACCATTTCTTCCACGACACACTATAATTAAATAAAATTACCACCATATGAACAAATGTAATTTCTCAAACAATAAATCCCAAAAACATAATCATAGTTTCCAAGAGGACCTTAAGAAGTAGAGGACATCAATTCATTTAATATTCAAAGCATGAAAAAAGTTGTGGGAGTGGAAAATAGCAAAGAAGCAGTTTTTATTCCTAAGAATGGAATTCCAATATATTGGGCAAAGCACTGGTCTTTTGACCATAAGGAATACTCTATAGGATAAAATACCTTTTTTGATGAATCTTCCTTCTCCAGTTGATCCTAGGGTAACAGGTCTAGGTCTTTCAGGAAAATTAACTGCTGTGATAAAGTTTTTCCATTATTAAGCAATTTTTAAAAGAACATCAGTTAAAATTTGGAAAACTGAATAAAGCAAAAAACCCAAAATCTATTTAAATACAAATCAATCCAAAATACTCTTACCACAATCTTGCCACAGTTTCTGGAAAAGTAGAGTTGTTTTTTGTTTCTTTGCTTTATTGCCATAAGTATCTAGTTAAAAAGAAACCAGGAAAGCATGTGAATCATCATAGGTTTATGCTGCTTCTCCTTTAACAAATAAATAGGTATTGTATTCCCATAAGGTGCGTTAAACAAATGTATAGAATATGGATTTAGTAAGTGTTGCAGAATGTGTCCCAAGTCAGTTGTAAGGGGTATAAAACTCATCTTGTTTTCTTATAACACCTATAAGTCAACAATATCAACTAATGCAATAAGGGCAGATAAGGACAAAGCCAAAGTGGAGATCACTCTGAATGGCAAACTTTCCATCTATAAAAAGGGCACAATAAGGACAAAAACAGAACTTCAAATATACAATAAATTTTGATAAACAGTTCAAATACTCTGAAATTATTCTAGATTCCTTTCCAAAGAAAGAGAGGCAAAGAGCAGAAAAATCGATTAAAAAAAGAAATCAACTTAAAACTTTCAGGAAATAAAATGTAAATTATTTTTTTTTTTTTTAAGATTTTATTTATTATTTATTTGATAGCGAGAGAGAGAGATCACAAGTAGGCAGAGAGGCAGGCAGAGAGAGAGAGAGAGAGAGGGAAGCAGGCTCCCTGCTGAGCAGAGAGCCCGATGCGGGACTCGATCCCAGGACCCCGAGATCATGACCCGAGCCGAAGGCAGCGGCTTAACCCACTGAGCCACCCAGGCGCCCTAAAATGTAAATTATTAATAAACCTAACTGTATCCAAATGTATCTTATAAGAGAACTAACTTTAAGAAACATGACCACCAAGAAGTCATACCTTTTTCATCTGGCAGATATCTAAAATCCATAGATTCACTAACTTCCTGGTCAGAAGGTCTCCGCAACTGCATTTTTACCGTCACTGGTTCTGTTATCGCTCTGCAATATGGTGGAGTCTTAAAAACAATGGCTACTTGACGGTGTACATCAGCTTGTGAAAAGATACCTTTTGCTTCCCAGTCGTTCAACACAAACCGAACTTCTATGTCATCTAGTGAATACGAAAGCAAAGGAATAGCAATGGAAAACAAAATCAATCTATTAATCTAAAATATAGGCGGTCCCTAACTGATGATGGTTCAACTTCACAATTTTTTGACTTGATGATGGTGTGACAGTGATATGCATTCAGCAGAAAGTGTATTTCAAATTTTGATAAAAATCAAAATCAAAATCCAGGCTAGTGATAGGCTGTATGACACTCTGAAGATGCTGGGCAGTGGCAGTAAGCCCCATCAGCAACATGACCAGGAGGGTAAATAACAGATACACTCACAACTGTTCTGATTTTCACTTTCAGTACTTTCAGTTTTCAGTAAATTATGTAAGTTATTTAACACTTTATTATAAGTAGACTTTGTGTTAGGTCATTTTACCCAATTGCAGGCTAATGTAAGGATAATGTAAGGGCATGTTTAAGGTACACTAAGCTAAACTATGGTGTTTGGTACGTTAGATGTAGTAACTGTACTTTCAATTTAAGATTATTTTCAATTTACAGTGAATTTATCATGGTATAACCCAAGAAAGATCTGTATATTCTAAATTCAATGAGACAAATAAGTACCTTTCTGAACTTTATCACATAGTAGAAATATTTCATCGCCGCCTCTGACACTTCCACAGTTCTTGTTTACACGACAAATCCTTAATTCTGCAGTATTAGGAGCACCTAAATATAGAGGATTGTTTTAAAAGGTTTCTGCATTAGTAATATTTTTTATTCCTTTTTCATGGTGAGAATTCTAGGGAAACAATTTACAAGACAGATAAAAGCTTTAGTGTATACATAAATTAAGGACACTACATTAATCCTTTACACCTGTACTCTTCCTTTCTAACTACACTCCCAACCTGGTTTACAGCCTTGTGAATTTCTCAGCAATAATAGATCCTCCAGTTAAATCTGATTCTTTCAATCCATACATTATACTGTTACCAGATTAACCTCTTAAATCTTAACTATAAGCCCACAGCAATGCAGTTTTGTGCTTTCTATTAGGAATATAATTTCAGTAACTCTCCCTGGCAATTCAAAGTTCTCCATGATGAGGATACTCTGATCCACCTTTATAGACCTACGTCCCACTATGCTACTATATGCAAAACAGGCAGTAATATACCATGAATGGATGCATACATAAGAGCAAATACACACACACATGCACACAAAAACTTTGAGGGCAATTTCATAATCTTTTTTTTTTTTTTTAAAGATTTTATTTATTTATTTGACAGAGATCACAAGTAGACAGGCAGGCAGAGAGAGAGAGAGAGAGAGAGAAGCAGGCTCGTTGCTGAGCAGAGAGCCCGATGCGGGACTCGATCCCAGGACCCTGAGATCATGACCTGAGCCGAAGGCAGCGGCTTAACCCACTGAGCCACCCAGGCGCCCGATTTCATAATCTTTTAAAACTACAAATATCCATATCCTTTCATCTAGCATTTGCCAACATTTCTACCTCTGTAAAATTTTTTTTTTAAAGGTTTTATTTATTTATTTGACAGACAGAGATCACAAGTAGGCAGAGAGGCCAGCAGAGAGAGGAGGAAGCAGGCTCCCTGCCGAGCAGAGAGCTCGATGCGGGACTCGATCCCAGGATCCTGGGATCATGACCTGAGCCGAAGGCAGAGACTTTAACCCACTGAGCCACCCAGGCGCCCTCTACCTCTGTAAAATTGTGCTAGAGACATATTTGCACAAAATATGCACATAAGGTTATTTACTGAAGTACAATTTGTTAGAGGAAAAAAATTAAGAAGGAAACAAACCAAATGTCTTGTAATAGGGTAATGAGTTAATAAAATTGTGATAGAGCCATATAAATACGCAGCTACTGAAGAGAATAAAAGGGAAAAAGATTTTTTAAAAAATTTATGATGATTTTTTTTACATTGCCAAAAGTATCTTGTATGAATGACAGTGATGATGTATTTTTATATATAAAGAAACTGGTGAAATATGTACCTAGGGATAGTGATTGTCTTTGGAGGAGGAGATCAAAGAAGATGTCTTCTTGCTATTTCAGTAATGCTTGAATTTTTCTTATAATGAACATACTCTTTCTCTAACTGCCAAAATACTTAATAAAATTAAACAACAAAAAAAATAAGCTAATGCTACAAATAGAAGAAAATAAAGTACTTACGGTTGTCATAAATTGGGTTAGAGACAACAGGAGGTAGAGCCATTGTCAAATTACCATGTTCATCGGGGAGGAAAACTTGAAAACATAATCTCACCACATTGAGGTCGCAATCTTCAGTATCAAACACCTGCTGTTCGGGGACTAAACAGTACATTTTTTTTAAGGATGTAAAAATAGTCACATAGAACTAAAATCCTGCTATGTCCTCCTCCCTGCCCAACATACTCAATAACCCTAAGTAGCATGCAGTCTATACTAACAAAATAGAACAGTATACAAACTCAAAAGTGCCTTTTATCATTATAATATGTAGTCACTAACACTATTCACTAAGTTATGTGCATGGTCAGGAAGTAACTATCCTAAATCATCTGAAATTTAGAACAGAACACCTGACTTACAGTAATAAAAAACCAAATTTTTACAAATTGCAGGTTATATAAAATAGAAAAGGGAGAATATAAATCTTTATGAGAGAATGTAAATGTGTATAAAAATTACCATCATCCCCATTTTATAGATGAGAAACAGATTTTATTTTATTTTTTTAAAGATTTTATTTATTTATTTGACAGAGATCACAAGTAGGCAGAGAGAGAGGGGGAAGCAGGCTCCCTGTTGAGCAGAGCGCCCGATGTAGGGCTCTATCCCAGGACCCTGGGATCATGACCTGAGCAGAAGGCAGAGGCTTCAACCCACTGAGCCACCCAGGTGCCCCAAGAAACAGATTTTAAAGAGATGAAATTACTTATCCAAAGTTCCACAGATAGGAAGCGGCAGAGAAGGAATTCATTCTAAGAAGTCAGTGAATCCTGAACCTGTGCTCTTGAAAACAACTCTAATTAGAAAATTTTACACATGTTTACACATGTTTTGTATAAAGGTGACATATACAGAAATATCTACTAAATTTCAGAAAAGTATCTTAGGGATTAAATATTAAGAAGATAATAGATGATATAAGGTAGTTAGCTAGTTTCCATAAAAAAATTTTATGTCCAAATCAGGTTTGCTTTAAAAAAAAAACAAACAAAAAATGCTATAGCAGGAAAAATTTGCGGTTCTAAGAAAAATATAAAAACCTTTATGACAGATATGTGATGACAGTTTGTTAAATTGATATCTGAAAGGAAATCTAGTTCTAAAAGAAAACATTAACCACATTTTCAAATAATGTAAGCCGTAGGAATAAATCATAACAGAGTCATATCTTTTAAAAGCATAAAATAGGGGCGCCTGGGTGGCTCAGTGGGTTAAAGCCTCTGCCTTCGGCTCAGGTCATGATCTCAGGGTTCTGGGATCGAGCCCCGCATCGGGCTCTCTGCTCTGCGGACAGCCTGCTTCCTCCTCTCTCTCTCTCTGCCTGCCTCTCTGCCTACTTGTGGTCTCTGTCTGTCAAATAAATAAATAAAATCTTTAAAATAAATAAATAAATAAATAAATAAAAGCATAAAATACACAATCATGTGAAAGTATTTTCACATTTCATTTTTCAGAAAGTATTAAAATTTGAAGTTTAAAAATTTGAAATACTAAATTTGAAACACTGTTAAAACCCAAATTCTTTAGTCTTACAGGCAGTAACAAAATGAGAATACAATTTTGATTTTGACTTTTTATTTAAACTATGTTCACAGTCTCAGCAGCTATCACAATTTAAAATATTCCCATTAGTATTCTTAAACCAAGCATTTTAAGGCATCTATAAGAACTTATCTGTTCAACTAGAAGGTCAAAATATACACCTGCGATGTAGGTGTTCATATCATATCATAATATGACATAACAGGTGTGGCTGAAAGGGGCTTATTACAAATAACAAAAGATACTCCTTTCAGGTTTTTTGCTGTTATTACTTAGCAAGAGTTTTAGTTCTTTGCCAGGAATGGGGGTGAAGAGCAAACATATATTTGTTATAAATCCCAATATTACAAAAACCCAGAGAGGTAAGTTCATAAGAGACCTCTTTTTTTCTAGATAGAGCCTGACAATTTTGTAGGATGTCATTAACAAAACATGAAGTTGAGATAAACTCTCAATAGCCTATAGAGGAAAAATAAAGGTGTTCAGGTTCTACTGAAGAGGGAAGATCTGGTAAATGCCCAAAACTCTGGTTGGGCCCTGAAGGAGCTATACCTTAGGAGTTAAGAATGAACTGAAAGATACCAGATCTCACAGAGATGAAGTCCAGCTTCAAATAATCTAACTCATTCACTGATCTGAGGCAATCTGAGACTGCTACTGACTAGCCACCTACCACAAGAAAACCTTCTGAGGGGCGCCTGGGTGGCTCAGCGGGTTAAGGCCTCTGCCTTCGGCTCAGGTCATGATCCCAGAGTCCTGGGATCGAGCCCCGCATCAGGCTCTCTGCTTGGCTGGGAGCCTGCTTCCTCCTCTCTCTCTCTCTCTCTGCCCGCCTCTCTGACTACTTGTAATCTCTATCTGTCAAATAAATAAATCTTCTGAAGACAAGTAACAATATCCTAGGCCAGAAGCTTTATAAGTTTTCATACACAATGACTGGTATTCTATTTTAAATAGCCAGGCAAATGAAGAGACAAAATAAAGGAGTTTTTGTTGTTTGTTTGTTTTAAAGAAAAGAAAAAACAACAATCTACAGAAATAGACCAGGGGCACCTGGGTGGCCCGGTTGTTAAGTGACTGACTCTTGATTTTAGCTTAGGTCATGACCTCAGGGTTGTTGAGATCAAGCCCTGCATCATGCTCCGGTGCTGGGTATGAAGCCTGCTTAAGGTTCTCTCTCCCCCTCTCCTTTTGCCCAATCCCTCGAAAAGAGACCACAAAGGATTCAAATAAGTGCAGACAGATGATTTTAAATAGATATTCAAGGAGTTAAGAGACAAGATGGAGTTTAGTAGAGAATTTGAAACTATTAGGAAAGGAACCAAATTCTACAACTGAAAAATATAATAAACTGAAATTAAGAATATCATCAAATTTATCAACTGTTTTTATGAAACTTTATTTTATCTTTTGTGTTTCTATATGCCAAGGGCTAAAATCTGTTTATCAGATTCAAAGACCAAGAGTCTTTGAAAATGTAGATATACATTTAAATCTTTAATTCATTTTCAGCAGATTTTTGTATATAACAAGAGGTAGAAAAATCCAACTTAAGTCTCAT
Source organism: Meles meles (assembly GCF_922984935.1). Classification (NCBI taxonomy): domain Eukaryota; kingdom Metazoa; phylum Chordata; class Mammalia; order Carnivora; family Mustelidae; genus Meles; species Meles meles. The sequence continues at coordinate 61,944,457 of NC_060080.1, forward strand.
ATTTTCTTAAGTGTCTTTCTGGCTCACAATTCTACTCCACTGGGCAATCTATCTATTGTTACCCCAATACTACACTGCCTTAATTAATACTTCTTCATAATAAACCCTAGTATCTGATAAAGTCAGTTTCTCATTGTTGTTTCTCTTCTATAACATATCCTCCTTCTCCTGTTCAGAATAATTTTATCATATTTAATGAAAAATCTCAAGAGTTTGGATTTGCATTGAGTCTGTATATCAATTTGGGGGAAAATGCAATTTTTATAATATTGACATTAGTAAACATGACATGTATTTCCTTCAGTATAGGTGTCTCTATCATCTCATAATGAAATTTTATAATTTTCCCCAAAGAAATCTTGATCATCATTTCTAAGATTTGTTGACATGGACTTTATATTTTCTGACAATATTTTAATTATTTTCTGCTGATATACAGAAATGCAACTGATGTTTGCATATTAATTTTACATCCATTTACCCACGTAAAGTCATTTTAATAATCTATTTGTATGTCCTTTTGAGTTTTCACCATAAATAATAGCTTCCAATAATTACAGTTTTACTTCTGCATTTTCAATCAGGTCTCACTGCACTGGCTACACTCTCCACTGCAATGCCGAACAGAAGTAGAAGGAGTACACATCATTTCTTCATTCCTAATTTCAAAGTGAATGCTTTTGATGTTTCCTTCCTTTAGGATAATGCTTCCTGTAGGCTTTTCAACATATACAGATCATTCTATAACACAAAATGCAGTATTTTATTCTGCAATATGACAAATGCTACTCAGCTTTTAAAAATATGCAAAATCTGAAGTATGAGAACAAATTCTCTTAAGTTCCTCTTAAACTAGTTTAAAATTTCCCTTAATATTTGATCAAAAGGAAACAACGTAACAATCATTCTTAATCTATCTTTAGAAATAAATATTACTCCTTAGTCCTAAGCTGTATTATAAGAATTTCATTTTTATCAAAAATATATCACCATGATGTATTTCTCTTAGAAGCAGGGACTCAAGTGTTTAAAGTCAATTATAACCTCTATTAGGTCTAGAGATGTGACATTTCCAAAATCCTAATACAGTTAAATATTACTGAAAACACAAGTAAACAACAGGATAAAAATATAGAGTTTATAGGCTAATAATTTTATTTATTTTTAAAAGATTTTATTTATTTGACAGTAAGAGAGACAGAGAGAGGGAGAGCACAAGGAGGAGGAGGGGCAAAGGGAGAAGTAGACTCCCCACTGAGCGGGGAGCCTGACCTACGGTTCAATCCCAGGACCCTAGGATCATGACCTGAGCCAAAGGCAGATGCTTAACCACCTGAGCCACCCAGGCACTCTGATCACTTGTCTTTTTAAACTCTGTTCTTAAAAAACTTAGGAAAAAATTAATAAAATAAACTGTTCTTTTACAGACTACCAATATAAAATAATTCCCCCAAACTCAACTGTAAAACAGTTTTTGTAACAACTCAATGTCCTCTGTATGTGGAAAAACAGTAAAATACCTAATAAAACTGAATTGCAAATTCTTTATTATCAAAATTCTATAGATTTTAATTACTGAATCTTGGAATTCCTTATATGTCATTAAATAGAAAATGATAATTTTTTTCAGCTTTCATGGTAAGAGTCCTCTATGAAGTCCAAGTGTTTTTCTTTTATTCCAGCTAAATGGACACTATTAAAACTTGATAGTGAAGCCCTTCATTAAATTTCTTGGATTTTAGCATATCTTAGACAATTGAACAATATTTTTACATGAAGCCTCAATTTTAATACTAGATTGCTATATAACCCCATTTGCAAAGTTAGTTCCTGTTTTAAAGAACTGATAGCAAGAAAGATAAAGAATGGCCTTACAACATATTAATTGATGTAGTACACAAACCAATTCTATGCAAAATAAGAATCATTTTGTGTTTTTTTTTTAAAGATTTTATTTATTTATTTGACACAGAGGGATCACAAGTAGGCAGAGAGCCAGGCAGAGAAAGGCAGAAGCAGGCTCTCTGTTCTGCAGGGCTTGATCTCAGTACCCCCAAATCATGACCTGAGCTGAAGGCAGAGGCTTAACCCACTGAGCCACCAGGTACCCCAAAGTAAGAATCATTTTTAATAGTCTTTGTATTTTCACATGATACTTGATCTCTAGAGATCTAGATCTTGATCTAGAGATCAAGATTTTCTAGAGATCATCATAGCATCAGTCTATGGACCAGAATTTGTAGATCCTATTCTAAGCATTTCCAATTCCAATGGCTTTGTTTTGTTTTTTTTTTAAAACCCAGGAGAACTGAGAAACTCCTTTGTTTCTATATATCATAAATATATATCACAAAAACGAAGTCAGCTGGTTTCTTACAGTACAGCAGAAATCTCTTACATGAAGTGATACAGCCATGAAAAAGTATCAATTTAGCTCTGACAAATTTCTATGTAAGTGGCAGAATTTGAACTTGCAGATCCCCAAAATAAAATAAACAATCAAAGAAAGGATAATTCTACCTCTGAGTTCAGGTTATTTAAATCAGTTTTTAGTGTTTTGACTTTTTTTAGAGGGATTAGATTTTATTTTGCTTAGTATTAGAGATGTACATTTTAGGTTTCATTTCAACATTCTAGGAAAACAATAACATATAATAATCTATTTCTATTATGGAAACTACATAAGAATAGAGAATGAGGCCTACTCTAACCATCTATTTATATTTATAACCTGTTGCCCCCAACTACGGATTTCCAAGCTCCTTACATTGCTGATACTCCCCCTTAGCACTTTTCATTATCTAATAAATTATATAATATACTTATCTAGTAAATTTGTTAACTGTTGGTCTTTCTTCACAGAAATATAAGCTCCTCAAAGGCAGGAATTTCTGTCTGTTTTATAAACTAACTTACCAAAAGCACCTAGAACAAGCTAGGACTATAATGACTGAATGAGATTAAAAACTATTGAAGGAATGAATGCACATAAGTAGTTAAGATGTGTAACCTACTGCATAGAAGTAGAAGACTTTTATCTCAAGGCACTTAGTCGTGAAGATATTTAATATGAATATACTATTTAGGTACCAAAGTGAAATATAACTTAGTTTCATCATAGATCCTGTCCACAATGAGCATGAAATGCATCTCAGAAGACAACTGACACATTAAATGATGCAACAGATGTCACAAAGTTTTTTCTTTCTTTCTTTTTTTTTAAGATTTTACCCATTTTATTTATTTGACAGAGAGAGATCACAAGTAGACAGAGAGGCAGGCAGAGGGGTGGAGGGGAAGCAGGCTCCCTGCTGAGCAGAGAGCCTGATGCGGGGCTCGATCCCAGGACCCTGAGACCATGACCTGCGCGGAAGGCAGAGGCTTTAACCCACTGAGCCACCCAGGCGCCCCGTCACAGTCACAAACTTTTCATGACCAATTGCTGAGTGAATGGTGTAATTAGGAGGATATCACCTTGGGCTCAATAGAGCTGAAAAGGCTTTCAGGGCATTTTAGGTAAGGAAAACAACTTGAATATTTTTGGTAGACAAGTACAAACAAGGCATGTTCACTCATTCATTTATTTATTTACCCTTTCAACAAATTTTAATTAAGCATCTACTATGTGCCAGATACTAGGCTATGTGTTAAACATACACAGAAGATAGTCCTTCAGAACTCAGGACTCAGTGAAGGAGAAACATGCAAACAAAATTGTAGCAAATCATTTGAGAAATATGTACAACATTTTGGGAAAACAGGATACTCTACTCTGTCTGGAAAGATCACAGAAAGCTTCAAAGAGATGACCATAAACTTGCAGGCTGAGCAGGAAGAACTCACCAGGTAGATCAGAATATTCCATGTAGGAGAGTTGCATATGTATAGGCTGAGTAGTAAGGAAGAATGTGGCTCTTCTAACATGGCAAAATGGTTCAAATGGCAAAACAAAACACATACGTATGAAACTCAGTCTTAGGGGAAGGAGGGACAGAAAGTTGAAGCAGAGGATGCAAGCCAGAGGTGACAGACACTTGGCTGCCTCCACATCTTGGCTAGTGTATATAATGCTGCTATAAACAGAGGTGCATGTGGATAAGCATTTTCTTAAAAAGAGAGAGAGAAAGAAATGTAATAGAAAGGAATGGAAGAATGGAATAGCATAGAGAACATATTCCATGTAGTAAGAATTTGGGACCCACTGGTCAGTCAAAACTAATTTGGTGAGTTGGATAAGCATTTTCTTTAAAAAAGGTGGGGGGGAGAAATGGAATGCAAAGGCATAGAGTATACTGCATGTAGTAAAGGACAGTAGAGAAATAAGATCTGTTTTTTCTGTGAGTCACAGTCAAATAAGTTAAGAAACATGGAGCTAGAGGTTTCATAAAACACAGTCCCAGGGTTGCCTGGGTGACTCAGTCAGTTAAGCATCTGCTTTTGGCTCAGGTCCTGGTCCTGGGGTGCTGGGATTGAGCCCCTGAGCAAGGAGCCTGCTTCTCCCTCTCCCTCTCACCTCTGCTCTTGTGTACAATCTCTCCCTCTCAAATAAATTAATCTTAAAAACACACACACAGACACACAAACAAAAAACCATGCACACAAATTACAGTACCAGATCCTTTGCCAGACCTAATAAATTAGTCAGAATATGACCTGGAATCTACCTTTTTAGCAAGTAAGAAGGGATTCTTAATGCACATTCAAATGGCTTGATGGCTGAAAAGTATTCAGAGCCACTGAATGATGGTAAGTAGAGCTCTGAAGTGATTCCTACTGGCTTTCGAAGGATTTTTTTTATGCAGTGTATAAAGTGTATGGAAGATGATGGACAACAGAGGCAGGACCACAGGTTCAGGGGCTAACAATAGTCCAGGCTTCAGGCTACAAATGATGTAAGCTTACATTCATCTGGAAAATGGAAATGGACTGAGAGATGGTCAGGGTAGGGTGAACAAAGAGAGATTTGCAGGAATAGTGAGGGGTTTATGAAGAGGACCAGTGGAAGAGAAGGAAGGAAAGATATGTTAGAGTTCCATGTGTAAGACTTTCAATTTAGGGCCATTTAGTTTTTAAACTTTTAAAGGAGCCATTCCGGGGCGCCTGGGTGGCTCAGTGGGTTAAAGCCTCTGCCTTCGGCTCGGGTCATGATCCCAGGGTCCTGGGATCGAGCCCCACATCGGGCTCTCTGCTCCGTGGGGAGCCTGCTTCCTCCTGTCTCTCTGCCTGCCTCTCTGCCTAGTTGTGATTTCTCTCTGTCAAATAAATAAAATATTTAATAATAAAAAAAATAAATAAATAAAGGAGCCATTCCAAATTCTTAATCAGAATAATATGCTAAAAGCACTGTTCTAAGATTACTCCAACAGGGTGGGGGTGGGGTGGATTCCAAAACTCAAATTGTGAGATAGTCCTTCAACTAGAGAGACCAAAAGGGTTATGGGGAAGAAATGGATGTTAGAAAAAACTACACAACAACCAAACCCACAAATACTGTGAAGGCCCAACTGGCAGGACTGCTCCCTTCCCCAAATCTAAATCCACCTAGGCAGCTCAGTAGAGGGATCATAAGCTAGGTTACCTGTGTTCAAATCCCAGCACCACGACTTACCAGTTCTATGATTGAGAAAATTACTTAACTTTTCTGTGCCTTCACTTCCTTATTTTCAAAATGGAGATAACAATAGACCCTACCTCATAGGTTGCTGTAAGAATTAAATGAAATAAGGGACGCCTGGCTGGCTCAGTTGGAAGAGCATGCGACTCTTGATCTCGGGGTTGTGAGTTGAGCCCCATACTGGGGGTAGAGATTACTTAAATAAAGAAATAAACTTAAAAAAATTTTTCAAGTAAAATAAAATATGCAAAGCACCTATTTTGTACTAAGAACTATTCTAAGTGCTATATGATTATTATTAATACCATGCCTGGTTCTGGATTGGTAAAAAACAAAAACCCTAAGAATCTTCTAGAGGGCCCATCTGCTTCTTGACTCCTGCATCTTCCTTTCTGAACGCCTTTTCCACTAGAGTCCGGAGACCGAGACTCGAACTCTAGCTCTGCCACCTGTACATGCTACATAACTTAGGAAAATTACATAACCAAAGCTTTGGGATTCTCTTCTACAGAGCAGTGTTGCTGTAGTGACTAAATATATAGCATACATAAAGCACTTAACATTTACTCCTTGACACAGAAAAAATACTTAATACATGGTAGCTGTTATTTATGATCTTCTTGTTTTATACTACATGATCCCTGTTTAATACTGCATCTGGACTTAGATGGACTCTGTAAGTTTGGGGTTTTACTTTAGCAATGAAAATGGGCATATTCCTGACACAGAGATTTTCCACTTTTGAAATATTTATCCTTGGGGTGCCTGGCTGACTCAGTCTGAAGAGCAAGCAATCCTAGATCTCGGGGTCATGAGTTTGATCCCCATGTAGAGAGGACTTAAATAAAAAACAAACAAACAAAAAAACCCCCCAAACCCCCAACATTTATCCTAAGGAAATAATCACACAAGAACTCCATGTATATATGTTCAGTGGAGTTTTTTTTTTTAAGTAAAATGAAAATAACCTAAACGTTCATTAACAGACGGCTAGATAAATAAACCGGTCTATCCAAACAGTAGAGCACTCTGTTAAATAGTAAAATAGATTTATAAGTACTAACATGGCAAAATATTTAAGATCTATTCCTATGTGAAAAGAAAAAAGCAGCAGCAGTGTAGCATGGTTCTATTTATATAAAAAAATACATGCATATAGTTGTGTATACAGCTGGATATTTACTGTTTCATAGATTTTGCTGGATAACAACTGTAAGCACTCTGTATTGTTTGAACAAATGAATGACTACACCAAGCTAAATGCTGGCATCCTACACTACAGTAGTCTCCACTGTAAAAACTATGAGATGTTAAGTTCCTAAACTAGGGAAACAGATACACATGTATAAAGGAAATTCTAGAAAAATACACACCAAACTTAACAGTCATCTGCTCTGATGAGGAAAACTGAAGAGGAAGAAGGGGACTTTGTTTAGCGCATTATACTAAGCAGTATAAAAAATAAAGACCTAGGGAGAAGAGATGCAGAAATTATGGTTCATAAAAACACATACTTGGTTATGAACATGTTCCTTAAATTATCTTCATAACCCTTAAGTTATTTTTATATATCCAGGAAAAACGCAAACCAACGATATGAGGAGATCTTAAATCTATTTAAGAGATCTATTCTTTGAAAATGTTATAGTTGTTCAGTTCCTACATTATGCCTATTGAAGTAGCTGCAGAAGACTTTACAGTGGACACTACCCTAGTGTGGGTGCCAGCATTTAGCCTGGTGTAATTATTCATCTCCTCAAACAACACAGAGAGCTTACAATTGCCAGGTGCTACACCAGATCACACTATCCTTGACAAAACCCACTAACCAGCAAATACCTAGCCTTATACACAAATATACTATGAAAGTATTTTGTATAGCTTCTACTATTTCTACATGTCTTCTTCCACACTGGGATTAATTTAAATTTCACTGTTGAGTATGACCTTGATTTAAATAACCACATGCAGAGAAGGTAATGTATACTGTCTGCTGGAGTGGCAAATGGAAGGCCACATTCAAAAAGAAATCAGAACATTTATGAGGTTTTCTTATAGAATACAATGGCCCTCTCCATGGATACCAGAAAGCCTTGTTTGTCAGAGAATTTTCCCCCAACACTATGAAAGGTTTTAAGTTTTCTTCATTCCTCAGATACAGGTATCTGCCAGAGAGTGATCACAAAACTTAAGACAGCTTCTAAAGCACAGGTTCAAGATACAAACAGAATTAATTTGCACAAATAAGTCAATATGCAAATAACAGAAATAATTCTCTCAGACATTACTTACCATTGAAAGGATTGATTCCTGCCCTTATTCTTGAAGTAATAGCTTCTTTTACTTCTTTTTTCTTCACACAACGAATACCCAAATTTTGAAAACTGGAAGAGAAACAGAGCTTTCAAACTGCATTATAGTTAAACACAAGGACATATAAATGAAGTTTTACCAAAAAATACTGCACAAATCAAGGGTACATTCTATGCCTATGTCAAATACACCAAAACAGATGAACATGAACAGGAAAGTAAAATCGACCTCCCAAACAAAAAAGTTGTAAAAGGAGGCCCACAGCTACATTTTGCTGAGCCCATAAAAGTGTCGCCTGTATTTTAAAAAAAAGCACACACTCTACTATCATTTAATAATCCAGTAATTGTATATGAACATCTGGATTTCTGGTTCTCTTGAACATTCGGAAGGTCTGGCCACAGCAGCCTAGTACAGGAGCACCTTGATGGAGTCGATCACCTGCGGCCCCATTTATCAAGGCTCTCCAATTTACTACAGTGCCTGCTAGTCCTCTTACACCTGCTCTATTCCATGGACATTTGATTTTTGAGCCCTGATTTCACTGCTAGTAGCAGTGATGTGTTTTTGCTATATTACATGAAGTCATAATAATCATTCATAAGAAAGCACTGAAATGTTTTCTTTTAAATTAGAAAGATGTTTAATACGAACGATAATATTTAGCAAAAGTTTCAAAATGTCATTTATGGAAAACTTCTCAAAAGCTACAAATATTACTAATTTGCATATCTGTAGCACAGATGATGGTGGGGGGAACTCCCCTACCACCACCAGTCATACTTGTTCCCACATGGAAAAACCATGACATCATTAAAGCTGGGTGGGTGTGAATAAGGAAGCAAAACTTGGTTATAATAACATTACTATTTGTTCAAACTTCACATGGCACTTAGGCAACAGGAGGCTGCCTGCCTCGTTTGCTCCTCTCCATGCTCACAGGGCCTTAGGTTTATGCTCTGCACCTTCACCATACTTGTCATTTTGTTAGCATCTAAAGTATCTTTGGCATTTCTTTCCTTTGCCTCCAATAATTAAAAAATAAATCTTGAATTCATAATCCTTTCTTGAAACCCTGAAACCCATAATCCTCTTCCTCAAAAGTATTCCTCTTCTTTGAAAGATTCACACCTTGGTTCTCACTTTTTCTTTGATGAAAGATTTTAAAGAATTATTTATTTTAATATATTTATACAGTACTTGATTTTGTTTCATCTGAAAAATTGTATTTGACTATTTATAGAATATTAGAAATGAGAGATTTTTGAAATTCTGACATGAGGAAACCAAGGATCATGAAGATTATTTGAAACTATTATTCACTCATTTATGATTCAGTCATTCAATAAATTTTGGGATTCCTTCTCTGTACCAACTCTAGAAAATAATGGGCATTACAATCCCTCTCCTCATGGAGCTTAGTCTAGTGCACAGGTTTGCAAATTTTGGCCCACGGACCATACTCGGCCCACCACCTGTTTTTCTAAATAAAGATTTTTTGGAACACAAACAAGCTGATTTGTTTACACATTGTCTATGTGCGCTTTCACGCTACACAGAAATGAGCAGATGCAACAGAGACCATATGGCCTGCAAAGCCTAAAATATTTATTATCTGGCTCTTAACAGAGAAAGTTTGCTCACCTCTAGCCTAGTGAAGCAGACAGATCAATATTAAATATCACATGCAAAAAACGCTAAACTGAAACCATGACAAGTTTTATTAAAGGAGACATAAACTATGTCATAGAAGCCTGTGACAGGAGAGAGTTGATCAGTTCAGGAAGGACAGAGAAGCTTACTGTACAAAGTGGTATTTAACATAAACAGAGATGAACTAGGGAAAGAGGAGAGTAAAGACTTCAGGCAGAAGGAACAGACAAGCAAAGGCCCCTACAGAAGAGTCTTGTGAGCACAGGAAACTAGAGGAAAGCCTCTGGGACTGGAGTATGGACTTCAAGGGGAGCACAGGATGAAGGTTACAAATACAAGCAGACTCTGTGAACCTTGTGGGCCAATAAGGAATACTGCCCTTATTCTAAGAGCCACATAAAGCTATTAAAATGTTTTAAATGGGAATATGACAATCAGATTTGTATTTGAAAAGATCACTCCAAATAAAAGTCACCTTGGCTAAAGTGGAGGACAGATCTGGGGGGAAGAAGTACAAGGAGAGTTGATGCAAGAAGACCAGTCAGGGGGTTATTGTGGCAGCCTACATCTGGACTATGGGTAGTGTGGTGATGATGGAGATCACTGAGAGCAGTGTACAGATTCAAGAACTATTTAGGAAGTACCTGTTAATTAATTCAATGTGTGTGCCTGTGTGAGGGGTGCAAGGATGATACTCATGTCTGGGGGCTTTTACAGCAACCACTGAGATAAGGCACATTGGAAGACCCACTGAGAAGAAAGAAGTACTATCATGGAAAAGTCAGGGTTTGGGGCATATTCTAGTTGAGGTGCTTTTGATATATTTAAGAGAATATGTCAAAAAGACAATGACACTAAATACCATTCTCCACTGAAAGGAACCAGGGCTCCTTAGAAAAAACTATTTCAGAGCTGGGGCAAGAAAAGTACAAGTAAGTCCTGAACACTTTGCTGTGTCAGAAAGTAAAGAAGGGCCCAAAGAAAGATAGAAGCATATCAAAAGGACAAAGGAAGCAGGCGGAAAGGGCCTGCATTGGTCAAATCTGGGTCAATCTGAACATCAAAATAATAATGCCAGTAATGGACTAGATAGAGTACACTGAATATAAAAATCCATGGGTCTACAGTGGTATATATTTTTTTTTAATGGGGAAGGGAAAAAAGGGAAAGTTTTTCTTTACAATAGAATGCCAATTAATATTGCCAATGGAAAACACTAATATCCCATGTCTCCTGAAGGGATATTTTGAAAACAACATAGCACCCCCTCTGTAGATTTCTCATCCAAAATGTTTCATGTTCACATGAAAATATTATTCATGTTACTCATATTAACATGAGTATAAACAAGCAACCATTCAGACTAATCCACATTCAACAATCTTCAAAACGAGTAGCCTAGACTCTTCAAAAAAAAGGTAATGTCAGGAAAGACCAAAAAAGGCTGAGACACTATTCTAAATTAAAGGAGACTTTAATAATCATGACAACTAAATAAACACGACAAGTAAATACACTGTGTGATCCTTAACAGGATCCTGAACTGGGCAGAGAAGCAGGAGAGCCATAAAGGGCATTATTGGACATAACTAAGAATTTAACTGTCTGTAATTAAGATTGAGAAGGAACAGCCAGAAAAGCAGAAAATAAAACAGGGGAGTCTGTTCTCAGAGAAATCAAGAAATGAGAATGTTCCAAGAAGGGAGTGGTCCACAATGTAAAATAGTGTTGGGAGGTCAAACGATATAAATAGGAAATATTTCTTGCCATATGTGTATTACTAGATATTTTTTGTTTTGTGTTATTATTTTAAGAGGAATATTTTTAAAGTATATTTTCTAGATAGTTACTGTTAATATATAAGGAGGTTACTAACATTTTCCTCGTAGTAATTAGGTTCATTTTTCCAAAGGTAATGCAGGTTCATTATAAAAGATGAATCACAGAACAAACACAAGTTAAAAGAAAAACATAAAACCCCACCAAGAAACAACTACTATTAATACCTTAGTGTATATACTACCAAGTATATGTACACATATACTTTTTAAGATTTTTTTTATCACATATTCTGTTTTAAAACCTATTTATCTAACATAGTGTGACTATCTTTTTATACAAAGAGATATTTGCAATGTTGTTTTTAAGGCTACATAGGAGTACACTGCATGGACGTACCAGATTGTCTAACGGATCCCTCCGTGTTTATTATTTTGATTGCTTCTAACTTTTTGCCATTACAAAATAAGCTGCAATGAACATCACTACAGCTCAATGTCTGAACATGGTTAATTTTTTCCTGAGGATAAATCCCTAGAAGTAGAATTGCTGGTTCAAGAGACATTCGTATTTTTCAGGCTTTTCCTATATAGTTGTTAAAGTGCCTACCAGAAGGATTTTATTAATTTATACTATCACCAACATGATGAATGGACCCATCTTCTGGCAGCCTCACCAACACCACGGTGTGACATCATTTTTCTTATCTTAGAACTACCGTCATGTTACTTTTATACCTGTCCTTTTCTAAGTAATAACTCCAGGTTTCCAGCTGGTTTTCCCATATCTGATAATTTTTAACTATTAATGAAAGGACAGTAAAAATATATGCAAGAAAATTTTTCAGAGATTGTTCACACTAAGAAAGAAAGTCACAACGTAAAATAAGTTTAGGTTTACCTTTAGTAGCAATAAATAAGTATTCTTGCTACCCTGATGGACTGTGTCTACTAATAAAGAATAAAAGGGAGGTTCTAATATAATATAAGAGTTAAGAAAATTTAAATGTCTACTACAGTAAATAGAAGAATGAGAAATCACTTTATCCTGCTAAGAAATAACAGATGTACATGTCCAGGAAACAGAGGATCCTCTGCTTATCCTAATTCTAAAGATGTCTGTGGTTGTGTACTTACAACAAGGGTCTGCGTTCTTGTCCAAATTCTGCTTCATAGTAGCCATCTCTGCAGTCTTTTCCTACTAAATCATGAGGATGAGGTTTATATGGGTCGTTCTTTGTTACTAATGTAATTCTCACTTTTCCTTTTCCGTAATAGTTCATAATCTGAAAAAAAGGGGGAAATTAAATATATGATCCATAAATTGATCCCATTCAGAACTGACCTACTAAAAGAGAGTTCAATTTATATAATGTAGTTAGCACTAGATAAATAAAGTCCAACTGACTGGCAAATACAGTTTGGATGGAACTTTCCAGGGAATATCAGAAGGGAAGAATTTATCTCTCCATTCCTTGGCATATTATTTTCTGCACCGATTTCAACTGGTTATATCATCTGATTCTGTTTGTTTTCTTTTTAAAACAAGTTCTACCAAAATATTGTCATGGAGCAAGAGAAAATAATTGGATGCTGGGTCACTGAATGCCATGCTCTTATATTCACAGTCATGTCATAAATATCCCTTGAAAGTATATATTTAAGCCACAGTGGAAATGAGAGCACACTGTGAAGAAACTGGTCCTTTCATGTGATTGCTATAGATAAAATACAGAGCAATTAAAAATTAGATACACACAAGAGAAGGGTCTATTACCTGGATAGATGGGTATGTCCGGTTGTTGTCGGTGCTGTGCTCCCCTGGAATGCTGCCTGCTGATCGCCCTTCACATTTGTATCTAAAACGCATGCCCCTCTGCCTGGGCTGTTCAATGATCTCTATACATGGGTTATACCCACCTGAAAATTTAAAAAAGGAGGAGGGTAAGATAACAATAATAGTAATAATGGATTTGATCATTTTGTTTTTTTCAAAATAGCAGACTAAAGAATTTTGCCTCCCAATATTAAATAATAGGTTGAAATGTAATTACCCAAGATTGGATGGTAAAGGTGCCCTTCTCCCATTCATATACTGAGCTCCTATACAGTGTTAACATAAGATTACTCAAATCATCTTCATTGGTTAGCACTTTATCATTTAATATCAAGAGCTAATGCCAATGTGAAGTTCTGAGATCCCCACTTCAGAGATATTCACTTCACACGTAAGAACAAGTACAAGGAGATCCCTCAGGATTGCCCCAGAAGGGTCAAGAAGATAGTCTTCAAAAGTACAATATCATACTCCAAAGTAAGTTGAACGCTTGACTTTACATTAGACCTCTAACAGTGGACTAAAAGACTGCTACTTGAAAATGAAAATGCATTTAAACCCTTGCAGAAAGGATATGTAAGTTTTTTTTTTTTTAATCTCCCCTGGAATCTTAAAGGATTGATACATAGAACATCTAAATAAGTTCCAGAAGTGTTCATTTTAAACTCAACAGAATTTTCAATCAGTTCCATCTAAATCTCTTTACTGAAGACACAACAGTGGAAAGAAAATTACTCACTTTCTATAACAAATGTAATTCAAAATATGAACTTTAGAGTGAACTGATCTATACAACATGGATGAATTCTATGTTATACACCTGAAACTAATGTATGTGTCAACTATACTCCAATTTAAAAAAAGCTGAGCTGACTGAAAGAAGCGAGACCAAAAGAGCACATCCTGTAGGATTCCATTTATATAAAACTCTAGAATATGTAAACTAATCTATAATCAAAAAAAGCATATCACTGACTGCCTAAGAAAAAGGGTGTGGAGTGGATGGGGAAACTTGGGGGATGATGGATATGTAATTATCTTGATTGTGATGATGATTTTACGGTTGTATTCATGTCAAAAGCTATCAAATTGTAAACTTTAAGCATGTGCAATATATCATACATTAATTATATGCCAGTAAAGTTGTCTGAAACATATGCATCTTTACCCTTCTTATTATCTATATTATAAAAATGAAAAGTTCAATGAAGACACTCAAGTATGCTTACAAGTAGGGTACTTGGCAATGTGTCTATTTCAGGGATATAAAGATGTCTTCCATTAAAAAAAAAACAAAAACGGGGCGCCTGGGTGGCTCAGTGGTTTAAGCCGCTGCCTTCGGCTCGGGTCATGATCTCAGGGTCCTGGGATCGAGTCCCACATCGGGCTCTCTGCTTGGCAGGGAGCCTGCTTCTCTCTCACTCTCTCTGCCTGCCTCTCTGCCTACTTATGATCTCTCTCTGCAAATAATAAAATCTTAAAAAAAAAAAAAAAAAAAAAAAGTTTTCCCTCCATCAGTTAAGTGATTTTTACATTCCTACAATTAGATAATCCATTTCTCTGATTAAAGATTTACCCTCTGTTAGAATGCAAACAAACCTTTAGAAAGGGTAACACAATGGGTCTTACTGGTAGTGTTAGGAAGGAGTCTTTTGAGTCCGACTTTGCCATATCTTAATAGCAAGGATCCTGGAAATGTTATCTTCTAAGTCTCCTAATCTATAAAATGGGAATAATAGTAATAGCACCTACCTTATAGGGGTTTTGTGAGGATTCAAGGTAGTGTGTATTCAGTTCTTAACAACCATCATGCCTATGACAAATACTCAATAAATATTGTCTACTATTGTTTCAGATCCTTTCTTGAAAACAATGATTTATAGTAATATCATGATGGTGTAACAACCAGTACTTTCAAGAATTTTATAGAACAATGAGGCAAAACCACCAATTATTAGACTACAGAAGAGTCCAACAAAACAAATTTTATTTATGCTAACAAGATTGTGCATAAAATGATAGTAAGAGCAAAAGAGTCAGGCATGCCTATGTCAAAAACAAAGGAAAAAGAGTTAATGAAGCAAAAAGGTAGGGAGAGTAGAGAGGAAGGCCTTCTAGTAAAAGGGAAACAATGTGTCCAAGGCTAGGGAAGCATAGAAGAAGAGTTTAAAAAATGACCAATGGAGCCACAGTGGAAGTGGATTACCCTTCTATCTTTAGAACCAAAAGCCAAAGGACATTTGTAATCTGTACAAATGGGCTCAAAGTACAGAGGACATTAGGGATTTGGATTTTAGTTCACGAGTGACAACAAATCAATGAATGGCTTTCTGCAGGGGAATCATATGATCGGGCTGACATTTTATTTTTTTTAAAGATTTTATTTATTTATTTGACAGAGAGATAGTGAGAGAGAGAACACAAGCAGGGAGAGTGGCAGAGGGAGAAACAGGTCCCCAGCTGAGCAGGGAGCCAATGTGGGGCTTGATCCCAGGGTCCTGGGATCATGACCTGAGACGAAGGCAGTCGCCCAACCAACAACTTAGCAACCCAGGCACCTCTGGACTGACATTTTAGAGTGAGGATTCTGATGGCAGTGGACAGGTTGAAAAGAAAGGAGACAGTATGATGATCGGTTTAGAGGCTGTGACAGCACTGTGGGCAACGGTGAAGGCAGGTCTGACATCTAGCAGTGATAACAGGAGTGAAGGATTATTTCAATAAAATTGACAGTTCCTAGCAACTGACTGAACATTAGGGTTAAGAGCAAGTAAAGAATCATTGAGGCTCCACAGTTTCTACTTTGGGTTACTGAGTAAAGATACTATTAGAGCCAGGGAAAACTGACTTTAACCTAATCACATTCATAACACTTATTTTATTGAAAAATGTAAGGCATGCAGATGGGTATTTCAATGCCACATACTTATATATCCTTGTATATTATGAATAACTCAAATTCACATTTCGCTTCAAATATTTTACATCCTCGTAGGTCATTGCAGGAGAATTTGAAAGAAAGTACATTTTCCTCTCAATAGCTCGAAATACTCAACAAAATTTTTTAAGTGATATCTCAAATAATGTATGTGGTTTAACTAAAGGTCAAATAAATCCCTGCCCACTACTTATTTAAAGGTGTCTTGGCGGGAAGTTGATACAGAATTACATCATTAATGGTAAGCGGCTAACTTTACGGGGAAGAGTGCATAAAAGTGCTAGGCTCGTAGTAATTTTTCAAATATTTCATTGGTTACACAATGCTTCTTTAAACTAGAAAATGTTTGTGAAAAAAGTCTCTAGACAAGAGAAAAGCAGTTGTTGAGAGAAAATACAATGATTTTTATAGGTTTAAAGTTATAATAATGACAAATATTAGTGATCATATAAAATCAAGTACTTAAAAAAAAACCTTTGAAATCTAGTCTTCCTATTGTACAAGCTCTTTATTTGATATGATCAACCAGGTAATACTTTATTTACTATTTCACATTTCCCCAGCTGGAAATAATCTCCCCCTCCTCTAAATTATCATAGTATTTTGTTTATGACAATTATTCCAAATAACTATAACTTAGGGAAGACTCATTATTTTATTTCTTCTTGAAAAAAGCTACTTGTTCTATTTCTTCTCAAGCTACTTGAAGGCAGGAATTGTGACTAACTCATCAGTGCCTTGCACATAGATATTCAGTAAATATCTGGGGAGTGAATAGCTGAAAATCTAAAAATCTTTTTTGTTTGTGTAAGTTATATAAACAGCAAAGGATAGTAATAGTGATTAATCATATTTTCCCTATTATGTTCCACTACTATGGAAAAAAATAGTGCTTTGTAGGTATTAGAACTGCTGCACTTTTTACTCTTCATACCTATTCATAGTCTAATTTATCTGTATTTATGATTGTTAAATACTTTCCAG
Organism: Meles meles; assembly: GCF_922984935.1. Lineage (NCBI taxonomy): Eukaryota > Metazoa > Chordata > Mammalia > Carnivora > Mustelidae > Meles > Meles meles. The sequence goes on from NC_060080.1 coordinate 61,961,574, forward strand.
CTATTAATCGTTTATATCATGCATCAGTATAATGTACCAGTCACTTCCTCCCTCAGCACTGTTTTAAAGTGCCTTTCTTCCTAAAGATAGAATGTTGAACTGTAGTCTTGTGTGGGGTGGAAGAAGGTAAAATGTAAATCAGAGAACTGTAGGGAAAATAAGTACTCCTAAGTAAGATTATCTCGAATCACTACAGTTCTGAAAAGTACTGAAATTTCTCCAAAGTGGTTCTAAGAAAGCTGATTACTGTACTTTTTTTAAACTGATACTGCAAAGTTGGGATTGACCCCTACCTTTGAAACAATACCATAAAATGCTAATACTGACCCAAATAATATTTCAAATACAGCCAAAATGTTCACAAGATATACTTATGTTTTTATTTTCATTTAAGCAAAAAAGAGTGCTATTTCAGTTTTTAAGGTTAAAAAAATTATATTGAAATACAAGTTAAAAATGGAGCCTCAATTGTCAGAAATAAACACATTAATTAAATCCTTATGGCTAGCACCGGGAACTAGCATTAATTGTTCAGGAAAAAATTAATTACAGTAATTGTAATACTGTTTTAAAGTACTTTTACATATATTGTCATTTGATCCTCTCAACTTTAATCTTCATAAAAATAGAACAGGAATTATTCTCCCATTTTATAGGTGATAAATTTAAATTATTGTTATAAAAAAAGAAATTATGAAGGACATTAGCAAATATGATAGCTGGAATCCCAATGGATCAAATTTAAAAAAACAAAAAACAAAAAATAAGCATAAAAACAGCCGGGGGATAAAGTCACAATAACATTACAGCAAATAACCTAAAATAAATACAACTTAGTTTAAGAAGATAATGCATCTTGCCACAGGCAAGTGAGTATTTAGATCCAATGAAATTCCTGGAAGAGTTCATAGTGGGGTGTATACCAGAATCATTTTGGAAGCTTTTTCAAAAAACACACCTGCCCTGATTCCACCTGTGATCTTCTATATCTATATCTATATAGATATAGAAAGAGAAACCTATAAAGCCCCGACATATTTCTGAAAAAGCCTTCCAAGCAATTCGAACACACTCCTGATTAAGAACCATTGCCCTAAAACTAAAGAAGCTTAAAGAATCACATATCCAGAGAAGCAATCCAAAAATTCATATACAAGTATGGGCTGGATGACAGACAAACCAGGCAGAGGAAATCTGACGACTTTTTAAAAAAATTCTGACAGCTTTAACTCTTCTTTCTCTCCCACTCGAAAAACTTAGCCAAATATAAGCAAGGGAAAAAGCATTATGATAGGGATCACCTTTAATCACACTGATCTATTTAAAAGATAAACTGTTTATAAAATTAATACTGTGATTATCATCAGTAATGTTTCTTACAATATGGCAAGCAAATGATCACACACTACTGTGTCAACACCACAGCTGAGAATATCTGACTGCAGACTGCATCTCCCTCGCAGAAGTACTGGATAATAGAGTACCTGAAAGCCAAAGGAGCAGACGGAGCTAACAATATACACTTTTCTAACAATATACACTTTTCTAAGTATCACTTTCACTCACTCTGGAGAAAAAGAAAATGAGATCTAGTCATCATTCCTCAAACCTGGGAACCCAACTGAATCATGGTGGTAAGCTTCCTTAAGACACACTTTTTCCATTTCTTCCTAATCATGATCAAAATTTAGAGTAACCATTTCTCACATACATAGAATGGCATTCAATGAACAAAAGGGCAATGAAAACTTAAGCCTATTCCCACATGCTAGAAAAAGACTAACACAGAAGGTACAAAAGAAGTCAAATGAAGGATAAGTTATAACAATCAATTATCACATTTTGATTTACTTTCTTTTCAGAATGTTTACTGTCATTGAAGTAGATAAAGGAGAAAAGGTACGCTGCCTCCAAACATCACTGTCAAATTCTTCTCCACTAGTTTAAAAATACAGAAAACCATTTCAAACTGTTTAAAAGTAAATGGACACTCTTATATATTCTTTTTTTTTTTTTTTCATTCTCATATATTCTTGAAAGACTTTCTATCTAGCATCTGTTCTGGTCTATTATTAGAATTTTTCAAGGTTTCACAGAATTCTAGAATGTCAGGATACTCAAACAATAGTGAGTGCCAATTACTTCTAGTAGCTCTTGTTTCCTAGATGTCTAAGTCTCCAAACACCTCCACTACATAAGAAAACTAACATTTATGGGCATGAATTATCTCTGTTGTTCCTCAAAACAAGATGCTGTAGTAGTTATTCTCATTTTTATATCACAGAGTGGCAGAACTGGAATAAAACCAGGTTCATTATGGGCTAAAGTCCAGATTTATTCCAGTATCTGAGGCTGCCTCTCAAATAAGTCTTAAGCATCCATGTAAGGGAATTTTCAGAGGAGTATTTGGCTGATGTATGCACCAGAAGGTAAATAAAAGATGCAAGAGTTGCACAATAGAGATTCCACTGCGGTGGGGAGAGAGAGAATCTTGAAAAAAATGTTAACTTCCAGAATGAAAAAGTAGAGAAATATTTAAAATCTGTTCCAGATTACTTAGGTATTTAATCAAATTAAAAGTAAAAGGCAGTACCAACTCATCTGTCTTAAGACTTCCAGATTCAAAAATAAAAATTACAAGATGCCTACTTAAAAATGAATTAAACAAAGAAATTTTTTCAGTGTAAGTATGTCCCATGCAAGTATCCGGGTCACGTGCCTACAAACCCAATCACATGCAGGGAACACAAATGAGAGAACGAAGGAACAAAAGGAAATTCTGAGCCTCTTACATTGTATTTGGGAAAGATACTGCACACAACCCAGATATTCCTAATATCATTTCATCACAATTCTTCCCTAGCCATTTCACTCCCTCATTCCCTTTTCCCTGTCATGTATCACCTTAATTCTTTTATATAGCTGTTGTCTCTACATTCACGTGAGGCATTTCAGATACAGAATTCATGTTTATAGTGTGTAGGCTTCTACCTAAAAAAAGTATTTTGCTTTAGTTGTCAATTCCAGCTTCCAGCTCTATCGTTAATGATTAAGTTGCATTATACCTACACCAATCTTTTTTCCCCTTACTCAAGAGAAATACTTATAGTTCTCTTGAAATTTACACCAGAGTTGGAAGTAGTGTGGTTTACAAAAAGTTTCTTCATGTACTTCCTATTCTATGACAGAACAGAACTATACTAAAGAAAACTGTGAACAAAAATCAATTATCAAATTTTAAAACATATTTTACCAGACTTACTAGTAAACAGAGCTACCTATGTGTGCATAAGCATATTTTGCACTTTCTACAGGAACAATGAGAAGCTTTAAATTCAGACAAAATAGCTAATTTTAGTTACATTAAATGAAACAGAATGATATATATACAGTAATGACTGCCTATGCATGCCCTACATGGGACAGGGAACATTTTTCTTAACAATACCTGTTCTAATCAATTGTGTCAAAAGACAGTTAAAAAAAAAAAAGCAATAACGACAGCAAAATAGGACCCAATCTGTGAAATCCTAAATAATTCATTTGGTAATTTACCTGAACGAAATTTAGAATCATATAAAATCATTCATATGTATATATATATATGTATATACATACATACACATACATATATATGATTTTTATGTATCAATAAATTAAATCAATAAATTAAATAAATGATTTAAGTAATCATGGTACTTAAATCATTTTGCTAATAAGATTATGATCGGTTACTTTTACATTCTACGTTTGTTATTTTACAGGTAACAAATCCGGCTACACATACCTATTTACATATGACATCCGGTGAGAAAAGAAGAAATGGTCTTAAGTGCCTGGTAATCAATAAAAATACTTTTTGAGGTTTTAAAACTACCTTACTACAAATAATCTAAACCAGAGAGTGATAACTAATTAAGCAAAATTTTTTCCTATTACTCTTTCGGTTCAATTACTGTTTCAAAACAGAATTAGAATTTATAATTTACTGAATCTTCTCTGCGCCCTTTACAAGTGACTAAGAAAAATACTCCCAGATTCCTTTTTAAAAATTTCTTTGGCAGTTTTCAAACAACTAAATTACAATTTAAATAACTTGTCATATTTTAAATAGTCCCATTTTAATGTAACTCCAGAAGAAGCAAAAAAAAAAAAAAAATTACCCCACAGCTTTTCATTCCTTTAATTTTTTTCCCCCTTCAATTTAGGGAATCAGTCCTCACAACAGCACAAACTATAGTGCCATTAAACAAATTTAAATCGTATCACATTTTTGAATGACTTAGGTCTTACGTTATCCTCTGTGTAAATGGTTCTTTTCTCTTTTAAAAGAATTAGAAGTATTACACTCATGCCACAAATTAATGAAGTTGGGTTAAATTGGCAGCAGTCTGACCTTTTTTTTTATAACGCTTACCATTCTTTACATCTCTGTCAACCAATAAATTAACCAAATATTTCAGATCATCTTTGGACTTTAAATCTAAATGTGCTTTTAAATTATAAATTTACAGAATTATCTGAAAGTTTGGGGTCACTGAAGTGGGTAAAGAGAAAGTTGAAATATTTTAAACTACACTTGTATTCGCACATAAAAAACCACAGACAAACTGAAATCAAATGTCATGTGAACCACCCCAATTTCCTTTTCGGCCTACAGCAGTAGCTTATGGCATTGTTCTGCTCAACCCCTTAAAAAAAAATCCTTTAAAGCTTTCTACTTCCTCTTCTCAGCTAGACATCAGCCTCTGAGGGTCACTGAACCAGGGTCTTGGGAGGACACGGGTCAACCAGAAACAAGTCCCCCCAAACCTTCAGTCTCCTAGTATAGCGCTAATTTACCCTACCAGGCCTCTCTGCCTCTGCTCCGTCTGCCGGGAAAGGGCCCCATGAACCTTGCCAGAATCCTGTAAAGGTCCAACTCAAACACAGTCTACTTGATTTACTTCCCTTTAGGTTACAGGCAGACCTAAACCACGGCTATATATATGAGACTCCCTCCCTTGTCCTCTAACCTGTTTCTTGGTAAACTCGCCCCCCCCCACCCAAAGCAAGAGATTTACGCATTAACTGAAAATGAATTGTTACATTAGTGATGGAAAGTTTTCATATCCACTCCTATTTTAAATTAAGCGCGGATATTCTAATACTCCTTTTCCCCTTTCTTCAAACAAAGAAAAAAAAAAAAAAAAGACTTCTCCGTAAACCAGAAAGTACCCGCTTTATAGTAGAAATCATCCACTTTGTTGAAGCAACATTTCCACTTAAGACCTGTTAAGACAGCACTGGTGACTTTTAAAGCCGCACCTCATTTTGTACAACTGTCAACACATCAGCGGTCACCTCCTGGCGTTTGATAAAATTAAACTAAAAAAAGGAGAGCACTCCTGAGGTCTGAAGGTTCTTCATTCCTGTTCTAAAACATGAAACCACCATTTCAATATAAATCAATTTTTAAATATGAGAACTCTCCGTCCTCGTTTAGATTCGTGTTACTTCCCTAACCCTAAAAATCTAGTCGCTGGGAATTTCTAAGGTTCCGGCTCTTATAATGGCATCAAATTACAGAGCAGGACTTAGATTTCGCACGCAAACCCCCGAACCAGGTAACTTTTTTAAAGGCTGACAATCTGCCAGATGAGACGATTTTAAGACAGAACGCGCACAACCGAAACCGAGACCCCGACACTCTGAGCTGCAAAGACCCCCCGGACGAGGTCCTTCCCGCGGTCGGGTCCCGCGTCTGAGACACTCACCCGAGGCCATGGCTCCGCTCACCGCGCCGCCCCTCCAAGTGGCCTGACCCGAGGCCGCCACAATCAGCCCGCGCCGGTCCGGCGGCGGAGGGACTCTGCCGACGGGACCCCCAGTCCCCCTGACCACCCCCGGGGCCTCCTCCTCCTTCCCGCCCTCCTCGGGGTTTGCGGCTCACACCTTCCCACCCCCTTAATGCTAGCGTTCCGGATCACCCGGCTTCGCCCGTCGGAGGTGCGGGAGCCAGGGGCAGGGGGCGGAGCGCCGCGAGGACCGAGCGCCTGCCGGCCTAGAGGCAGGCGCCTGGCGGGAGGGGGATTTCCCGCGGCTGAAGTAGGCCCCGCACCACCGCCTTCCCCCGGACCTGCGCTCCGCCCCGTCCGTGCCCTGCGCCCCGCCTCCCGCCCTGGCAGTCCGGGGCTTTGAGACTGGGTCGCGGTTGCGAGAGGCGGGATCTTCGGGAGCGCAGGGAACGCTGGGAGCCGGGCGGTGACAGTCCCGAGCGTGCGAAAGCCGCCGACTCCGGAGAAATCCCCCTCCTCCAGGTTGTTCTTAGGCGCGTGGTTTAAAGTTCAGGAGCGGGTGGGAGGGCGCGGTGACGTCTAGGGGGCCGGCCGCCTGGGAGCACTTGGGGGCGGGCCGGGCAGCGAAGTGGGGCTCGCTCTCCCGGGCCTCGAGGGGACGGCGGCCCGGGGTTTTCGATGGGTGGTTCCCCCTCTTCCCAATTTCGTATATGCAAATCGTCGCCCCCGCGCCGGCGGGCGGTGCCGCGCCGATGTCCCGGTGCGCCCTGGAGGGGAAGTGCGGAAGCCGCCGGCGCCTGTGTTCGTTTGTAATTCACGTATTTGCATTTGGGGACCCCCGCAGTCTGATTTTCCCCCGTTCTGTCTGAACTGCGACGGCTCTGTCAGCCTTACGTACTTTGCCTCCTAAAACTTTTCAAACTCTTTTAAGATCGGCACTTCAGGTTCGTTACCTCAACGCTGTGCGGTCAGGATGAGTGAAGGAAACGCTGTAAGGAAACAGCTGAGGACTTGACAGATACCCACGAGGAACGGGGGAGTGGATCGAAAGTTTAGTGTGTTGAGGGCATCTAGTGTAACTTTGCTACTTTCACGGGCTAAGAATCTCCTGTGTGTCAGTTTATTTACTTCATTTATAACATATTCTAATTTTATAGATGATGTAATAGGGGTTCAGAGAAGTTAAGTAGTACTTCAGAGGAAAAAATAAAAGGTAATACTTCAGAGAAGTTAAGTTCTGGTAAGGAGAAGAGCACAGTTGAAATCCAGGGTTGTCCAAAGGCATGCTCTTTCCACTATACCTTACTGCCTAAAACAAGTGCAGAGAGGGAATGGGGATTATCAACCAGCTGTACAAGGGCGGAAACTGGAGGATCCTGTTCTAGGGAAATAATTTAAAATAAAATCTCGTAATAGAAAAGCCCTCCACAAAAAGTAGAAAACAATAAAACCATTTTATTATTGAATAAGCATTAAAGCATGCTGTGACGCACTGAAGAGATTATAAAGACAAAAAAAATTTCTCATTTGTTTATGTAGCCAGGTAGAATCCATGACAGACCTGTTGTCTTTACCCAAAGGAAAAAATGATACGAAGTTACATCTGGAAGCCAAAAACTGAGGTTTAAACACCCACAAAGACAGGGAGGTGGAGGTGGAGTACCGTCCTTCCTGATACTTGCATTTCGAAGCGGTAACTTCAAGGATCCCAAGTAAGACCTTAGCGGGATTCAGAACTGGCAAGAGGCTTACTTAGCTTTTACAAAGGTGTACATACATCTCAAAGAGAGAGATCGTTTACAATTTTGATTTTTTTCTAAAGGAATTGGGGATTGAAAAGAAAGGAGGTGAAGTTTCTTGTCCTTTTGGGGACTAGGGCATTTTTTTTTTTTTAAGATTTTATTATTTATTTGAGAGAGAGAGACACAGTGAGAGAGGGAACACAAGCAGGGGGAGTGGGAGAGGGAGAAGCAGGCTTCCCGCTGAGCAGGGGCAATCTGGAGACTTGATCTCAGGACTTTGGGATCATGACCTGAACCCAGGGCAGACACTTTATTACTGAGCCACCCAGAAGCCCAGGAACCAGGGAAACTTTTTCATTTAATTTTTTAGACAACCGCAATGTCAGAGCTGTATGGGAGAACTGAGCCGAGATGTTTAAGAATCCATTAGGAAGGTGAATGACAAATAGGAATGGAGAATATTTTGCATGTAGTTGTTTATATTCCACCTCCAGAAACTGATTGGTTTTATGTACCTCTTGAACTTAATAGGGGATAATAATGTTTGTTTACTGAAGAGTTCTGGGCCAAACAAGAGTCTATCCCAATTGCAGACTTCAGATCAGTTCTGAAACCACTCCAATCTATAAAATCATAAGTTGCAACTAAAGAGATTTATTAAAACTACAGAATTTTGAACTTATTAAGTTTTATCGTTTATTTTTCAAAGACTCTGACTTATTTAAATCTCACTAATAGGACAGCATGTTTATATTTACTTCCAGGGCTATTTTTATTTGTCACATGACTAAGCTATGTGTTTTATTTCCCCCCCCCTTTTTTTTTTAAGATTGTATTTATTTATTTGAGGGAGAAAAGGAGAGAGCAAGTGAAAGAGCATAAGCAGGGGGAATGGCAGAGGAAAAGGGAGGGAGAAGCAGGCGCCCCTTTGAGCAGGGATCATGACCTGAGCCAAAGGCAGACACTTAAGCTTAACTGCTTAAAGTACTGAGCCACCCAGTTGCCCCTATCTTACCTCTTTAAAGGTTTTTTTTTTTTTAACCTTTCACTATTTATTTTTTAAATATTTTAAAATTTATTTTTAAGATCTTACTTATTTTTTTAAAGATTTTATGTATTTATTTAACAGACAGAGATCACAAGTAGGCAGAGAAACAGGCAGAGAGAAAGAGGGGGAAGAAGGCTCCCCGCTGAGCTCAATGGGCTCCATCCTAGGACCCTGGGATCATGACCTGAACCGAAGGCAGAGGCTTTAACCCACTGAGCCACCCAGGCACCCCAAGATTTTGTTTACTTATTGAGAGAGAGTGTGTACCTGCATGCATGAGAGCTGGGCATAGGGGGGCGTACAAAGGGAGAAGGAGAGAGAGAACCCCAAGCAAACTCTGTGCTAAGCCTGGAGCCTGACACAGGGCTCGATCCCATATGTATGTATTTTATATATATACACACACACACAGACACACACACATTTTTTTTTTTTAAAGATTTATTTATTTTAGAGAGAAAGCACAAGCTGGGGTCAGGGCAGAGAGAGAGAAGCAGACTCCTTGCTGAGCACTGAACCTGACTTGTAGCTCCATCTCACCATCCTGAGATTATGACCTGAGCCAAAACCAAGAGTCAGATGCTTAACTGACTGAGTCAACCAGGCACCCCACCCCCCCACCTGGAGATATACACCAATTCACTATTTTCTGTTTTTTTTAAAGATTTTATTTATTTATTTGACAGAGAGAGAGATCACAAGTAGGCAGAGAGGCAGGCAGAGAGAGAGGAGGAAGCAGGCTCCCTGCGGAGCAGAGAGCCCGATGTGGGGCTCGATCCCAGGACCCTGAGATCATGACCCGAGCCGAAGGCAGCAGCTTAATCCACTGAGCCACCCAGGCGCCCCTCACTATTTTCTAAAGTAGCTGAGCCCCCCTTGAAAGATTTAGTCCACATACGAAAAATGAAAATATTTTAGTTGTATCGGAAATGCTTAATTTTTTGGATGGACTAAAAACAACAAAGGAAAACAGTGATTTTTGATTTGGAGGGAGCTTATGCTGGGGAAAAAGTTTATTACTGTAAAGATGATAAGCAGCTACTTGTTAGGGCTTATAGAAAAGAATAGCACATATCGTTTTTCCCCCAAGGGCCCTCAGTTATTGTTAGTGTTCAGGTCAACAAATATCTACTCTGTGCCAAGTACTCCTCTCTTGGGAACCCCATACTCAACCTACTCAACATTTTTTCTTCCAAGTTTACTCTTACCCCATATTTCTTGTACCACCAGATACAGGTACCCAGATACAGGTCAGGAAGTTGGGGGCCATCTTTGACTTTCAGCATCTCCCATCTACCCCACAACATCCAGTCACCAAGTCCTGCAGATTTTACCAATAAAATATGAATCCATTTCTTCTCCACTTTATTGGTATTGTCCATGTTCAAATCTTCATCATATCTCACCTAAACTCCTGGAATGGTCTCTTAACTATTATGCCCACCTATACTTTTGTCCCCCTTGAAAGCCATTAAAACCCATTCAAATCCATTACTGCTTGAATCTTTTGTATGAATGCACATCAGATCTCTTTCTTCAGCCCCATCTTCTGAATTCTTTTTTTTTTTTTTAAAGATTTTATTTATTTATTTGACAGACAGAGATCACAAGTAGGCAGAGAAGCAGACAGAGAGAAAGAGGAGGAAGCAGACTCCCCAGCAGGCAGAGAGCCCGATGCGGGGCTCGATCCCAGGACCCTGGAATCATGACCTGAGCCGAAGGCAGAGGCTTTAACCCACTGAGCCACCCAGGCGCCCCCATCTTCTGCATTCTATGTCCTGTGCTTTCACACCTCATTGAAGGTGCTTCATAGCATCTCATATTCCATAAGCCATGCTGTTTCTTATCCATCTGCCTAGAAGTTCCTCCCCAGAGACATGCCATGTTCATGGATTGAAAGACTTAATATTGTTTAAATGTCAAGTCTCCCCAAATTGATCTGTAGCTTTAATGAATCCCAGCTGAAACCCCAGCATTGCTGGAAATGACAAGGTGATTCTCAAATGTATGTAGAATCACCAAGGTCCTAGAATAGCCAAGCCAATAGTGAAGAATAAAGCTGAAGAATGTGCGGTACCAGATATCCAAATTTATTACAAAACTACAGGAATTAAGATAGTGTGATATTGGCACAAGTTTAGACAAATAGGGCTGGTTTAGAAAATCCAGAAACAGGCCCATACATATACAGTCTCTTGTTTATTACATTCTGCACTGCAGCTGGTGGGGGGAAAGGAGGCCTTTTTATTAACTAGTACTGGCACAAATCTGTCACCTGGAAAATGATAAAAGCTAACGTCAATATACACACATAGACCTAAATGTGAACAGAAAAATAATAAGACTTCTGGGGGAAAACATAGGAGGATACCTTCGTGACCTTGAGAAGGGCAAAGACTTCTTGAACATTATACAAAAAGGAATAACTACCAAAGAAAAGATAGATAAGTTGGACTTAATTAAAATTAACTAACAGGTGCCACTAAGAGAATAAAAAGGCAATCCACATACTGGCAGAAGATATTTGGCAACACATGCTTCTGGTAAAGAATTCTGTGGCATCCATGAAGTTACTTTGCTCAGATCTCCCTTCTAGAGAGGATCTACCTCAGCTTGCAAGCCAAGGCCCCGTGATTCCTTGGAAGCACTTAGCCGATTATGAGCACAGTCATGGGACAAGGGCTCGCTATTTCTAGCCAGGACAGAACTTCTCTATGGGGAGTCATTATGTCAGAGCTCCTTATTGGACTGGCTGAGACTTTCTTGGAGATATACACCAATCTGATTGTATTCCTATCCAGTTCTTCCATTTCCCTTTTTACAAGTGTCAGACCTGTATCTGAAAACTTTCCTGCCTATTCCTTCTTTCTCTCCCCTTTTTCTTTCATAGGTGTTGCCCCCAATGTATCTCTTGTACTGGTCATTTCATATTGGTATCAGCCTCCCATAGGATCCATTCGGTATATTGATTGACTCAACAAATCAGTAAGAAAAAGACAATTTTTTAAGTGGGCAAAAGATCCCAATAGACACTTTACAAAATGTCTATGAGCATGTAAAATCAGCATGTAAAAAGGTGCTCAGTCAAAAGGGAAATGTGCACAAAAATCGTAATAAAATATTGCTATACCTTCATCAGAATGGCTCAAATTAAAAGAACAATACCAGGTGTTTGTGAGAACGTGAAACAAATTCCCTTAAATTTTTTGTAGGAATATAAATTAGTACAATAACCTTAGAAAATTGGCAGTATCTACCAACCCTAAAATAATAAGTATCATATGAGCCAGCAGTACCACTCTTAGCTAAATACCTAACAGAAATAAGTGCTTATATTTATCAAAACATAGGCAAGAATATTGAAGGCGTCTTTATTTGTACTACTTAACAATGTGAAAACAACTCGAATGTTCATCAGCAGCAGAATATATAAACTGTAATATATTCATACATGGATTTCTCTTCAATTACGAAAAAGAATGCATTATTGCCACACAACAATATGGATGAGTCTTATAAATGAAAAGTCATATACCAAAGAGTACATACCATATGATTCCATTTATAGGCATACCTTGGAGATATTATGGATTTGATTCCAGACAACCACCACAAAGCAAATACTGCAGTAAAGTGAGTCAAATGAATTGTTCAGTTTCCCAGGGCACATAAAAGTTATGTTTATACTATAGTATAGTCTATTAAATGTGTAATATCATTATATCTAAAAAACCCAATGTATATACCTTAACTTAAAAATACTTTATTGCTAAAAATACAACTATCCTCAGAGCGCTCAGCGAGTTGAAATCTTTTTGCTGGTGGAGGGTCTTCTTGCTTTGATGTTAATGGCTGCTAATCAGAGTGGTGGTTGCTGAAGGTTGGGGTGGCTGTGTTAATTTCTTAAAATAAGACAATAGTGAAATTTGCCACATTGATGGACTCTTCCTTTCATGGGTGATTTCTCTGTTCAGTGCTGTTTGATAATGTTTTACCTATAGTAGAACTTCTTTCAAAAGTAGAGTCAATCTTCTCAAACCCTGACACTGATCAACTGAGTTTATTTAATATTTAATATTCTTAATATTTAATATTAAATATTTAATATTTAATATTCTTAATCCTTTGTTTTCAGCCATCTTCATGCATCTTCATCAGAAGTAGAATCCATTTCAAGAAACTACTTTCTTTGCTCATCCGTATAAAACAACTCCTCATCCATTAGAATTTTACCATGAGGGGCGCCTGGGTGGCTCAGTGGATTAAGCCGCTGCCTTCGGCTCAGGTCATGATCTCAGGGTCCTGGGATCGAGCCCCACATCGGGCTCTCTGCTTCGCAGGGAGCCTGCTTCCTCCTCTCTCTCTGCCTGCCTCTCTGCCTACTTGTGATCTCTCTGTCTCTCTGTCAAATAAATGAATAAAATCTTTAAAAAAAAAAAAAAAAGAATTTTACCATGAGACTGCAGCAATTCAGTCACATTTCAGGCTCCACTTCTAGTTCTCCTGCTGTTTTCACCGTATCTGCAGTTCCTTCTTCCACTGATGTCAAACCCCTCAAAGTCTTCCATGAGGATTGGAATTAACTTCTTCCAGCCTCATGTTAATGTTGATATTTTGAACTATCCTTGTATCATGAATATTCTTTTTTTTTTTTTAAAGATTTTATTTATTTATTTATTTGACAGAGAGAGAGATCGCAAGTAGTCAGAGAGGCAGGCAGAGAGAGAGGAAGAAGCAGGCTCCCTGTGGAGCAGAGAGCCCCATGTGGGGCTCGATCCCAGGACCCTGAGATCATGACCTGAGCCGAAGGCAGCAGCTTAATCCACTGAGCCACCCAGGCACCCCTGTATCATGAATATTCTTAATGGCATCTAGAATGCTGAATCCTTTCTAAAAGCTTTTCATTTTACTTTGCTCTGATCCATCAAAAGAATCACTATCTGTGACAACTATAGCCTTACAGAATATATTTTTTCATCTTTTTATTTAAAAAAAAATTTTAATTGAAGTATAATTGACACACAATATTATACTAGTTTCAGGTGTATAACATAGTGATTCAACAATTATATGCTTTATAAAATGCTCACCATGATAAGTGTAATTACTATCTGTTACTTTACCAGGTTATCACAATATTTCTAACTATATTCCTAACTAAAAATACAGTATATGCTGTACTTTTCATCCCTATGGCTTATTTATTTTATAACTGGAAGTTTATAACTCTTAATCCCCTTTACCTATTTTGCCCATCCCCCCAAACCCCTCCCTCTGGCAACCGCCAGTTCCGTCTCTGTATTTACGATCTGTTTCTGCTTTTGTTTGTTTGTTCATTTATCTTGCTTTTTAGATTCCATGTATAAGTGAAATCATATGGTGTTTGTCTATTTCTGACTTATTTTGCTTAGCATAATACCCTCTATGTCTATCCATGTTGCAAATGGCAAGGTTTTATTCTTTTTTTAATGGGAAGTAATACACCATGATCTATATATCACATCTTCTTTGTCCATTCCTCTATTGTTGGATGCTTAAGTTGCTTCCATATCTTGGCTATTATAAATAATACTACAAAAAATATAAGAGTGCATCTATCTTTTTAAATTAGAGTTTTTCTTATCATTAGATAAATATCCAGAAGAGGAATTACTAGGTCATATCTTTCTATTCTTAATTTTTAAAAAAGGTTTTATTTATTTATTTGAGAGAGAGAGAGCGTGAGAGGGGACAAGGTCAGAGGGAGAAGCAGACTCCCGATGGAGCTGGGAGCCCGATGTGGGACTTGATTCCAGGACTCCAGGATCATGACCTGAGCCGAAGGCAGTCGCTTAACCAACTGAGCCACACAGACACCCTCTATTCTTAATTTTTTGAGGCACTTTCATACCATTTTCTATAGTTAATGTACCAATTTACACTCCCAGCAATAGTGCCTGAGGGTTCCTTTTCCTCCGCATCCTCACCAACACTTCTTATTCCTTGTTTTTTTGATACTAGCCATTCTGACAGGTATGAGGTAATATCTCATTGTGGTTTTGATTTGCATTTCCCTGATGATTAGCGATGTTGAGCATCTTTTCTTTTCTTTTTTTTTTTAACCTTTCTTTCTTTTAAGTAACATATAATGTATTATTTGCTTCAGGGTACAGGTCTGTGATTCATTGGTCTTACACAATTCACAGCACTCACCAAGCACATACCCTCCCCAGGGTCCATAACCCAGCCACCCTATCTCTCCTTCCCACCCCACAGCAACCCTCAGTTTGTTTTCTGAGATTAAGAGTCCCTTATGGTTTGTCTTCCTCCTGATCCCATTTTGTTTCATTTTTTTCCCTCCCTGCCCCCCACAACCCCCACCCTGCCTCTCAAATTCCTCATAGCAGAGAGATCGTATTATAATTATCTTTCTCTGATTGACTTATTTCGCTTAGCATAATACCCTCTAGTTCCATCCACATCATTGCGAATGGCAAGATTTCAGGTTTTTTGATGGCTGCCTAGTATTTCATTGTATATATACACCACATCGTCTTTATCCATTCATCTGTTGATGGACATCTAGGTTCTTTCCATAGTTTGGCTGTTGTGGACATTGCTGCCATAACATTCGGGTGCATGTGCTCCTTCAGATCACTACATTTGTATCTTTAGGGTAAATACCCAGTAGTGTGATTGCTGGGTCGTAGAGTAGCTCTATTTTCAACTTTTTGAGGAATCTCCATACTATTCTCCAGAGTGGCTGCACCAGCTTGCATTCCCACCAACAGTGTAGGAGGATTACCCTTTCTCTGCATCCTCACCAGCATCTGTCATTTCCTGACTTGTTAATTTTAGCCATTCTGACTGATGTGAAGGTAGTATCTCACTGTGGTTTTGATTTGTATTTCCCTGATGCCGAGTGATGTTGACCACTTTTTCATGTGTCTGTTAGCCATTTGGATGTCTTCTTTGCAGAAATGTCTGTTCATGTCTTCTGCCCATTTCTTGATTGGATTATTTGTTATTTGGATGTTGAGTTTGATAAGTTCTTTCTAGATTTTGGATACTAGCCCTTTATCTGATAGATCATTTGTAAATATCTTCTACCTTTAGTTTTGCTGACTGTTTCCTTTGCTGTGGAAAAGATTTTGATCTTGATGAAGTCCTTGAGCATCTTTTCTTGTGTCTGTTAGCTATCTAAACATCTGCTTTGGAAGAATATCTATTCAGATCCTGTGCCCAATTTTTAATCAGATTTTTTTTTTTTTTTAGTTGCATGAGTTCTTTTCATATTTTGGGTATTAACACCTTATCAGATATATCATTTGCAAATATCTTCTCCCATTCTGTGGCTTGCCTTTTCATTTTGTTGATGGTTTCCTTTGCTTTGCAAAAGCTTTTTAGTTTGATGTGGTCCCAACTGTTTATTTTTGCTTGTTTCTTTTGCCTGAGGAGACATTGAGAAATATTGGCTGAGGCCAATGGCCAAGAGATGTTTTCATTTAGAATTACGGTTTCAGGTCTTACATTTAGGTCTTTAATCCATTTCAAGTTTATTTGTGTGTATAGTGTAGGATTGTTGTCTGTTTCTTTTTTTGCAAGTGGCTTCCCAGTTTTACCAACATCACTTATTGAGGAGACTCTTTTTTCCTTTGTATAGTCTTGCCTCCTTTGTCCTAGATTAATTGACCCTATAAATATAGAGCTTTTTTCCCTGGGATCTCTATTTTGTTCCATTGATCTGTCTATGTCTGTGTACCATCTATTTTGATTACTATGGCTTTGTAGTATAGTTTGAAATCTGAGATTGTGGTATTTCCAGTTTGATTCTTCTTTCTCAATATTGCTTTGGCTATTTGGAGTCTTCTGCAGTTCCATACAAGTTTTATTTTTATTTTTTTTTAAGATTTTATTTATTTACTTGAGAGAGATAGAGAGAGAGCACAAGTAGGCAGAGCAGCAGGCAGAGGGAGAGGGAGAAGCAGGCTCTCTGCTGAGCAGGGAGCCTGATGCAGGACTTGTTCCCAAGGCCCTGGGATCATGACCCAAGCCGAAGGCAGCTGCTTAACTGATTGAGCCCCCCTAGGCCTCCCTCCATACAAGTTTTAGAATTATTTGTTCTAGTTCTGTGAAAAATACTACTGATATTTTGATAGGGATTACACTGAATCTGTAGATTGCTTTGAGCAGTTTAAACATTTTAACAATATTCTTCTAGTCCGTGAGCGTGGTCTATGTTTCTATTTATTTATGTCAACTTTAATTTCTTTTAACAATGTCTTATCATTTTCAGAGTACGGATCTTTTACCTCCTTGGTTAAATTTATTCCTAGGTATTTTATTCTTTTTGATGCAATTGTAAATGGGATTATTAATTTCTTTTTCTGCTAGTTATTAATACCTACAAACACAACAGGGTTCTGTATATTAATTTGTATCTTGCAACTTTACTGAATCAAAATGTATCTATTTTTGTACATTTATAAGATATATTTGTGATTTTTCTGACCAAAGAGCAATGATTTTTAAATCTCCTTTAACAAATAACTGAAAAAAGTATTCAAGAAAATAAAACACAAATGGGAAATTTAACCATTAGATTTTTTTGTTTCATACCAATCCTATATTTTAGTCTAGAAAACAAGCAAACTTTGAATGAAATGTTACTAAAATCCTAGCCAAATCATAAAATGTATTCTTAAATAATAAGACTTGAAAGTCAAAATGACTCCTTGATCTGTTGGCTGCAGAATGTTGGTTGTGTTTAGCGGGCATTTAACATGAATCTCATGGTACATCTCCAGCAGCATGCTTGGGTGACCGGGTGCATTGTCAATGAGAAGTAATGTTTTGAAAGGAACCTTTTTTCTGAGCAGTAAATCTTAATAGTGGGCTTAAAATATTCAGTGAACTGTATTTGAAATAAATGTGTCGTCATCTAGGCCTCGTTCTGTTTATAGAGCACAGATAGTAGATTTAGCATAATTCTTAAGAGCCCTAGAATTTTTGGAATGGCAAATGAATGTTGGTTTCAACTTAATGTTGCCATCTGCATTAGCCTGTAACAAGAGAGTCAGCTGGTCCCTTGATGCTTTGAAGCCAGACAGAGCTTCTTTCTAGCTATTCAAGTCCTGTCTTCTTCCAACAGAAGGTTATTTTGTCTACGTTGACAGTCTGTTGTTTAGCATAGCCACCGTCATTAGTGACCGTAGTTAGATCTTCTGGAGAACTTGCTGCAGCTTCTACATCAGCGCCTGCTGCCTTGCTTCACACTTCTATGTTGCAGAGATGGCTTCTCTCCTTTAAACTCATGAACAAACATTTGCTCGCTTCATACTTGTCTTCTGCAGCTTCCTCACCTCTCTCAGCCTTCATAAAATTGAAGAGAGGTAGGGCCCAGGATTAGGTTTTGGCTTAAGGGAATTAGTTTTTGGCTTAAGGGAATGTTGGGGCTGATTCAGTCTTCTATCCAGACCACTAAAACTTTCTCCATATCAGCCATAAATAAGGCTGTTTCTCTTTCTTACCATTTGTGTGATCACTGGCATAGTAGCACTTTTCATTTCCTTCGAGAACTTTTCCTTTGCATTTACAGCTTGGCTAACTGTCTGGTGCAAGAGGCTTATCCTGGCTTTTGACATGCCGTCTTCATAAGCTTAATGATTTCTAGCTTTTGATTTGAAGTGAGACATGTGAGCAGCGCCTGGCTGGCTCAGTTGATAGAGCATGAGACTCTTGATCTCAGAGTCATGAATTCAAGCCCCACATTGGTCATACAGCTTACTTAAAAAAAAAAAAAAAGTGAGAAACATGTGATTTTTCTTCTGCTTGAACACTTAGAAGATATTTCAGGGTTATTAATTGGCCTAATTTCAATATTGCTGTGTCTCGGGGAATAGGGAGGCCTGAGGAGGGGCAGAGAGATGGGGAACACTGGTCGGTGCAGCAGTTAGAACACACAACATTTATTGATTAAGTTTGCCATCTTAATGGCTGCAGTTTACAGTGCTCCAGAACAATTACAGTAGTAACAGTAGTAACATCCAAGATCACAGATCACCGTAACAATTATAATAATAATGACAAAGTTAGAAATATTGTGAGATTTACCAAAATCTGACTCACAGACCTGAAGTGAGCAAATACTATTGGAAAAATAGTGCCAGTAGACTTACCACAAACCTTTGATTTGTTAAAAAAAAAAAAAAAATCTGCGAAGTACAATAAAGTGAAGAACAATAAAAGAAGGTATGTCTGTATATCAAGCTCAAAAAACATATAAAACTAATTTTTGTGATGGAGGGCAGAATATTGGGTACACTTGGGGTGGATATTGATGAGAAGTAGCCCAAGGGAGCCTTCTGAGTTGCTAGAAATATTTTATATCTTGATAGGAATGGTGGGTGATAAAGACTCTCTCCTTGGCCAAACTCTGGTCAGGCTCTTCTGAGCCCTGTTTTTGACAAGTCCTCAGTCTTGGCCTATAACAACTTCAGTCTCAGCACAAATTATTTTTCCCACACCTTACACTAAGAGACTTGAACAAACACTGGCAGAGTTTCTAACCACTCCCGTCCAGGGTGATGACTTCAGCTCCCTGTAGGTTGCTGCTTGGGAAAGCACAAGACCCCCAAAGAATTCACTGTTTGTTCCAGCCACCACCTAAAGACAGGATGCCTGGGGGCACCTGGGTGGCTCAGTCAGTTGAACATCTGCCTTCAGCTCAGGTCATGATTTCAGGGTCCTGGGATTGAGCCTCACATCAGGCTCCCTGCTCTGTGGGAGAGTAGGAGCCTAACTTCAATAAATGCTGGTTAACAAACACAGATGGCTCCTTTCCATTTCTATAGATTTCCACATCCCTGACTGCTCATTGTCCCTCCTTATTTCCCCTCTTCTCCAATGAAAATGCCCAGTCACCTCTGCACAAATCAAAGTTGAGTTCAGTTTACACTGGACTCTCTTCTGTATTTCAATACCACTTTAGAGTCTGGATAGCCTTTCAAAAAAATTAATATTTATTTGTTTATTCTAGAGAAAGCATCCTCACCCTTTCATGCATGCTGGCTCAGGGGGAAGGAGAAGAACAAGCAGAACCTACTTGGAGCCCAAGTGGGGGCTCAACACCACAATCCTGAGATCATGGCCTGAACTGAAACCAGGAATCTGATACTCAGAGAAATGAGCCACCCAAGAGCCCCTGGCTTTGTATATCTTTAACATGGGTTACATATATTTAAAAATTGAGCTATACTGATGGGTAAGGACTTGCACACTTTATGTATGTTATATATCAATTTTTAAAAGTATCTGAATAGACTTGTGAATAACTTTCCCCACGAGGGCCTCACAAACTGCGTACCCTTTCCTTCAGACCCTGCTTACCATCTATCTCCCTTCTCTCCACCTCCTAAAACACACTTCTTCACTTGTTTCATTCCTTCTATCCTTTCATTCCTTTCAATCCTTCTAAGATTCAGTATACAGATTCCCTTAGCCAGATAAGCTGTTCCTTCTTTGTTTTTGGTTAGCAGCTTCAGTAGTTCCCTGGGTGAAATTCAAAACTGGCCCCTGTACACTGAGGACAAGGAAAGACAAGAAAGGCACACCACTCCACACTGGTGAATTGCATGTTTGATAAGCAAGGAAACTTACAAACAAGGTTTGTCTTGCACAGCTGCAAGACAAGTAGATCTTGCCAGAATCTTAAAAATTTATTTTGAGGCCATAACAGGGTTCGGTCAAAGTTCAGTCCAAGTCTAGATGGTCTCTACAATACATCACTTTCTTAAGGCCGCAACCTTGGATGGCTCCTAGTGTGGGAATGGTGAGTGGAACCTATATTCCAAGGACAGGGAAGAGGGTAAAGGGCTTCTGATTGCCCTGCCTGAAGGTCAACTGGTGGTCACATCCTCTCGACCTCTTCTAACATCTGTGCAAAATAAAAACAGCATATTGCCTATCATCCTGCTTATCACACTGAACTACAGTTTTCTGGTCGTGTGCCTGGTTCCCTTACTTAAAATATAAAATCCTTGAAATGAGGGACTGTCTTATTTCTGGTGGCTGCATATATAACAGATGTTCAATGTTTGCTGAATGAATTAACCTGATTAGAGATCAATACCTTTGCTCCTTGAGCCTGGTTGGGTTATTAAACATCCCACCATGTCTGGTATTCAGTGTGTGCTATATCATACACCTGGCATGTGGGTAGCTCTTCTGAGCCCATGGGGGGCCACAATGGTTAATTTTATTATGAAAGTTTGCCATAAACACATCTGTTCAGCTTGATAACAGACATCTTTTTTCTTATAAAGCAATTTCATTGTTTGTCTCTTACTCATGTTCTTCTGGGATCATAGACCCACAACACATCCATTTACTAATCTGATTTGTTTGTTTCTTGAGAGATGTGACTTCTTGATTGCTGCATCATTAAAAAAAAGAATTTGTGTGTTTAAGGCCTTTCTTTAGCATCAAGGACAATGATTCTTCACCTTATCAGATCAGTGTCCACTCTTTTATAACATATTTGTAGCATCCCTTTTACTATCCTGAAATGAAATTCATAGATATAATCTATCTCACAAGTATATTTTCAAGCAGATAAAAACAGTGTGCTAAAAGCAATATCAAGGGGAAATAAAAAGCCATTTATAAAAAAAAAAACTTAAATATGTAAATGTTTGGTTTGAATAATGGGAAATATGTATATTTAGGTCTCTGCCCCCAGTTCCTGGTACAGAGCTCCTAAATCCCTTGGAATTTCCTGAATAATAGCAATGTCTTTTGTTCTAATGAGGCAGCTCTTTGTAAGCTCCTGGTTGGCTCCTGAATGGTCACCAAAAAGACCAACCTGCAATTAGAAGCTTGGAATATGCAGCCAAGCCCCCATTCTCCAAAGAGGGAAGAGGGGCTGGAAATGGAGTTGATCACTGATTATGCCAGTGTGCTGAAGCCTCCATAAAAATTCCAATAGTATGGAGTTCAGAGAGCTTCCAGGCTGGTGAACACACGGAGGTTCCTGGAGAGTAGCTTGCCTGGAGAGGGCATGGAAACTCCCTGTCCCTTCTGACATACTTTGCTCTGTGTATCTGTTCATCTGGCTGTTCGTCTGTATAATTTACCATATCCATGATTATATAATAAACTGGTAAAAATAGGCAACTATTTCTTTGAGTTCTGTGAGCTGTTCTAGCAGATAATTGAATCCAGTGGGGAGGAGATTGTAGGAACTTATGATACGTAGCCACGTCGGACGGGGGTTATGGGTAGCTAGGCCACCTACTTCTTGTGGTTGGCATCAGAAATGGGGGCATTTTATGGGACTGCTGCCCTTAAATCTGTGGAATCTGATGTTCTCTCCAGGTAGATACTGTCAGAATTGAGTTAAATTGCAAAACATCTAGCTGGTATAACACAGAATCGTTGGGTGTGTAAAAAAATCCCGTACATCTGGTATTGGAAGTTGTGGGTTTGATAGTAGTATGAGAGTAAAGGAAGAAAACTGAGCTTTTCTTTTCTTTTGTTTTGAAATATTTTATTTATTTGAGAGAGCGAACAGGAGGAGGAGCAGAGGGAGAGGGACAGACTCCATGCTGAGTGTGGAGCCCTGTGCAGGGCTCGATCCAACAATGAGATCATGACCTGAGCCGAAATCAAGAGCCAGTCAACTGACTGAGCCATCCAGGTGCCCCCAAAATTGAGTCATTCTTTACACACTTGGGTCTGACTACATTGAAAGACTTAATGAGAGGGACACTTGGTTGGTTCAATTGGTTAAGCATCTGCCTTCGACTCAGGTCATGATTCCAGGGTCCTGGGATGGAGCCCTGCGTAGGACTCCTTACTCAGCAGGGAGCCTGCTTCTCCCTCTGCCTGCCAATCTCCTTGCTTGTGCTCTATCTCTCTTTCAGACAAATAAATAAACTATTGAAAAATAAAAAATAAAAGACATAATGAGGTTTTCAAATGCTTGTACCTACGTATTAGCATTACAGCGAATGTGAGTGCTGCGCATACAGCCTGATGCTGTTTTGTATTGGTGAGCTGCCAAAGTTGCAATTTTGCTACTTTCAGAAAGTTTTCTAATTAAACAATCTTTTGATTTGCGCCGCAGTTGCATTCCTGGGGAAATTCAGTGTATATGAAAGCCACATGAAAAATATTTTGTTCTTATATGTAAAATGAAATTGGGTTCCAGGCTTATGATAAAGTTTTCACCTACATGCATGTGAATATCAGATGAGACACTGGGAGATCGTAAGGATGGGGGCCAACTCTTGGCTGTGCCAACTTTCCCTAGAAGGCATGTAGCATCTCTAACCACCCCCATAAATGCCCACGATACCCCGAATCACTTTGACAACCAACAATTTGGTCCCAGATTTCCAAAATATCCCAAGTGGTTTGAAATAGTGGTTCTGAAATTTTGGTGGTCCTAAGAATCATTTGGAGAGCTTATTTGGAATGCACATTCCTTGGCCCCATTCTCAAAAATTCTGATTCAGTACGAAGGGGAAGGGCTCTGGAATCCATGTTTTTTTATTGACTATCTTAAAAGTTCTGTCCCTCAACACTGACAAGCTTTGCTCTTCACTAGAGCCATGATATTCAACTTACTATGCTCCTACTACAGAAGCCATGACATAGCAGGGGACAAATTTGGACCATAACTGTGATATTTAGAGATGTTCATTTGGTACATTTATGTTTTAAGACCACACAAGTTGTAGTAGTCTTGTTGGCAGTACATTTTATTGCTATCAGTTTATGACACCAACAGAAGTAAAAATTCCATTAGTAGTTGAAAATTGTAATGCTGTTGAGTATATTCTTTTTTTTTTTTTAATATTTTATTTATTTGACAGAGAGAAATCACACTAGGCAGAGAGGCAGGCAGAGAGAGAGGAGGAAGCAGGCTCCCTGCAGAGCAGAGAGCCCGATGCGGGGCTCGATCCCAGGACCCTGAGATCATGACCTGAGCCGAAGGCAGAGGCTTTAACCCACTGAGCCACCTAGGCACCCCAGTTGAGTATATTCTTGCTACTATAATAACTATGTAACACAGAAGCAAGTTTTAGTATATGTGCTGCCGAAGCGAGCACACACAGAAGCAAGTTTTAGAAGTCAAGTGATAATTGGGGATTTATCAAGAATTTATCATTTTTTTTTATTTTTTTTTTAAAGATTTTATTTATTTATTTGACAGAGAGAGATCACAAGTAGGCAGAGAGGCAAGCAGAGAGAGTGAGAGGGAAGCAGGCTCCCTGCTGAGCAGAGAGCCCGATGCGGGACTCGATCCCAGGACCCTGAGATCATGACCTGAGCCGAAGGCAGTGGCCTAAACCACTGAGCCACCCAGGCGCCCCAAGAATTTATCATTTTTTTATTCAAAAAAGCAATAGTGGTAGGTGAGGGCAGGGAAAGTATTTGGAGGAGACAGGGGAGCCCCAGGTTAATGGTAGCCTACCAAGGAGTTCAAAGGGACAATGGAGCCACAAGGGAATGGTATCCTACACTTGCAAGTGGACATCACAACTCAGAGGGGCTCAATTTAATGATTACTAGGAAAACCCAATACCCCACCTAGATGACATCTGTTTTCCACAACCAGTTGAGAACCAAGCCCGGCTCTGGAGTTTGATCAGAGGCTGTGAGAAGAGATGTAGTTCATCCCTTAGGCCCCCCCAGACACTCTTTCCCCAGGAGCAAGTTGTTTGGGAGGAAATAGGAAGACTGCTTTGTGGATAAGAAGTCAGGCAAAGTGAGTGAGAGAATCTTGAATAATATTTTATGGAGACTATGAGAAAAGTCTGTTGACTTATCCCTATATCATAACTAAAGGCCTGGATTTGCAAATGACAAAGACCTGGATTTAAATCTTAGCACGGCCACATTTTAAACATGGGATATTGGACAGATCATTTAACCTCTCTGTGCTTGTCTGCTCATCTATAAAATGGAGGTGAGAACAACATAGTGACTGTCTCACAGACTTGTCCCGAGGACAAAATGGCATCCTTTTCTGACAAAGGAAAAGTGTTTTTAAAATGGTAGCAGGCTTTTTTCCTCTTTTTTTTTTAAAGATTTTATTTTATTTATTTGACAGAGATCACAAGTAGGCAGAGAGAGAGAGAGAGAGAGGAGGAAGCAGGCTCCCCGCTGAGCAGAGAGTGCGGGACTCAATCCCAGGACTCCGGGACCATGACCCGAGAGCTGAAGGCAGAGGCTTTAACCCACTGAGCCACCCAGGTGCCCCCTTTTTTCCTCTATTATTATAAAATTTTCAACATGCAGGAAAATTGAAAGAATTTTGCAAGGACCATCTATATGCTCACCGACGAGATTCTACCATTAATATTTCAGTACACTTGCCTTATCACCTGTCTAGCAACTTTTCTATCCCTCTATCCACCACTCATCTATCTTATTTTTTTAACGTATTTCCAAATTGATTGGCAGCACTGGTACACTTCTCCCTAAATACTTCAGCACATAGAAGCAATTATATTTACACTTCTCTAATAACCACAATGAAGGATGCCTAGATAGCTCAGTTGGTTAAGTGTCTGCCTTTGGCTCAGGTTGTGATCCCAGGGTCCTGGGATCGAGTCCCACAGTGGGCTCCTTACCCGGGGGGAGCCTGCTTCCCCCTCTGCCTGCTGCTCCTCTGTTTGTGTACTCTCTCTCTCTCTCTCTCTGACAAATAAATAAATAAATAAATATAATCTTTAAAAAAAAAATAATAACCACAATGATCTTGTTCATCAGATTCAATATCTCTCCCTCAAATAGTGCTGGATGAACATTGCCAAATTGCTTCTCTTTGATACCTCTTATATCTGTATTACCTTCCCTCTGTTGCACAGTTTATGTAGATATTTTACATCAATTTAGGCAACAACATTATTTTACAAGAAAGTAAGCCTCATCAAGACTACACTCAGGGCACCTGGCAGGGACAGTCGGTGGAGCACGTGACTGCTGATCTGAGTTGTGAGTTTGAGTTTGAGCCCCACATGGGTGTAGAGATTACTTAAAAATAAAATCTTAAAAAAAAAAAAAATCTTTTCAAAAGGGATGCCTGGGTGGCTCAGTCAGTTAAGCATCTGCTTTTGGCTCAGGTCTTGATCCAGGGTCCTGGGATTGAGCGAGCCCTGTGTTGGGCTCCCTGCTCAGCAGGGAGTCTGCTTCTTCCTCTCACACCCCCCCCCACCCTGCTCTCAGTTTCACTCTCTCTCTCTCTCTCAAATTAATAAATAAAATATTTTTTTTTTAAAAAAAGGAGGGGGAGGATTATACTCTTGTCCCTTTAGAGTACTCTCAAGTCAGGACAGAGAATTGTAATAGTTGGACTCAGCCATTAGGAGTGGATTTTACCTGTGCAATTGGCAACCCCACCCTCTTCCTGTTCCCACTCTTCCCCTGTTTACTTATTACTTGGTAAGCTTTATTTAAGATCTCTGAAGTCCTCTTCCATGAATTGAAGAAGTTGTAAAAGACAAAAGTCAGGGGGAAAACACCTCATAAAGGGCAAGGATTAGGATGTACAAATCAGTTTTGAAGAGCCCTAGAATCATTTCCACTTTTTTCAGCTTTCTGAAGCAGTCTTTTATACGGTTGCAGTGCTCATAGCAGGAGATAATACGTAAACAGGGCAGATGTTATTTGGATAAGTGGAGAGAGGAGAAGGAGAGAAAGAGGAAAACTGAGTGTTGGAGAGACCAGCACTATGGAAGCAGAGGGCAAAGAGAACCAGCTGACTTCTCTTCTTGTTCTGTCTTAACTGTAGTTTGGTATATGGTTGCTCAGCTGTGCTGTATCTCCCAGCTTCCCTTGCGTAGAGATGATACGTGCTTATCCATTCCTAGGCAGAGACTTTCAGATAGTGAGCCTGCTTTTTCGCTTTTTCAAGGGCTAAAAAGTTGTCCTCTGATCCATATTCGGCCCTATTATTGAGGACAACATCTTGCAGGTTATGATTGAGGAAAAAGGTAGAGCAGCTTGGAACTCAGACACTAAATTAAGAAATGAATTTCTGTGTTTTCTAAGCCATTTGGGTCTCTTATAGCAGTTAGCATAACACTAATATGAATGTATCTTGAGAAACAGAGAAATAAGGGTAAATTTTGGTAATGGAAGGATTAGAAATACTGGGAGGAACGGTTTAGTTTTATCTGTAGATAGTAGAGAAAATTGCAAGTGCAAGTTCTTTTTTTTTTTTTTTAAGGTAAACTCTACACCCAGCATGGGCCTTGAACTCACAACCCCAAGATCAAGAGTCTCATGCTCCACCAATTGAGCCAGCCAGGTGTCCTGAAAAATCCAAGTTCTTAATCCAGACAGTGCTATGATGAAGGAAAGAGACTGGTAGCAGGAAAGCCTCCACGAAGAGGTTATTGCTGTGAAACAAACGTGAGCCTGAAGCAGACCAGGATGTTGAATGTGGAAATGAAGGAAAAATGAAGAGGAAGGAAAATAATTAAGAGGAATTACAAAGAGAAGGTATAGGCCTTGGTAACCTTGGCTTGGCCTTGGCTACAGGGAATTAAGGAGAACCAGGAGGCAAAGAAAAGTCTCAAATATCTAATCTGGAAAAGTGCTGATACAGCAGGTATTGCTGGCAGAAAAATGGAAATATGCAGATTAATTTAGAAAAAAATCATAAATAGCTTGGAGTGTGGCAGCAGACCCAGATCCTGCCATCACCAATGTTGCCTGCAGTCCCTCCTATCCAACACGAGTCCATGTACCACCATTTCTAAAGCAAACTTTAGGGGCAAGGGACAGTCCCTAAAGGAAGGACTGTAGCTCTGAGAAACCTGCCCACTCACCTATTTTCATTTAAGGAACCGAAACATATGGCTTGTGAACACCCGGAGAAATGAAATCTTAGTACATGAGAACTCTAAAAAGCAATTCTAAAATACTCATTTTTCAAAACACTCCTTTTTCAAATGCCTCTCTCTCTGTAATCTCTATGTTTATATTGTTTGAGCCCTACAGTATTACATATGCTCGTTTTGCATGTATCACACTGCCTGTGAGTATGACACAGCATACTAACTTGGTTTCTGTAACAGTAGTAATACCCGATGTTTCACAAACATGAGGTCTAATAATTACTTGCACAGATTTAGAATTAGCATTTTTCAGAACTGGTAATAAAGCCATCATTAAAGTCATATGATGTTTCTGATATGTCTCAAGAGAGGATAGTTGAATTTTAAGGTTGGAAGGAATCTTATAGAAATTGAGGCACAGAAAACAAGTTCTTTGCCCATGTTCACGCAGCTAGTTAGTTGCTGAGTTGAGACTTGAAATTAGACCTTCAAACTCTTAGTTTGTATCTTTTCTTCCCTGCCACATTGCGTTTCCAAATGTGATCTAAAACATAAAGCAATATAAAAATATTCATTAGCTAACAACTAGCAGCCATAATCTCACTAAGAAAAATGCTAACATATAGAGTGGTTAGCAGTCATAGGCTCTATATCTTTTAAGACTCTCGTTTTTCCCCAAGAGTTCTTAATTCAGCATCTCTGTGGAAAAAGTAAAAATAACTCCTTTAACATGTTTTATTAAAGGCACTGGCTGTGTGTTATTCATCATTTGTTCCCTCTAAGGTTTAGCACAGTGCTCTGAGTATTGTAGATGCTCAGTAAATATCATTTTTTAAAAAAAATTTTATGTATCGGGGCGCCTGGGTGGCTCAGTGGGTTAAAGCCTCTGCCTTTGGCTCGGGTCATGATCCCAAGGTCCTGGGATCAAGCCCCACATCGGGCTCTCTGCTCAGTGGGGAGCCTGCTCCCCCCCCCCACCTGCTTCTCTGCCCGCTTGTGGTCTCTGTCAAATAAATAAATGAAATCTTTAAAAAAAAAAAAAGAAGTCTCTGATGGTAATATTTCTGGGTCAAAGTTAGAAATAATGAAATTGAGTAAGTAAGATACTACAAAAAGTTAAGTCCATGATTATCAGAACTGTATCTGAAGACCAGCTCTTCAAATAAATAAATAAATCTTTTTTAAAAATTACAGCATCAAAAATATACATCTAAAACATTCTAAAGACATATTGGGGAAAAGAAAATGACCTGTAGTTCTACCTGACTAATACAGATGTCACCAATGTGCTGGTGTGAGAATGTATGTGTGTGTTCCCTTCCAGAGCTTTTTCATATACAAGCTTTGATGTATGTCTTCCGCTATTATTTGATTATAGCAAAAAATTAAAGCACAGGAAATGAGACTAAATTAAATGACCTCACCCCCTGCTCTGCAAAAAAATATCCAAGAGTAATGGTTGGATGTGTATCCTCGCATAACTTTTTTTTAATTTACTTTTTATAGCTACAATCATGAATGGTATACGTACATAAAATTTGCTAGCCTTTTAAAAAAATATTATTCATATTTTCCTGTGTTGCTGTAGTTTTATGTGTGCGTATTTGGGGGTTTTTTGTTTGTTCATTTGTTTGCTACTTAGTTTTTATACTAGCCTGTTTAGGAAGGATGTTGGTGGGATGTCTGGGTGGCTCAGTTGGTTAAGCATCTGCCTTTGTTTCAGGTCCTGGTCCTAAGCGTTCTGGGATGGAGCCCAGCATGGAGCCCCTTATCTGGCTCCCTGCTCCGTGGGGAGCCTGCTTCTCCCTCTCCCCTCTGCTTGTGTTCTCACTCTCTTGCTTTCTCTCTATCAAATAAATGAATGAAATATTTTTAAAAATTTTTAAAAAAGGAAGGAAGTTGGCTAAAGAATGGGTGTCCTAGGAAACTTGAAATAGTTCCAAAGTTTATAGGCCTTAATGAAGTTAAAAACCAGATTTTGCATGACAAGTTGGAAAAATAGGGAATTATGATTTGAAAATTAGGCTTTCTAAGTTGCAGCATAAGAAAGGCTTATATTTGTTAACTAACAACGGAGATTGAAGACAAACATGACTTTCATCCAATAATTTAATTATTCTAAATACTTCATCTAATATTTACAGACAACTATCAAAAACTCTAATGAGAAAAAAAAAAACTCTAATGAGGTTCAAAATGTAATAAACCCAATTTTGGATTTTACAGATGGTACTTTTTCATTTTTATAGCAAACATATACACATTTACCTATATTTAGTCATTATTAAAAATTGTAGATCAATATCATAAATCATAAAATAATACTTCAATATTATTGCATATGTTTTGAATACATTTTTTGTCTTAAAGGTGATATGATGGGGGCGCCTGGGTGGCTCAGTGGATTGGGCCGCTGCCTTCGGCTCAGGTCGTGATCTCGGGGTCCTGGGATCGAGCCCCGCGTGGGGCTCTTTGCTCCGCAGGGAGCCTGCTTCCTCCTCTCTCTGCCTGCCTCTCTGCCTACTTGTGATCTCTCTCTCTGTCAAATAAATAAATAAAATCTTTAAAAAAAAAAAAGGTGATATGATGTAGGTTGCATCCTTTCTCTAAGTGGTTGTTTTTGGGTTCTGCATATATAAATGAAAATTAACGGGGTGCCTGGGTGGCTCGGTGGGATAAGGCCTCTGCCTTCGGCTCAGGTCATGATCCCAGGATCCTGGGATCAAGCTCCGTGTTGGGCTCCCTGCTCAGTGAGAAGCCTGCTTCTACCTCTCTGCCTGCCTCTCTGCCTATTTGTGATCTCTGTCTGTCAAATAAATAAATAAAATCTTAAAAAAATTAAACTTAATAAATGTTGAATTAACCAATGATTAAATACTTACCATATCCCAAACACTGTGCTAGGCCCTTGGAATACAGAGAAGTAATTATGCATCGGCACCGAAGACCTTCCAGCTAGTGAGGACACAGACCTGCCATTCGATATAGGATAATTAGAGTTGAAATAGGGACAGAATATGATAAAGCATGGAGTCTTTTCTCCTGCTTTGCTGAACCCAGAAGACTTGCCCTTCTGTCCAACACAGTATCACATTTTGTCACGTAGGCCTCAAATAGGACTGCTTGTGCACAAAGTCTCACAAAAATCTATCATGAATATGGTTCCGTTATCTTTTGGCTCTAACCTCCTCCTCTGCTGTGACTCTAAATCGTCATCAGGCTGATGATAGTGACAGACATTTCCCATCTCCTCTACTGGCCTTGTTTTCCCATCTGTCTCTTGAACCTCTTTATACCAGGACACTTTCATGTTTCTGCAGCCACAAAGCAAATTTCACCATATAAATGAGCTCGTGTTGGAGGAAGTAGAGAGTGAAAGTGGCAGCTAACTTCATTTTTAGCATTTGAGCTCCAATGAGAACACCCTGGTAATCCAGGAGAGAAAGCTCACGGGCTCAACAACATAGACAATGGACTAAGGGAAGTACAAGACTAGAGGCAGGTGACCGTTAGGGAAAATAGTTGTAATAATGGTGGGGAGAGAAGGTAAGCGTGTGATCTGAGGCAGTGGTTTTGGAAAATAGATATTTGGGGCAGTAGGAAAATAGAATTTCCAGGTTTCTTCTTTGAGCAACTGTATTAATTGTGGTGCCATTCAATGATCTAGGAGGAATGATCCAGGGAAGGGCAGGAATGATCCAGGGAAAGGGAGTATCTCCTTTTGTATTACAGTAAATCCTAATATTCAAAGGCCCCCTGTCTATCATTATTTCTCCTCTTCCCCCTTTGTCGCCAAGCTTTGATTTTGTTTGGCTTATCTAACCTGCTACAAATGCCAACTTCGTTTTAACTCAATCATGATATAGTCCCATCTTGAGCCAACGAGTGGTTTAGGAATTGGCAAATGATACAATTCTGACTGATATAGGAGGGGAAATTTGCTGGGGGAGATTCTGGAATACATTTTTTGTTTCATTAATGAAAAGAGATACCCAGGAATTCACTGGACTTTGTTGTGTCTGCATGTGACAAGTAAACTAGAGAATCCATTTTAAGACCACGAATTAAAAAAAAAAAAAAAAGATTTAGAAGGAATCTGAGTTTTTGATGACATGGTTAGCTACTGAGTTGGAATCATCTCACCTCAGATTGCTTGTTATATGAGATAATAAATACTCCCATATGGTTCAAGCCAGTTGAGTTGAGGCTCCTGTTTGCAGCCCAGAATGATTTAAGAAGCACAGAACTGTCCCTAAAAGAGAATTCTAGCTAGGCTTGTAATTACTTGGGAATGAGATCTTTGGGGCGAGAGCCTCAATAGTCCAACCAATGGCCAAGAGCAGTTCATACTGAGAAAGTGTATCAACTCTTTGAGGTCTGAGATCTCTGAAAATGGTCTCCACTAAAATATACATTTCTTTAAAGTAGGCGTTTAATTCTATCAATATTAAGATAGTACTTTAATTTTCACTTCCTATATTATAGTTACTGTGTACATACTGTTGCTTAAGACTACTGACAGATTCAGAAATAGAACACAGCACCTAGGCCAAAATGGAAGTTTACAACTTTGACAAAGCCCTTTGACAAAAAGTACAGGAAATAAAAGTCAACCAAACAGGAAGTAAGCAGAGTAGAACAGAGCAGCCGGAAATATTTGAGCCTGGCATAAAAATTAATCTATCTGCAGAACGTATAAGACCCAAGCAAAACATTTAAAGCTGAAATCTTTAATTTGTAAATGTTTTTTAAATCTTTTTTTTAAAGATTTTATTTATTTATTTGACACAGAGAGAGCGCACAAGCAGGCAGAGTGGCAGGCAGAGGGAGAGAGAGAAGCAGGCTCCCTGCCCGACTTGATCCCAGGACCCTGGGATGATGACCCGAGCCAAAGGCTTAACCGACTGGGCCACCCAGGAGTCCCAATTTGTAAACATTTAAACACAAGGAAGTAAAAGTAAGAGAGAAATAAGGTGTCTCAGTAGAGTTAATTATTACATAAACCAAAGAAACGTCTTCTGCATAGATAATGGCAGTTGGAAACCTTTCTGTGAATTCTCTGACCCTTCTCTCAGAAGGAGGTGGATAGTGTGGTGCCTCCCTTTGAATCTGGACCAAATCTTAAAGACTGGTTGACCAGTGAATTATGACGGAAATAACTTACATGACTTTTCAGGCTAGGTCCTAAAAGGTGGTGCAGGGGCACATGGGTGGCTCATGTGGTTAAGTGTCTGACTTGATTCCGGCTCAGGTCATGATCTCACGGTTGTGATATCAAGCCCTGCTTGAGATTCCATACCCTGCTTAAGGTTCTCTCTCTCTCTCCCTCTGTCCCTCCCAGCAAAGGTGGCACAGATTCTACCAGACTTGTTGGACCCCATGTTAGAGCCATGAGACACAGTGTAAGAAGTATTACCACACTGAGGTCACCATCCAGTGAGGAAGCATACGCTAACCCATGCAGACAGACCATACGGAGAGCCCACCTTACATGGTGAAAGAGAGATGCCCAGGCATCCCGCACTCTGCCAATGCCCACTCTTTTAGCACCTGCAACTGCAAGAGAGATCCACCTAGTGGAACTCTTCCTGAATTCCTGACCCACACAAACCTTGAGAGATATTGTTTTAAGCCAACGAACTTGGGGTGGTTTGTTATGCACCCTAGATAACCAGAACAATAGATGAGTTGATTTAAATGCTATGGATCTTTATTGATTAAGGAAAGAACCCAAGGGCCCATTTTCTAATTAACTCGCTGGAGTTAATTAGCATGACAAGCAAAGTGAAGTGTTGGTTTTCTGTCAGAGGATCTGTTACCAGTAATAAAAGCAAATAATCCGCGAGACCAAGTAAGATTCTTTAAAAATCTCAATTCTGAAAGAACTTCATTTTAGTTAATATGACATGTTTAAAGATTATGCCACATTTCTCAAGGGCAATTTGTGTTAAGTAATTTTCTTTTTACCACTTTTTATTCCTATTTCAGAGATTCATATTACAGTAGTTCCCTACCCTCATCTTTGGTTATATGTGGGGATATGTCCTATGACTGCCAGCGGATGCCTGAAGCCATGGCTAGTGCTGAGCCATATAAGCACTATACCCTTTCCTGTACAGACACCCCTATGATAGAGCTTAATTTGCAAGTTAGGCACAGTAAGAGATTTTAACAGCAATGACGAATAATGAAATGGAACAATTAGAACAATATACAGTAATAAAAGTTATGTGAATGTGCTCTCTCTCACTCTCTCTCAAAATAGCTTATGTGCTGTACTCACTCTTCCTCTTCTTGTGATGACGTGAGATGACAAAATGCCTACGGGATGAGATGATGTGGAAATCGTGAGGCGTTGTGACTTAGCATTAGGCTACTATTTTTCCTTCTGACAATAGGTCAGAGGAAGGATTCTCTGCTTCCAGACTGCAGTTGACCATGGGTAACTGAAACCATGGCAGGCAAAACCTTGGGTAAGGTGGTGGCGGTGGGGGGGGGGGGGGGTTTCCTACTGTACCAGCAAACTACGAGAGATATTTGGGCTGATTTCTGTCTTGTCAACTCAGCTGCTCAAAGAGCTACAAGCTAGGAGACTCAGTATCCCTGTCCATTGGGGTCCAGTTTCCTGATCTCAGGATGTTTAGTCACAGAGCATTTTTGTAAGGGGAAGTCCAAGACATTTTTAGTCCACATAGGGCATGTAGCTAGTGGGGCCTCAACTATGGGCTAAATTTCAGGATAGGAAAGATTTATGTCAGAGAAGTCAAAGCCACCTACAGCTCATGCTTCTGGTATTAGTTCTTGTTCTTGTTTTAAAGTATTGAAAGAAAAAGAAATAAAAATTAAGATCAACCAAAGCACGTAAAGAAAAGTAACAGGGAACATGTCTATAAAATGTCTAATATGGGGCGCCTGGGTTGAGCCTCTACCTTTGGCTCAGGTTGTGATCTCAGGGTCCTGGGATCGAGCCCCGCATTGGCTCTCTGCTCAGCAGGGAACCTGCTTACCCTCCTCTCTCTGCCTGCCTCTCTGCCTACTTGTGATCTCTCTCTCTGTCAAATAAATAAATAAAATCTTTAAAAAACAAATGTCTAGAATAGACAGATCCAGAGAGACAGAAAGTTGATTAGGTGCTCCCTAGGGCTAGAGTCTGCTTGAGATTCTCTCTCCCTCTCTCTCTGTCCCTTCCCCCAACCACCCCCATTCTCTCTCTCAAATAAATAGATCTTTTTGAAAAAATAGAATAGTAATTGAGTGTAATCTTTTTTAATAATACAGATCTGTTGATGACAAGCATTGAATTCTTTTTTGGGAGATAACATTTCACTTAACTGAGGTTTGAGGTGAATATTCTCTGTCCTTAAATTGATTGCAGACATTCTGAAGAAAAAAGAGTTCTTACCTCATGAGCCATATAAAAACAGGCAGTGAGCTGGGTTTGGCCAATGGGCCATAGTTTGCCAATTGGTGTTCTTGAGAACTATATTCCCAAAGGCTGGTTCATTAGTTTCCATGGCTTCTATAACAAAGTACCACAAACTGGGTAGCTTAAAACAACAGAAATGTATTATCTCATGGTTCTAGAGATAATAGAGATAATCTGAAATCAATGTTGCTGAGTTATGCTCCCTCCAAAGGCTCTGGGGGAGAAGACTTCTCTGCCTCTTCTGGTATCTGGTAGCCTGATGTGTCCTTGGCTTGTGGCAGTGTCCCTCTCATCCCTGCCTCTGTCTTCTTGTGGCCTCCTTCCCTCTGTATCAGTGTCTGTGTTTCTTCTCCTATTCCTGTAGGGACACCAGTCATACCCTAATTCAGTGTGACCTCATTTAACTAAAAACATTTGCAATGACCTATTTCTAGATAACAGGACATTCACTGGGACTGGACTTGAGCATATCTTTCTGGGGTACACAATTCAGCCCACAACAGCAACAGATTTGGGTAGAGAGCCCTGGAGGATAATGGGGGTCAGAGATGTCTTCTTGGGACACCTGGGTGGCTCAGTGGGTTAAAGCCTCTGCCTTTGGCTCAGGTTATGATCCCAGGGTCCTGGGATCGAGTCCTGCATCGGGCTTTCTGCTCAGCGGGGAGCCTGCTTCCTCCTCTCTCTGCCTGCCTCTCTGCCTACTTGTAATCTCTGTCGGTGAAATAAATAAATAAATAAAAACTTAAAAAAAAAAAGTTGTCTTCCTTATTACGTATCTCCAAGAACAATGATGCTATTTACTGACTGCCAGATATGGCTCAGTTCTCAACCTAGGGAGCACTTGCAAACCTGGAGCACAGAGCACCACTCTTCATGGTTCCCACAGCTCCAAAACCTTGGTCAGTTATTTTTTTTTTTTTAAGGCCCTTAGATACTGTAGTTAGGTGCTTTCATTTAAAAATATGTCACTTCAGGGGCGCCTGGGTGGCTCAGTGGGTTAAAGCCTCTGCCTTCGGCTCAGGTCATGATCCCAGGGCCCTGGAATTGAGCCCCGCATTGGGCTCTCTGCTCAGCAGGGAGCCTGCTTCCCCCCCCCTCTGTCTGCCTGCCTCTCTGCCCACTTGTCATCTCTGTCTGTCAAATAAATAAATAAAAATCTTAAAAAATATGTCATTTGGGATGCCTGGCTTGCTTTGTCAGTGGAGCGAGCAACTCCTGATCGTGTGGTCCTAAGTTCAAGCCCCACATTGGGTGTAGAGCTTACTTTAAAAAAAAAAAAAAGTAAGAAAAAAATGTCACTTATTATTAGAAAAAATGACTAGAATTCATTCTATACTAGAATGAATGTTTCTTAGCTATTTTGAACTTCCTGGAAGTTTCATGATACATTTGAGACTCTAGAAAGTGGGCAAATTTTTGTCTCTTACAGTGTGTTTACATCTTAAGACTTTTTAAAAAAGCCATTATTACAGTCCCAGCAAGAGTTAATGGTGGCTTATACCAAGGTTGCAGCAGATGGAGAGAGGAGGGTGGATTAATGATCTGTTCATAGGCAGAATCTATAGTATTAGAAAATTTGCATATTTAAGGGTGAAGAAGGTTTCAAGAATGACTTTCTGGTTTCCAGCAACTGGGTGGAGAATGGTACGATGGAATGAAACAGGGAACATTGGAAGAAGGTTGGGGTAGAAAGAGGTAGATCATAAGTTTGTCATGGATATATTTGTTTTGAATAGCTTGCTAAACAATATAGCATTTATTTATTTATTTATCAGAGAGAGAGAGAGCACAAGCTGGGGGAGCAGCAGGCAGAGGGAGAAGCAGACTGCCCGCTGAGCAGGGAGCCTGATGCAGGACTCCATCCCAGAACACGGGGATCATGACCTGAGCCGAAGGCAGACGCTTAATTAACCGACTGAACCACCCAGGCATCCCAAACAATATAGCTTTCTATATGGAGCTGAAACTCGAGATATAAATATGAGAGTGGTTGTGGGATTTAAGGGGACCCATGAATAATGACTCCTATCTTCTGAATTCAGAGCAACAGAGAAATAGATCTTAGGGAACAAAATCCCAACTTTTAAATTATTTATTTATTTTTATTATTATTATTTTTATTTTTAATCTCAGCTTTTTAATTGGTTAAAACTGGATTGTAGAATACAGTTTTGATTAGTAGACAGAACTGGGTTTTTAAATACCTTTCCATTGAATTTAAACCTATTGGCTTCCAACTGCGGACACCCTGTTGCAGAAACAGAGTCTGGCCCAACAAAATTGTGCTTTGTGGGAGAAAGGACTGGGTGCCTGCTGCAGGGGCGCATATCCGGACAGAGAGGAGGGGCACCAAGCTGTGTGTGAGTCACTCCTCCTGGGGCAAAGACTGTGTGTTTCAGCAGGAAACATGGTATACTCAAAGAGATAATTGAGGGGAATATAGCAAAGGGATTATTTACAGAGCGTGGGCAAGGTTAAGGGTACCAACAAAGGACGCAGAAGCGTCCAGGAACTCTGTAGAGGGAAGTTCTAGTGAGCATCAGGGAAGGGAGCTCTTTCCAGAACTCAGTGAGAGCTCTAGCCAAGGCGAAGATGCTGCCAAACAGGAATGTGGCAGAGGAAAGAAACCAGTGCCAAAACTGGCCCTGACTGCCCCCAGGGGGAGGGGAGGCTGTGGGGGAAGATAAACACCTGCCTATTTGCTTGTCCCACCATCTGAACTCCCTCCTGTCGACCAGACCCCCAGGAAACTGGGGGACTATAATGACCATGGAATGTAGTCCGTAGCGGTCAGCCTGCCCAGGCAGAGAGCTGGGCAGAAAAGGGTGGGGAATGGGCAATCAGAAAATCACCAGCATGTTGTTAGTAAGGACTGCAGAGCAGGCAAGTGGTGTCACTCTGTGGTTCAGTCATGGCAGGGGACTTCCTGAGGCGAGGATTAGAAACCTGTTGTCCTGCTCCCACCTTTATGAGGCTAACCTCTACACCGACACCCTACTATCCAGTGTTTCTTTGGGTTCCTTTGTCAATTGTCAATTGTCAATTGATAGGTAGTTTAGCCTTTCCTCCAAGAAGGTTCTGAAATGGGAGCAGAACAGTTCTTTAATTAAATGCCCACTGCACCCTAGGGTGAAAAGACGATCACTATCCTCATTCCTGTCTCATATTTGCTCAGCTGTTTTTTGTCCAACTGGTTTGCCAGAAGCTATGCAACGGGATCAGGTGACAATATAAACATATGACAATATGATGTTTGACAGTGATGCAATACCAATTAAATTGAAATGTCCCAAATAACCTTCCATCACAGAGTTTCATCAATACTAAGAGGTGAGCTCCCCCCCCATTTTAACCTCTGTAAAATGGGGAGTCAAATGACAATCTCATTTGCCAGGCAGCTGTTACAACGGCGGTGTCGTCGTTGCCTGCCACGTGCATCAAAACTGGAAGAACGGGCATCAGCAGCTTGGAAGAAAACCCAGCAGACGGAGCAGAGCACTTTCGTAAAATGCTCCATCTCCAGTGCCCTTGATGACGCAGAGGTGACACTGTCTGGGGTCACACAGGCCACTCCGATTTAAAAAGTGGTCCAGGACAGAAGGGGAATTAGTGGTTGTGGGTAAGAGAGCAGGAGCAGTGGGCTGGGGAATAATGGCTAATGGGTGTAAGGTTTCTTTTTGGGGTGAGGGGGACATTCTGGAATATGCAGTGATGACGGTAAGCATATTAAAAACCATTGAACTGTATACTTTCAAAGGGTGAATTTTATGGTCTGAGCACGATATCTCAATTTTTGAAAGGTAATTTGAAACCTGAGGGGAAGCTAAGTTGTGCATATACATGAACTCTTTTTTTTTTTTTTTTAATATTTTATTTGTTTTTCTGACAGAGAGAGACAGCGAGAGAGGGAACACAAGCAGGGGGAGTGGGAGAGGGAGAAGCAGGCTTCCCGCTGCAACAGGGAGCTGGCTATGGGCCTGGATCCCAGGACTCTGGTATCATGACCTGAGCCAAAAGCAGATGCTTAACTGACTGAGCCACCTAGGCTCCCCTATAGGAACTGTTTGTGCTATTTTTGCTAGTTATTGTGAGTCCAAAATTATTTCGTATCAAAAAGCTTGAAAGAAATGTGCGAAGGGGAAACACTGTAAAATGGAGGTCTCAATGTAAAAAGATCTGTACGCAGAGTATGTTCTAGACTTGTGTGAAGGCTTAGGAAAAAAAGCAAAATGATATTCACTAAAAGCTCTTTTCCAACTCTGAAAACAAACATGATTCAGAATATTTGGGTTCTGAATATAAAGAGCTTCTAAGAATACTTGGTTATTTTGCTCATGTTTTCCTTTTTATGTATGCACAAGAACAACATATGGTAAAATCTATGTCTAAGTAAGTCTAAAAGAGCTTGTTAAGTAAGTATAAGATCAACATTTTAAGTGACAAGTGTTGTGTTAAAGTTTATTTGGCAGTTTCTCCCCCTTCCGTGGTGGTATTTAGATGTTCTGAAATACAGTCTTACATTCCCAAGGAGCAGGGAAAGCTACCAGACCGGATCTCTACGTGCTTGTAAGATGAAGCCCACAGACATGGAAGCACACAAGCTATCTCTTTCACAAACTTGTCCTTTTTTTTTTTTTTTTAAGATTTATTTATTTATTTGACAGAGAGTGGGAGTGAACACAAGCAAACAGAGCTGCAGGCAGAGGGAGAGGGAGAAGCAGGTTCCCCGCTAAGTGGGGAGCCCGATGTGGGTCTTGATCTCAGGACCCTGGGATCATGACCTGACCCGAAGGCAAATGCTTAACTGACTGAGCCACCCAGGATCCTGCGCACAAACTTGTTCTGTTCAAGCTCACTGAACTCAGTGCCTGGGAAGAGAGGGGGGTTCCCTCTGTGGTTGCAGCCAATGTCTCTTCTATGTTCCACTGTTGGAGTCCAAAGGGTTAACAGGACATAGCCGGTTACCCCAGCCCCAGCCCCACACCTGAGAAGCTTAGAATAACATGAGCCCATCTGCTGGTCCGTGTGGCATTTAGACCTGTTGTATCAGCCCTGATTATCAGTTGTGAGCTGTACAAGGGGATTCCACCTGATTTAAGCAGAGAAGGAATTTATGGATAGTTCTTTGAAGAGTTGAGGGAGTTGCAGGGGGGGGGACTGGAAAACCTTGCTTTGAGTGCTGTGACCTGTCAACTGGCCCATGAAGACCCAGTTGTCCACTCCTGAGCTGTGCACCACCCTCTCCATGGAGAATTCTCTGCCAGGCCTCTGTCTGTATATCACCGACTCTGGATTCAAAGCTCTGGGTGAGTGTGTCTCACTGACGGGACCTTGGTCATGTCGCCGCACCCGTGTCAAGTGGCTGCAAGGGAAGCTGGGAAAGTGAGTAAATGGCATTTCTCGTTCGGTAATAGGAGATAGATTCTGCCTCCCACCAAGACTCTTAAGGAGGGGGAAGAAGTGGCAGGTAAAGGGCAGCCCAAATCATGGGGAGTATCTGCTTCAATCAAAATAAGGTTCTTGGAATCTCAGAACACACACATAGTACTGGTACCAGCTGCAAACCCTGGCAGAGGCCTAGTGGGAGCTGAGGGAAGGAAGGAAGACCGAGAAAACAGGAAAGAGGAAATCTTGTTGCTATCAGCCTTGTCTGAATGCCTCTGAGTCTCTATGGCAGTTCGCTACAGTGCTTGACCTGTGAGCTTTTTGGGGTTGGGAGACCTCTTTCATCCAGAGGTTAATTGTGGCCTAGGTGTATCATATCCTATCTGGAAACTGAAACCTTCCCACCCTCTTGAAAAATTTAGAAATTATTAATGATGGTCCAGGATTTGCTAGAGCCTCCTTTCTTCCCCATTCTGTATATTTAAACCCCCCTAATTTCTCTTTCCCCCATGTCTCTGTCAAAATCAGTTCTTCTTACGAGCAGCCCTTGCAATGGGGCGCTGATCAGCTGGCTCCCTGGAGGAGACAGAGAGACCCTGATTTATAGCATTTGCCAGTTTCCTCGGGGTAAGTACTCCCCCCGTAGAAGATTTCAAGCAACCAAAGTTGTGCCTTGCAAAATCCCTGAATATTTATCAGCTTTTCCAAGCCCCTAGGAACTATTGCCTCTTGCCCAGAATGTCTTAGGCCTGTAATACCGGCCTCTTAAAGCAGTTTTCTTACTTTTTTAATCTGGAGAACCATTCCTAGCAGATTTCTCAACCAAAGCTGCTGTT
Organism: Meles meles; assembly: GCF_922984935.1. Lineage (NCBI taxonomy): Eukaryota > Metazoa > Chordata > Mammalia > Carnivora > Mustelidae > Meles > Meles meles. Next base: position 62,002,618 of record NC_060080.1, read on the forward strand.
GGCTATATGCTCCATGATGGAGTCCCAGAACCTAGAACAGTACCCTGCACATATTTGTTTGTGGTGGTGGTTTTGAGGCTCTTCTCTGGTTTTAGGGAGCACAACCTGTCGCCCATGTGCTAGGCCACAGAGCAGTGCCTTTCTCTTGGGTATTCAAGCTGTGCCAATGGCCGCAGAGACTGGTTTTTTTCTGTAAAGTGGGATGTGTCTCTGATCATCCGTTTGCCTCTGTCGTTCCACTTTTCTTTTTAGGAAGATTCAGCCCCATTTTTAACATTTTAATGTGCCTTTTTTCCCCTAATTTATTTGTGTGTCAGAGAAAGAGAGAGAGTGTACAAGCAGGGGGAATGGCAGGCAGAGGGAGAAGCAGGCTCCCCACTGACTGAGGGGCCTGATGCCCCTCTATCCCGGGACCGTGAGATCATGACCTGAGCCGAAGGCAGAGGTTTAACTGACTGAGCCTCCCTGGTGTCCCTTTAATGTGCTTCTTAAGTTGATCATTTCCTTCTTTATCAGGTAAGCCAGTGATGTTTTTGCCGTATCGATTAGCGTTTTACTCTTCCTTTCCCTTTGCTTTTGAGTCAAGACGTTTGCTTTCCTGATGTACTCCTTAGACTCTGTCTTGTGGGGTCCACCCCAGCAAACAATGTGAAGTAATGAAGTTCTGAGTCTGCCAGAAATATGGCTGTCGACATGGGTCTTGCCCTCCTTTATCTCTCCTCTTGGCTGGGTGTTATTCGTGGATGGAGCTAGCATCCTGGACCGGTATCTAACCTAGGCCTGGACTCCATCTACCAATGTCCTGCCTGGTTTGCTTGCAGCTCATCTCATCTTCCTGGGCCTTTTCTGAAAGTCCTCCTCCAGAAGTTTCCCCGGTAGGTTCCCTCAGGGTACATGCCAGACCTGCATTGTGTCCTGTCATGACTAAGCCACCTTAAAGCCCACTGGTAACGCTAGAAGCATTCTGTGCTCATCTTCCCGGACCTCCTCTTTCCAATCTGGCCATGGTTATGTGACTACCTGTTATAACTGTCGCAATCTTTAAAGGGTGATTCCCCAATTAAACTTATTGTTGACTCCTTATCTGACCTTTTACGAGGGTACTTTTCAAGAGCTTCCTGGAACTGTATACTTCTCTGGTTGGGGTGGCAGGGTCTAGAATATTCCAGCCTGTTCTCTGAAATTTCACCTCCCTCTATGGTCTAGTAATAATAAAAACAAACAAAAAGATGTTTAACACCTTCTTTAAGAGCAGTTAGGTCCAAGCATACATATCTCATTTCACCTTTCATATTGAACTAGCCTGACCTCCATGATCAAAACCTGTCTTTTAAGGAAATCCTTCTCTCTACATGGCCGTGGTGGTAAGGCCCCATGCTGGACGATCAGAATAGACAATGACTGCGAACAACCAAGGTATGTCTCCGGTCGGACCCCAGGCTCCCCCTGCTGACCACCCCCCTCTGTTATCATTCTGATACTCCTTTATTTATTTTTTTCCTCTCCAGCTGCTCTCATTCTGACTTCAAGATCAAAGTTTTGTTAAAGAAACAAGTATTCAGAGATCTTGTTAGAGAATGAATAGTAAGGCAGACTCTGGGGTAGGAACCACTGCAATGGGGTTTTGCAGCAGGGGAGAGAGATTGGGCTCAACGCAGAATACAGCATGGGCAAGTGGGAATGTACAGCCAGAGAGGGAGGAGGGGGGTCTGTGGATAGAAAATCACTCAGAGGAAGCATCAGGAGTTGAGGGGGTGGGTGCTCTGGCTAAGCCCACCTCACAGGACTCTTGCTGAATGCAGACCAGGGAGATTGGACATCGCCTGGGGGTGCTGGAGGACGAGGAACTGATTAAATATCAAGGGGAGGTGGGATTCTGGTTAAACTGACTTAACAGGATTCTTACTAAAACTGGACAATGTAGAGATGAACATGGAAACCAGGGGTCAGGGGCCAGTTGAGAAAAGAGTTCAGAAGAGCCTTACTAGAGTTTGGTTTCTAAACCAATCCAGTTCCTCCTTGATTCCTGGAGACAGTATGGTACAGTATGTAAAAGGCACAGACCTTTTACTATTTATTTATTTATTTATTTGACAGAGAGAGAGATAGAGAGAGCATGAGCATAAGCAGGGGGAGCGGCAGAGGGAGAGGGAGAAGCAGGCTCTCCCCTGAGCAGGGAGACCCAGACTCTGGGATCATGACCTGAGCAGAAGGCAGATGCTTAACTGACTGACCCAGGCACCCTGCCTTTTACTGTTCTTTCTGAGCCTTTGATTTACTAATGTTTTCATTAATGCCCAAGAAGATGGCCTGCCAACCATCAAAAAAGGCCCTTATTTGAATCTCTGATCAAAGCCATGGCTGGGCTTAGATAACAAATTTAGAGGATTTTTGATCCACATGGTGGGGCTGAAGGGTGATTCTAGGAGTCTGTAGGTAAGCCTTAAGGATCCAGGAGGTTAATTTCATTGCAGTTCTCTCCTTGGTCCTAAAGCAAATGGGTTCAGTTCAACATAACAGAGAGGAAGAGCATTTGAGGTAGTTGATTTAATGCACCTAATGCTAGAACCGCACAACTGGTTTGTTCTAACCCGGTGTTCTCAGTGGTCCACAGCATGGCTCCACCTGGGAGCTTGTTAGAAATGCTCATCCCAGAGCTACTGAATCAGGGGAGGGAGCCCAGGAAAGTAAACAAACTCGGTAGGTGATTCTTATGAATGTTAAGAGTTCAAGAACCACAGCTCTCACCGCAGTGGTACCTAGCTCCCTTTACAGGACATTTCAGGTGAAATAGCTTCCCTTAGGCGGTTCCTGGCAAAGAAATATGGTAGGATCAGAAAGAAATTTTCCTGACCACTAGTGCCTAAAGAATTTTTTCACTGGAACTCTGTATGCTTTAAGTGATGGAGAGACTCCTCTAATCCCCATGTTGGGTGCACCCGCTTAGATCTGTAAGTTGCAAAAGCCTTCACAACCTGTATGTACTGAGGTTGCAAAGGCCTGGGTTTGCCCAAGCCCCTTCACATCAGTCTCATTAAACTGCAGACTCTTAAAGCAGTCGGGGACCTGAAAGCCCTCTGCTTACAAGTACTGACAACCTTCTAGCCCAGCCACACCTGAAGCATCCTTCTTTCTGGGTATATCTTATTTCTCCAAAGCCCTATCTTGGTGCCTCTTTCTTTCTTTCTTTCTTTTTAAAAGATTTTATTTATTTATTTGATAGAGAAAAACTGCAAGTAAGCAGAAGGGCAGGCGGGGGGCAGGGGGAAGTAGGCTCCTTGCCGAGCAGAGAGCCCGATGTGGGGCTCGATCCCAGGACCCAGAGATCATGACTTGAGCAGAGGGCAGAGGCTTAACCCACTGAGCCACCCAGATGCCCTTGGTGCCCATTTCTTAAGTTTTCCTGGATTGTAGACCATGGAGTGGGGTTTGGTGGTGAAGAGGAAACAAATCCAACCCCTTTCATCCAAGTTCAGAATCAACTGAGAGTTAAGATCAGACTGCCACTAGCAATCAGTAGACCAATTTTATTGCTGCTCAAGCTGGACTGGAAAATGCAGCTGGAAATCTACAGCCATCATTGGGCTTCATCATACCTTCACCTTGAATTGAACTTCTCCACCCCTGTTGCCAGCCTTCTGGTCTGCTGGGGAGGTTGCCAGACCCAGCCATGTTGTCCCCAGAGCTAGTGCAGTCTTACTCCAATCTTTCCCATTGGCTCAATTACGTGGTCTTTGGACGAGAGTGGTAAGTAGTGGAGAGACAGTCAGGAGAGGTGCTCCAGACAGCTCCTTCCTAGCGTGAATGGGAGGATGCAGGAACAAGAGTTGCCTTGGCTGTGGAAATAGTATTTGAGAGCATTGGCCCCAATGAAAGAGTCTAGAATGGGAAGACAGGAAGGTCAGGATTGAGGCTTGAGGAAGGCTCACATTTAAACATGTTTTTGTTTTTGTTTTTTTTTAGATTTTATTTATTTATTTGTCAGAGAGAGAGAGAATGCACAAGCAGGCAGAGTGGCAGGCAGAGTCAGAGAAAGGCAGAGAGAGAAGCAGGTTCCCCACTGAGCAAGCAGCCCAATGCAGGGCTCGATCCCAGGACCCTGGGATCATGACCTGAGCCCAAGGCAGAGGCTTTAACCCACTGAGCCACCCAGGCGCCCCAATTAGTCAGCAATTTTAAGTCAATGAAAATCTACCCATATTTTTGGTGTTCAAAGGTAAGTAGAATGACAATAGAAAGATTAGGAAATGTTTAGATAGAAGACATGGCTGGAATATGTGAGAGAAAAATGATCAAAATGACTGTGCTTGGAGTAGCCAGAAACTTAAGAGATGTTTCCCGAGAACAAGTAAGTACAGAAACATTGCTGTATCTGCTGTATAAAATATGCCAAACTCTTCTTTAGCAGTTAAAATATTAACTACATTGGATGGGGATGCCTGGGTGGCCCCATTGGTTAAGCATCCCAGTCTTGATTTCGGTTCACGTCATGATCTTGGGGTTGTAAGATCAAGCCATGTGTAGGGTTCTACACTCAGTGGGGAGACTGCTTGGGATTCTGTCTTCCTCTGCCCCTCCACCCTACCCTCCAACTGTGCACACACACTCTCTTTCTCAAATAAATAAATACATCTTTAAAAAATAAATCACAAAAAATAAAAATATATTACATTGGATGTAATAGGCTGCAAAACAACATGAGAGTGATAAACCTGCAGGGACTCATTTACAGATGAAAATACTTCTAATGAGATTTTGACTTCTCCTTTGGGATCCCAGGTGGAGTGATCTTTGCGAGTCCATGCTGGGGTTGTCAGGGTCTTGTGGCAGTTTTAACGTGGTTCTGTTCTTCTGAGGTCTAGGAAGGAGCTATCTAATTCTCCTACTGGACATGGAGGATACATGATCACTTCAAAGAGACATAACAGGTCTCTGCAGAGGGATGGTCTCCTGGTTCAGGCGTGGCTGAGACACATGGCCACTGCACCCAGAGATGAAGAGAGAGAAACCGTACAAAATTCTCTTTAATATATCAGAATGGTCGCCAGTGGGGATGGGGGTTGGGGAGTGGAGAATGGAGAGGAAATGCAGTAAATACATACACACTCTCGCCATACAAAATACTCTTTAATATATGAGCAGGTCACCAGTGGTAAGGGGGGGGTGGGGAGTGGGGAATGGAGAGGAAATGCAGTAAATACATACATAAAATGAGATTGTTCTTTACCACCTAATGATACAGTAATGATGATGATAACGTGCCATGAACGGGGAAGTATGAGGAATAGTTCAGTAAAAAAACCACATTATACTTACATAAGTGAAATATACCCAAGGTTACTTATAAAGTAGGTTCATTTTCAGTGCCTTTTTACTTCCCACTCACCTGCTTTCCCACTCTTCCTCTCCTGACTTTCCTTTCCTCCACTTTCAGGCTGGCCCCCTGGCTGCCCAGGAACTCATCCCTGTATGCCCCTCTGCAGGCAGCATCTCATGCTGGGCTCATAGTCCTCCCTTCTCCCTCCCTCTTACTTCTCTGTCCTCTCCTTCCCTCCCCAGAACTGGGAAACAGCACTTCCATCCAGGCGGGAGGGGCCCCATGCTGAGCCCTGTGCTTTAAAGGACTGTGCTTTAAAGGACATGCCCTCGCCCTATCCCAGAGCCTCTGCTCTTCTTCTAGAGCACATCCTGGCCCTGGAGGCCCCAAAGAGCTCCAGGTCTCCTACAGGCCTCTTCCAGATATGGATCCTCTTGAAGGAAGACTGTGCCCCTAGTCTGTGTACTGTACCCCAAAGCCAAAGGTGGCCGTGGGGTCGCTGTTTGGGGAGGTGAACAGGACTTGGAGGTGCAGACTGGGGTGTGCCTGTGCATGTGCAGGAGGCCCAAGCAGGGTGGGATGGAGCCAGGCAGGGAGCCGAAGGGAAGCTGAGCATGGGCTGGGAGCCAGGCTGGCCCTCACGTGCCACCAGTTCTGCCAGAAAAGTCCAGAGTCTGAGAATTCTAGGTTTGAACCCAGCCTTCCAGGCAGTTGTCAGGGTGGGAGGAATGGAAAGTATTTCATCAGTTTGTTGACTTGATTTACAACTCTTATTAAATATTTAAACATATATTTTAGAAGCCTCCATTTACACCCTTGCACTGGTAAGTGTGAGTGACTCCCTTGCATGGGACTCTCTGCCTTCCTCGGGGCATCTGGGGCTTTGATAGGCAGCTCCTGGACACCCGGCAAAAAAGAAGAGTGGTCCTAATCAGAGCAGGGCAGACCCTCTGGCAGGTGACCACAGCAACAGGCTTTGGTGCCTCTCACATCACGCCCCGTAGGAGAGGCTGGCTCCTCTGCCTTTGCTAGCTGGTCCTGCTGGAGAACTGGGGTTGACCTTTTTTTTTTTTTTTTTTAAGATTGATTGGTTGATTGATTGATTGACTGATTGAAGGGGGTGTGTGTTTTGAGGGGGGTAGGGGCAGAGGGAAAGAAAAACCCAAGCAGACTCCCTGCTAGGCACAGAGCCTGACATGGGGCTCAATCTCACAACCTGATCACCACCTGAACTGAAACCAAGAGTGGGACACCTAAACAGCTGCACCCCCCCCCCCGGGAACTTCTGGCCATTCCTTCTTCATGGAGGTGTGCGAGTCAGGAAGGCCAAGCGCCCCCTCTTTATCAAGTGCTGGGGCAGTCCACATCCCTTCCACCCTCTCTCCCCCTTAGAGAAATGGTGTTTACACTGGCTGTAAGTGGTTTTTTTGTTCTTTCTGAATACACACTATTATATGAAGCACATTTTAAATGGGAAGGCTGCATCCATTGGTGATGCAACCAGCCAGAAGGATTCTTTGTTGGGAGGGGTGATGAGCCTGGGGGGAGGGGGGGCCAGGGAGCAGAGCTGCAGACAAGAAGGCTGCTTGAGGACCTAGTTGAGGCAGAAAGACCCAGGACGAGTCCAATTTCTGTGCTCGGGTGTTCCCGGCAGCTCCGGTCCCTTCATTCGTCTTCCTCTGCTCTCCTCCCCCTTTCCTCGCCCCTTCCCTAGGCTCCTACTCTCCTTCCTTTTCTGTGGATGTTAAGGCATATTAAAGATTGGCAAGGTGTTCCTGGGGGCAGGCATGAGTAGTTTTTGTTAAACAGAACTTTCAGAAATAAAGGGGAAAACCAAAACAATTTCCCCCTTCGAATAAGTTGTATGTCTAAGAGGCCAGAGAACTCTTGAGGATTTCCCCAGGATCTCTTCCACCGAGGATGTTTGTTTGCTTTTTCATCTGAGAGTAGGGACTGATTCATTCATTAAACCAATATTTGCTGAGCTTGTATTATAAGCAAGCACCACTGCAGCCGCCGAAGAAATCGGAGTGAACCAAAATGGCAAAAGCCCTGCTTTGGTGCCCCATACATTCCCGTAGGGAACACAGTTGGGAAGCGGAATAAATAACAGCAACAACAGCAATGCGTGTGTCTTGTGTGTGGTGGTGAGAAGTGCTCGGGAGAAAATAAAGAAGGGTAGGGGCGCCTGGGTGGCTCAGTGGGTTAAAGCCTCTGCCTTCAGCTCAGGTCAGGATCCCGGGGTCCTGGGATCAAGCCCCACATCAGGCTCTCCGCTCAGCGGGGAGCCTGCTTCCCCCTCCCTCTCTCCCTGCCTCTCTGCCTACTTGTGATCTCTGTCTGTCAAATAAATAAATAAAAATCTTTAAAACAAACAAACAAACAAACAAAGAAGGGTACAGTGGAAGGTAAGGAGTTTCGGGAAGGCCTTCCTGAGAAGGTGACATTTAAAGAAAGGAGGTGGTGAGGAGATAATATCTGGGTTAGAAGCACTCTTGGCCCTGGCAGAACCTCGTTGGAAAGATCCAAATGACAAAGCCCAGAGTCAGGAGCGTGTCCGGCGAGTTTAAGGATCAACAAACAGGCCAGCTGTGACTGAATCAGGAACAGGATGAGCATAAGAAAGAGTAGAAGGTGAGGTCAGGAAAATGTGTGCCGGCGGGTGGCGGATTACCGGGAGCTCTCGTTAGTGTGCTAATTTATGCTGAACAAGGTGGGAAGCAACTGTATAGTTTAAATCAAGGAGGGACTTGATCTGATTTGCATTTTAATAGGATCCCTCAGGTAGCTGGCCGAGAGTAACCTGTGAAGGACAGGGTGAATGAAGCCAGTGAGGAAGCCTCTGCAACAATCCAAGAAAGTAATCCAAGGAAGAGAAGAAAGTACCTTAGACCAAAGTAGTAACAGAAATGGAGGAGTGGTGAGATTCTGGAGGAAATAGAATCAAAGATTGGCTAATGGATTGGTTGTGGGGAGTGAGGAAAAGAAAGGAGTTAAACAGAGCATTGAGGTCTTTTACTTGAGCGACTAGAAAAAGGGAGTTGCCGTTGAACCAAGAGGAAAGACTAAGGGGGTGCAGGGAAAGATCAGAAATTCCGCGGTGGGGATTTACATTCTAGATCCCTTTCAACATCCAAATGGAGAGCCCAAGTAGGCAGTCGGATTTATGAGTTCGGAACTCAGGAGAATGGTTGGGCCTGGAGATAAATTTTGGGGAGTCATCACTGAATAATAGTATATAAAGCTAAGAGATGAAGAGATTTTTGAGGAAATGACAGTAGATGGAAAAGAGAAGTCCAAGGCATGAGCCCTGGCACAGTCTAGTGTTTATGAGTGAGCAAAAGGGAAAAAATAGGTGGAAAAGACAGAAGGATCAGCCAATGAGGAGGAGAAGGGGAAGAGTATGGTGCTGGGAAGTTCTGGAAGCCAGTGAGGATGTGTCCAGGACGGGGGAGGAAGCCGCTGTGCCACCGTGGCTGCTGACAGAGAGTAAAATGAAGACTGGGAATCCTCCAAAGTCAAAGTCATTGGCAACTTTGAAAAGAGTAGTGTCAGCGGAGTGGTGGGGGTGAAAGGCTTGTTGGAAAGGTTCAAGAACACATGAAGAGGAAGAATTGCAGTTAGTGAGTACAATGCTTTGAAGGCCATTAGTTGGGAAGAGAGAAATGGGGCTCAAGCTAGAGGAAGAAGTAAGGTTGAAAGAGATTTTTAAAAATAGAAATAACTGCATTTGTACATTGGTAGGAAAGATCCAGTAAGGAGCGAAAAAGTGAAGATGGAGGGTTAATGGGCTAAGTCTGGTAACATTAAGAAATATCTACATTGTATTGAATGCTTATATGTAGTAGGTTTTTTTATATGGTATTCATTCCTTAAAACATGAGATATACATATATTATATTTTCATTTTTCCAATGGGGAAATAGAGACTCAGAGGTTGAGTCCCTTGTCCAACATCACCCAGCAAGGCTAGAGAAGAGCTGAGTCAGAGGGAAGGAAGCTCAGGCCATATTGCTCCTGAGGGGACCAACCCCTCTACCGGTCCCAGGCACCGGTCCCAGGCACCAAAGGCACACGTTTATTTACGGTTTCACATCCCTGCCTGAAGGAAGAGTATGTGTGCTTACACAGTCATGCCTAGAGACTTCTACCTTCTTTTCTTTCTTAAAGTCTGGAACAGGAGACAACAGAGAAGTTGACCCAAATCTGGATGGATATCTAATGAATAATGTCATGTTGTATGTTGGAACATACAGAGGGATAGAAATCAAGAGTCCTGTGTTTTAGTCCAACTGTCTCCATAAGGCTATATTCCTTCTGGCAAGTCAATGAACTTTGAGACTTAGTGTCCTCATTAGCAAAATAGGAATAAAAAAATCTGTCCTGTCTGCTTCTTGGATGGTTGTGAAAACATCACCCTAAATTCCCCGCTCCTCTGCGGCTCCAACAATATGTGAGACTTTATGCTATTTCCAAAGTATTTGACATATGGTGGCACCAGTAGTTCTCCAGCTGAAGCAGGGCAGAGCCCCCAGGGAGTTTTTACAAATACTGCTCTCCTGCGAGGATGTGGAGCAACTAAAACTCACAAACATGCTAATGGGAGCATAAATTTGTACAGCCACCTTGGAAAGCAGTTTGGTAGTCGCTGTTGACGTTGAACCAACATCTCCCTGTGATCCAGTGATTCTAATCCTAGGTTTATACCCAAGAGAACTGTAGGCACATTTAGGCATACGCGCCCGGAGGGACCTTACAGAAATGTTTGCAGCGGTATGATTGGTGATTGCTCAAGCCATAGATGACTCAAATGCCCGTCAATAGCAGAACAGATTAACAAGTTGTAGTGTATCTATACAATGATATACTGAACAGTATTAGAAGTTTTCACACTATGGCTCCAAGCACACCAATGAATCTCATAGATACAGCATTCAGTGAAAGGAAACTGACATAAAAGATTTCCCTCAAAACATGAGATAATCAGGGGCACCTGGGTGGCTCAGTGGGTTAAGCCTCTGCCTTCAGCTCAGGTCATGGTCTCAGTGTCCTGGGATCGAACCTTGCATCGGGCCTCTCTGTTCAGCAGGGAGACTGCTTCCTCCTCTCTCTCTCTGCCTGCCTCTCTGCCTGCTTGTCATCTCTCTCTCTCTCTGTCAAATAAATAAAATCTTTTAAAAAAAAAAGAGATAATCATAAAATAGTGAAAATCAGAAAAATCATGAATCTCTATGGTGTTAGAAGCCAGGACCTTTAGAGAAGACAAAATGTCTTCTCTAATATCCGTGTGTGTGTGTGTGTGTGTGTGTGTGTGTGTACCTCAATGATGGTTATAAAAATGAAAAACAGGGGCACCTACGTGGCTTAGTGGGTTAAAGCCTCTGCCTTTGACTCTGGGATCAAGACCTGAGTGGAAGGCAGACACTTAATGCCTGAGCCACCCAGGTGCTCCTAAAGATTTTATTTTAAAATAATCTCTACACCCAACGTGGGGCTCAAACTCACAACTCCGAGATTGAGTCACATGCCCCACCACCTGAGCCAGTCAGGCGCCCCAAAGCAAATTTTATTGTATAGATTTTGATATAAGGGGATTTGAATATATAAATATCGTTTTAGATGCAATAATATTCTTCATATGATCATTATTATTTCTCAGAAAATCTGTACTTAAATTTGTAGCGTAGGAAAAAAGTTGTTGTTTCTTGTGGTTTATCATTGGATATGGTTGATTTCAGTGTTTTCATTTTTGTCTATCTGCATTTTTTTTTTTGCTTCAGTAAAAAAAAAAAGCTGAGAAAAAAAATAGAAAAAGCTGAAAAACAGGCATCCCTCTCTGTAGGAGTTAAGGTCTTAATAGCAAAGCAGCTAAACTTCTGGAACCTGTAGAATCAGTATCACCTGTCAGATACCAAATTCTCGTGCCCGCTCCAGACTTGCTGCATTAAAAACGCTGGGCGCAGGCCCAACAATCTGCTTTCACAAACCCTTCAGGTGACTCTGATCTAAAGAAGAGTGTGGGGGCGCCTGGGTGGCTCAGTGGTTTAAGCCTCTGCCTTCGGCTCGAGTCATGATCTCAGGGTCCTGGGATCGAGCCCCGCATCGGGCTCTCTGCTCAGTGGGGAGCCTGTTTCTCCCTCTTTCTCTGCCTGCTTCTCTGCCTACTTGTGACCTCTCTCTCTGTCAAATAAATAACTAAAATATTAAAAAAAAAAAAGATGGTGAATGCCATCTCAAAACCTATTTAAAAAAAAAAAGAAGAGTGTGAGAAACCACTGTGCCTAATTTGGCAAGCCCTGAAGTGACCCACTCTGGGAATAGGTGATTTGTTTGATAAGTAAGTCTGGGTTTTGCTCCCTAGCTCTGCCCGCTCACCGCGCGCCCAGTCAAACCTAGACCAGTAGTTCTCAGCCCTGGCTGGGAAGCTTTTTAAAATCGTGTCTCCCCAGATGGGTCCTGGGCATCCAGGTGCTTCTCATGTGCGCCAGGGTTGATGAACTCTGTTCTATATTCAGGTACTTTTGTGGTTGAGACAGATGATTGTTAACACCTGCCCCCCAATTCTTTGGCTTATTTCCTGCAGGCCCTGTGAAGCAGAACTCAGGCCTCCAGCGTCTGCTTGTCTGGACCTAAAGGTGTTTCCTGAGGGTCGAGGCGGCCCTGCCTCGCAGGTATCTCCGCAGACCACAGCAACACACCAAAGGCGCCACGCTCCCTCCTGGCACGCACCGCCCCGGCCTCGGGCTCCTCCGCTCCCCCTCCAACCCCAGCTCTGCTGCCCAAGCCGGATGCTGAGTGAGATAATATGAGGTAAACATTTTATTTGGTGCACAGAGAAAATGTCGACAAATGCCAGCTATCCTTATCTTCGTTACCTAAACCCTGAGGTCCCCTTTTCATTTCCAGCTTACAAAACACCTACTTGGAAGGCCCATCGTGGTGGTTTTATCTTGAAATGCCTACCCCTCCCCCCCCCCAACTTTCCTGCAAAGCTGGGAGGGACCACTCAACACACTCATGAGGTGTGTTCTAAGCCAGTGGTCCTTAAAATGTGGTGGCCGGGGGGATATGTGTCAGCAGCATGAGTATCACCTGGGAACATATTAGAAATGCAAACTCCTGTCACCACCAGGTGTAATAACAAGAGAGAGGGCAAGAGGAGACTTTTGGAGGTGATGGAGAGGTTTATGGCACAGAGTGAGGTGATATAGGTCCATGAACGTATATTTCTCTCCAAATGCGTCAAGTTGTATATGTTAAATATCTATAGCTTTTTGTATGTCAGTCATACCTCCATAAAATAGGTGTGTTTTTGTTTTGTTTTGTTTTGTTTTTAAAGAAACGCAAACTCTTGGGCCCCACCCCAGAACTTCTGTGTCAGAAATTCAGGAGACAGTGTGCGGCCATCCATGTGTGGTTGTGATGGCGTCCCACGTCTGACCACGGCCGCTCCACACCGGTGCCTCGCAAGATTGTGAGAAATGCCCAACCTCGGGCCCCAACCCAGGCCAGCGGAATTAGAATCCCAGGTTCCTGGGATCACACTGGAGTTTGAAAAGCCCAGCTCGGGGCGCCTGGGTGGCTCAGTGGGTTAAAGCCTCTGCCTTCGGCTCAGGTCATGATCCCAGGGTCCTGGGATCGAGCCCCACATGGGGCTTTCTGCTCTGCAGGAAGCCTGTTTCCTCTCTCTCCGCCTGCCTCTCTGCCTAGTTGTGATTTCTCTCTGTCAAATAAATAAAAAATATTAAAAAAAAAAAAAAAAGCCCAGCTCGAAGCTTTCCCCCTTGATCTGGTCAGTGGTAGAACACCAGTAATGTGCCTTCTTGGATTGCGGCTTCTTAGCTCCCCACAGAAAGGCGGTCACAAGATAGTAACTTAAGTGTGAGAAACACAGGTATGAGCTATCGTTCTATATTTGTGGAAGACAATTTATGCTGCCACTTCCCACCCCGTCGGGTAAAGATGTGTCCTGCCAATTTTCTTTAGAGCAATCGCAGTGTCTGGTTTTTGTTGTTTTGTTTTTGTTTTACACAGGAGTTGAAGTGAGGAAAGGCCTATGTAAGATGGCAGGATGCTTTGATTGTTACCTCAGTTCAAAGAACTAGTCTGAGTTCTCTCCTACAGCTCTCCCTTCTCCTGTAAGGGACCTTTGCTTTTAAGTCTTGGGGTAACAATTCTGTTATGGCTGCATTTTTTTTTTTTTATTATAAGTGGCCTCAAATACTGTGTAAGAAGATAAGCGGTTGATAAAAGTAGGTGATTGATGCCTGGAAGCCTCTCAGCCTTTATAAAGCCTAACGATGTCAAGAGCTCAATTCAAAACCCTCTTTCTTCATGAAGCTTTCCTGGCAGCTCTCCACCAGCTGTAATTACCACGACCTCAGATAACAGTATTTGTTTTCTGTCATCCTCACAGATACCAAGTATTTCCCAGTATTTTGTGAGTTAATGTTTGTAAAGTGCTTGAAGGGTATAGGAACATAGAACATACTCAGATTACAGTTGACCCTTGGAAGACACAGGGTGGAACAGTTCCTGTCTCCTTACATGTGTTTTTTGACACATACAGTAAATACAGTATATAATGCATATAACATACAAAATATGTGTTAAGTGTTTCTATTACTGGTGAGGCTTCTGGTCAACAGTAGGTGATTAGTAGTTATGGTTTTAGGGAGTCAAGTTACCTACAGATTTAAGATTGTGCCCCTACCCCCAACATTAATCAGAGGTCAACTGTCGTTGTTTATATATACTACATGTTATTCCTGTTAGATCTCAAGTGAGGAGAGGGCTTTATTTACTAATGGAGTCCAAGGAAGTCTGGTTTATGCTGATCTCACAAGAGGTTCTTACATATAACATAAAGGAGAGTAAATAAGAGCTTTGGGAAGAAAAATATGATTTATTGCCACAGTTGGAGCATTAGGTCTCAGTCAATCCTAGCGAGAGAGAGAAGCTGTTGTGCCAACAAGGGGAGCACATCCCTTCGCCCCCGTCCCAGGAGGCATCAGAAAAAAAAAAGGAAGTGAAGGATAGATGTCACCAAAGTGTCAGTGAAACTCAATTCAGAAGAAACTCTGACCAAAACCAAAATGGAACCAACTGAAAATGTTAATGGTCATTTTTAGTAAGTCATAAGAATTTGAAGAAAGGCTATTTTAATAAGTAGAACAATTTCATTTTCCATGCAGCCTAGGAAATGAAGATCTAGATGGTTTCTTTTACACAAGTTCTGGTCAAATTTGTACCTCTTTTGTAGAAAGCAGTACGGTTTCATCTTCAATAACTTGTGGGGGGAAAAAAGCAAAAGGGATAATGTCTTACGTATCTGTTGACAACAGAAAAAACACACTGGATGTCATATGTGGGGGTCACCTGACATAGTACTCTGGAAAAAGTTTAGGCCAGAGAGGAAAACTGAGGAAGGACTCGGATTTGCATGAGGTGTAGAAGCGGGTTCACAGTGAAACTAGCAAAGCCTGAGATTCACAGCTCCACCCTGAAATACCAGACTCTTCCAAAGCCCCAGGACGGCCCCTGGCAATTTTGTGTCTGCAATGGTGCTTTCGTGTTCATATATGGACTTATCAAATTGTGTGTCAGCCCCTCCAGCTCTGCTCCTGAGGAAATACCTCTCTCTGTAGCTCTTGGCTTTCCAGAACGTTTGTAATCATCTTGTTCTGCCTCCCCAGACAGGGGGTGCAACAAGGAGGGGATGCGCTCGTGGGGAAGGAGGGCCTTGGAGAATGGCTGGGAGGGGAGAGACCACCACAGCGGGGTTCAAAGTGATGCATTGTAGAGACTAGGATGGCTTCCTTCAAGGGTTTCCTGTCCTGTCCTTCTAGGGTGGTGATTCTTAGTGGAAGGTACTTCCCCCCCCCCCCCCCCAGGCGCCATTTGGCAGTATCTGGAGACATGTTTTGTTGTCTCCAGATGGGCTGGGCTGTGGAGATGCTACTGGTGTCTAGCGGGTGGAGGCCAGTGATGCTGCTAAACACCCTGCAGGACCACAAAGAGTGATCTGGCCCCAGAGCTCAGTAGTTCCAATGTTGAGAAATCCTGTTCCAGGGTGTTCCTTTTCCTGTAGGTCACTGACAACTCAAGTTGTCAAAATGAACAACGAGCAAACAGTATAAGGTAACTTCTCAGAGAGGTTTTGCAGTTTCATCTTCCCCATCAGCTACTGTGTGGCAGGTATCTGGCCCTTCTTTAGTGACTTTCACTCCTACCCACCCTCTGCCCCCCACATACACATATGCAAAGGCTGTGAGGATGGTGGCTTTAATGAACGCGCTGGTGAAAACCTGGGTCTGGCAGCCGTATGGGAGAGAGAGACCCTCCTCTCACCAAGGGACTGGACTGCAAATGGCCTTGGGTTGATGGGAGAATCCCAGGCACTGGAGTGGGACTTTGCAGTCTAAAAGCTTCAGCCGTTTACTTCAACACCGGGAATGTGAATGCAAGTTGATGGAAATGTCCATACCCCCTCTAGGCTGCTGAACCCTACTGGTTCAAATCGCAGAATTCCCAATGGACTGCTCCAAATTCCTGCCCTCTGACCTCAGCTGGTCCTCCACTGCCTCTTGACCTTCCTTCAGGTCACCTTCTGATTGTGTCTCTGCCTTATTCCTATGACGGCTCCCTTCCAAGGCCCCAAACCATTCTCTCCCTATTTCCCTTCTGCAGATGGCCGTGCCTCTTGCTTTCCTGAGATGAGTAACACAATAATCACAGCTGCTACCATCTATCCCACAGCTGCAAAGACCAGGCTGGCGAAGAAGAGGTGTTCCATCTGCAAGGGGAGTGTCGCTAACCCTGCTTTGCAGATGATGGAACCAGAGTAGAGGCCTCTCACTCTTCCAAGTCACAGTATGAGCATTTGGTCCCAGGCCTGTCCATCTCCAGTAGGAACTCCCTATACTTCTCTCTTTTGCAAATCTGTCTGTTTTTTTTTTTTCTTTTTTAAAGATTTTATTTATTTATTTGTCAGAGCGATAGAGAGAGAAGGCACAAGCAGGCAGAGTGGCAGGCAGAGGCAGAGAGAGAAGCATGTTCCCTGATGAGCAAGGAGCCCGATATGAGACTTGATCCCAGGACCCTGGGACCATGACCTGAGCCGAAGGCAGCGGCTTAACCAATTGAGCCACCCAGGCGTCCTGTCTCTGTCTTGATCCCTAGGTCTCGGAAGAAGAAAAGTTCTTTCAACCCAAAGTTTCTTCCCCAGTCTTGATCCCGGATTTCTCCTATCTCCCACTGCACATCACTTCATCTCCCATAGCCCTGCTTTCCCAACACAATCCTGTCTTATCTGCTTCCTTCGCTTCACTGTCAACTTGTTAAAAGGAAGAGTGTCTCAGTTTGACCCTTCTAGTCACCTATTCTCTGGGCAAAGCCTCATTACCTTCTCTGGCTCTGTGTTTCCTTGGGTCTCCTTTCCTTCCTGGATGGACACCATGTCCACCTCTTACCCTATAGTTTCTTGGTGCTGGGGACAGCATCCTGAGACACAAATAGTGATGGTCATGATCTCACACTGAGAACTGGACCAAAACAAGACAAACTCTCCCAGGGGCCAGAGAGATGGCTGAAATAGGGCTCCCAGGGAAATTCCTTTGGGCTGGAGTTCTGTTCAGCATATGACGACACACTATTGCCATTTTTAGAGCAGTGATTACCAAATGGAAATACCCTACTTCACCAGAGACTGAGATCTGAAGTCACTAACTTCATATCTAAATGTCATTCGAATCTTCACTGTAACCAAAGCTCTGATCAACAGAAACACATGACTACAAGCTAGGGGATTCAATTCCTGTTTTTTCTTCCTGTTTGTCCTCTGCTAAAATAAAAAAAGAAATACCTAAGAGAAACTTCTTGATATTGTTATCCTGATAGTATATTACTACTACATACATGGAGGTGAGTTAAATGAAACAATAAATAATTTTTGAGCTGTTGGCATCAAATGCCCGTCAGTTTTCAAAAGGCAAGTAAATAACATCTGGGCGTGAAATCTGTATTTGATGGCAAAGATCCCTTCTCTGTAATTCCATTTTCCTGCCCTCTCCATTGAAATGTCTATAGGAACTTCTGTAAGCTGGTATTAATAAGCTTCTGTCTAACCTTCATCTGTATTGGTTCATTCCTTCATTCAACAAATACTTATCAAAACTCTGCTTAGTCCTTGGACAGGATAGATAGTGTCTGACCTTAGGAAGTATAGTCTAATCTGGCACTTACCCATCAGTATGATGGGTGCTGGACAAGATAAATGTTCAATGTGGTAAAAATATTTGCAGAGACACTCCCCACCCCAGTCTTGGGGGTGGCTGGTCAGGGAACATTTCCAGGAGAAAGTAATATCTAAGGTAAAACCTAATGGCATTAGGTGGAGCTGGAGGGGTAAAATTAGGGGAGGGGTTGTCCCAATAAAAGAGAAAGCATTCTAGAAGACTCATATCAAGAGAGAAAGAGACCTAGAGACAGAAAGGAGAGAGGTTTAGGGAACTGAAAGAAGTTTATTCTTATTGGATCAGAAGAGGAGAATGGAGAGAGACCTTCATCATCGTCATAGCTAATACTTGAGATACATAAAGTGGGTGCCATTGTTATCCCCATTTTACAGATATGGGAACTGAAACCCTGGAAGTTTAAAGTAACTTGCCCAGGTCATCAGCCGGTATGTAGCAGATCCCAACGCAACCCAGTATGTGTGTCCTTAACTGACACATTACTGCCTCCCATCCCGCCTTTGAGATAATTTTCCAAACTCCTTCACAGCAATGGTTTGGAGGTCCCAAAAGAAAAGAGTAGGTTGAGGCAGTGATATTTAGTGGGAAGTCTGTGTGGAAATCTTAACTGAAGAAAGCCTGCCCTCCCTCGTGTTCTACTCTTTGCAAGTCAGATTAAGGTAAAAGTATTGCTCTTCTGGAGAGAGTTTTCATTTAAATGGGAGTGGGGAGGGGAAGAAGGGTAGACGACAAGTTTTGAGTACCCTATCTGGTAGGGTGGGACAAAGGGAAACAAACATTTTGGGGTAGGATCCTAGTCTGTGCCCCCTAGGGGAACAACTATATAAGGGACTGCCTACTCATAATATCAGAGGCATCTTTTTGGCGTACAGGGGTTGGTATGTATCACCACACTTTTAATTTTGTTTTATTAGGGAATGACTTAAGCTTTTGAAAGCTTTTTTTTTTTTAATTTTTTTTATTAATTTTTTTTTTTTTTAATTTGACAGAGAGATCACAAGTAGACAGGAGGCAGGCAGAGAGAGAGGGAAACAGGCTCCCCGCTGAGCAGAGAGCCTGATGCGGGGCTCGATCCCAGGACCCTGAGATCATGACCCGAGCCGAAGGCAGCGGCCTAACCTACTGAGCCACCCAGGCGCCCCTTTTGAAAGCTTTTGAAAACGTCCCTCCCCAGCCCACCCCCAAATACTAATGACATAAGTGAAAATTTCTCAAATTGACTCAAAAAGTGAGTTGGCTTATTCAGAGGTAGCTGAGTTTTGTCTCATTCAGTGACTAAACCAGAACAAACAACAGCTTCATATCCCTGTAAGGGGGGAGCCAAAAGGGTTTAATGCTATCAACTTTCCAAGCAAATACTTCAAAGTGGAGAAGTGTATGAACAGTTCACCCAAGCATGGTGTATCATGGTAAGACTTCTTAAGACCAAGTAGTTTCTAATGGACAATTACCTACTAGTTAGATTAAATCTTGAGCCAATGAGAAACCCAGCATTTGTTTATGACTAATTCTTCCTAGAATAAGATTTCAGTTTGGAAAGGACTCTATACCACACTTCCTGAATCAAATGCCTACTTTTCCAGTTTCATCCCAGTTGCCTATTTCTTCTCAAGAAGGAAAGTAGACAGAGATAGGTAATATTCTAGTTGCTAAGACTGGCTTGAGTTAAAATGCCCGTTTTGGGGCACCTGTGTGGCTCAGTCAGTTAAGCATACAGCTCTTGATTTTGGCTCAAGTCATAATCTCAACGTTGTGGGATCAAGCCCAAGTGCTGGGCTCAGGGCAGAATCTGCTTGTCCCTTTCCCTCTCACTTCTCTCTCTTTCTCTCTCTCCAAAAAATAAATAAGGTCTTTAAAAAAAAAAAATCAGAAATGTCATTTATATGATTAACACTTATGGGAGCCCAACCCTGACCCAGCCGATGGTTTCAAGAACACTGGAACAATGATCATGCCATGGTGATTCTCATCCCATAAACAATTATTCATTCAAACAAACAGAGACTTTAATGAGCCACATATTAGGAAGATATAAGGGCTGACCTTGAGCATTCACATTTCAGACTCCTCCCAAAGTGGGCTCAGCAAAGGTGCTGAAAAGGCCTGAGGCTCATCTACCATCAGCGGCTGCTTTCTCTTTTCACAGGACAGAGCAGATGGTGTTATTTTCCATACTCCTCAGGCCCAACTTGCCTATAGTAGTGAACTATAAAGTAACAGACTCCCAGTGACTTAGACAAAAGAGGGGATTTATTAGAAGGTTCAGATAACAGGAAGGAAGTTCAACAGCTTGGTCGCAGGAAGGGCAGGGCATCAATTACGAGGGAACCAGGGAATCCATGTCTCCTTTATCCCTCTTCCCCATCCTACAATCCTCCTTCTCCAGCTAAGTCTTTGCAAAGGAGGCTTTCTTCTTTCTCTCCGCAGACATGATGGTGGTACCGCAGTCTCACACTTCGCAACGTCCAACCTTCTCTTTCTCTGTCTCCCTGTCAGGCTCAGCCAGTGGTGGAGTTCAAGGTTGTATCCACGGTGCTCTTACTCCCTCACTCAGAGATCTCATTCATGCCCACAGCTTCGACCACCATCTCTACTTAGAGGATTCGTTATTTTCCATCACACACCTTTCTCCAAGCTCTCCAGTGTACCCAAATGCCCACCCGGCGTCTACCCTTGGGTAACCCAAAGGCTTCTGAAACTTTCCCCTTCTTTCTTGGTAACAGAATTTCCATGTTGTTGAAAGTGGCAGTGTACCCAGCTGAAAAGACTATATTTTTCAGCTTCCCCTGCAGCGTAGGATGGACAATGAGATGTATGCAGAAATCATGAAGTTGAGCTTCTTGGGAAAGTCCTTTACAAAAGACTGACTCTGCTGGAAGCTTTGCCCTTAAGCCTTCTTCCTCCTGCTGCCTGGAATGAGGATAGGATTGCTGGCGCTACAGTGGTCATCTTGAGAGTATGAGGAAAATGTGAAGATGGAAACTAACACTACAAATGGCAGAGGAAATGGTGAAAGCGGCCTGGGATAAAGATGCCTACTGTCTATAGACAACTTTCTGGGGAGAAATGGTACATTTCTCTTATTGAAGCCCCTCCTATTTCAGGTCTCTCTGACTAGAACCAAACACCATTCCTAGCAGATAGAATGCATTCCTTCTTATGTCTCCATACTTGTTGGACACCAGACCCCATTTCACCCTTCTCCCCCTTCCCTTTCCCCACTGTCTCCTCTCTGTATACTTGCCATGCTCTCTCCTGCCCCTGAGACTTCTAGCTTGCCATTCCCAATGCCTTAACGTTCCTTCCTCCAGGGATTTACCCTTGACCGGCTTCACCAGGCCAATTCTCCTGGTGGTTCTCAAAGCATCACCAGCCTCTCCTTTGTAGTAACTGTCCCCACTGTAAGTTTACAGTGTAGCAGTATGGATTCTCCTCTGTCCCTCCCACCAGGCTACAAGCTCTAGGGAGCCAGGGACCGTGTCCTTTGCTTTTATTACCAATGTATCCCTAATACCCAAGCACAGTTGTATAAGTGCTCACCCCCCCAAAGAAAAACAACTAAGTGAAGGCAACAGAAAGGATTTCCTCAGCAACAGCCCCCATACCCCTGGCCATATTTTAAAAATCCCAGAGAAGAATTCTGACTGGCTTAGCTTGGGCCAAGTTTCCATCTCGGGACTATAGCTGAGAGCAGGGTTTGTGGGAACAAGGCAGCGTCTGTTCAAATTACATGCTTGGAGTAGGGAAAGGAACAATCCCCAAAGAAAGGTGAGGATATAGATACATGTAACAATAAATGCTTACCCCTTTGAGGCCATCCTCGATGCTTACGGTGGCCTAATTTTATCTGGAGAAGGTGGAGGAAAGAAGGTTCACAGTATAATTTGGCTCAAGTCTTGCATGTTCTGGGAGAGGGTTTGGTCCCCAAACTCTTGTATGTAGTGAGGGGATGACCTTGGTACATTCCCTCAGGGCCTATCCTCCACTTGCTGTCAATAGAAAATGAACATGAGAATGAAAAACTTTGTTTTATCCAGTCTTATGACTTCCATTGAAGTCAACACTTAAAATAGAAGCTCCTCACTTAAAGGCCTTCTCCTCCTCCTGGGCCCTGCTGCCCTCTCTGACTCCTTTCTCCCTCTCTGAACAACCCCCTCCCATAGCCCCTCCTGCCTCCATTGAGTTCCAGCCACCCTGGCCTCCTTTTTCTCAATGCCTGAGCTCAGTTCTGCTTCAGGGTCTTTGCACTGCCATTCTGTCTGGAACTCTCTGCTCCTAGATCGTGGCAAGGCTGGCTCCCAGGGAGGTTGAACCAGCAGGGCTACTATGAACATGAAGCACTCGACCTGAGACGCAGACTACGGTCAAAATTCAGTCCCCGTGCTGCCCACCAAGCTGTGTGGTCTGAGAAGAGGTGCATTTTTCATCACCAAAGAGCATTCTGTAGCAAATCCAAGAGCCCTTGGGGTTGTATCTGGCTAGAGGGGAGATCTTGGTTTACTTTGAACACAGCCATGTAAGGCTGGCTAGCAATGGCCCATGAAAATTATCTGTAGTACATGATGACCCTGTGGCTGAATCGACCCCCCAGAGTCCCAAACCTTCAAACTGACTGAAAGTGAAGGAGAGTGAATGCCACGGTATAACCCTGAAAGGTAACTCTGACTCAGCCCAGTGTCTGTGCTCTTTGGATTAGCCACTTCTTCACATCACATCTTCATCGTCTCACAAGATACGTTGAGCTTCTGTCATGGGCTAGCGAGGGCTTAGTGGTGACCAGCCTCTGTCTGTTAGAGGGAAGTTAGTTAGTCTAGAGGGAAGGAAATACAAATCAAAAAGTCACATCAAGAAGATTTACCATCAAACTGTGATGACTCCAGGAAGGAGAGGGAGGGTGGGAATTTGAGAGCTCAGGGTAGGAGGATCTGACCTAGGTTCGGGTGGGGTGTTGGAAAGACTTCCTTGAAGTGACTCAAGCCGACAATGGAAGGCTGAGTAGGAGCTAACCTGGCAGAGAAAGGACGGGACCTGAGGACCTGGGCCCAGCCTGAGTGCAGGTCACTGTAGTGCCCGTAGGTGTTTCAAACAATGCTTTTGAGCTTGTAAGATTATGCTGTTACTGGGGTGCCTGGCTGGTTCAGTTGGGGTTATGAGTTTGAGCCCCACATTTCAGGTAGACCTTATTTTAAAAAAGTTTAAAAAATGTGTTGTTGTTCACCACTGGGGTAACATTTGCAGATATTCTGGTAAATTGTCTCGGGGTCAAGGTAGAGTGTGAAGCAATGGCGCGCCAGGGCCAGCTGCTCTCCGGTTGGCCAGCTGATGATACCTGCCTCCCTCAGCTCTGCGTTCAGTGGCCTCACAGTGGTACTTTGAAATTGGTCACAGTGGAAGTATTTAGTCTAGAAAGATTGGGAAACACATCAAGGCTTTATGTTTTCCTCCTGGAGAGCTGATTTTGAACATTTACCAGCATGCCACAGAGCATGAATGACCTCTCACAGCCCTCAAGAAGTTACCCAATTTCAAAGAGCCCTCAAAGTTTTCTTGGAAAGGTTGGGTTTATGACCAAGTGATATGGTGGCCTTTGGATCCTGAGATAGTTGGGAAACGATGCTGCTAACCCACCTGAGACGGGGTGCGATTTTGATTATTCATGAATGTTTCCTGGAAGTTGGCTTTCAGAAGAGCAGGAGCTCCTAGATGCTGTAACCTGAGGGTGACGGAGGTGGTTGGAAGTGGCTGGTTAGCCCTGCTGGCTGACTCCCTCCATGGTCAGAGACTGTCCCCAGAACCATGGAGCAAACCGTAAAGACACCCAGGACGTCTTCCCTACCTTCTCAGGACTAGCTGTTGGTTAGTAACATAGGACAAATAGAAATTACGTGCTTTGTACCACCTGAGTGGTTTGGGGAGGGCTTGATTCAGAGGATGAGCCTCCTGAGAGCATGGACTGTCTTAGTCATTCTCAAGTTTCTCACAGTATCTGACCTGTTGCCTGGCACATAAGCTCTCACTGGATGGTACAGTGTTGTAATAGTTGAGATATACCGATGTATAATAACGTCAGGGGGAGAAAGGTGATTAGGAAAAAAAAAAATCTGACAAGGCTCCTTAGGGAGTGATAATGAAAACAGCTTGGGCAACATTAGCCTAAACCTAGATGGTCTCCTGTCTCCAAAATCTGGAACCTCAAGGGGTCTCCTTGCTTTTTGGTCAAGGAGGGTAAGTCAGGAATAAGCAACGCTGCTTGGAGACGTCCAGGGGAAAACAGCTGAGGGTCTGTGTGTGTGCTGGGAGGGACGGGGGCTTGGATGTAAGGACACAATTAGACTTGAAAGGACAAGTCAGTAACCAGAGTCCGTAGAGCTCTTGCTGTGATCAATACAGGGGCCAACTGGCCCATGCATGAGAGGAAAAGTTTCTTTTATTAGCACCTTTTGTTGAGGGCGGAAGTGATGAATGTCTCCATCAGCCCTGCTGGGCGTAATGTAAGATCAGATCTTGCCTGGAGGAAGCTAAGGAACCACAATACAGCCACCATGCTCACGCTCACGGCTTCCTCAGCCCAGCACCCATTGTGCTCCTGGAACTCATGCGTGATGTTTCCGCCCCAGCAGGCCTTCCCTTGTGAGCAAATGGAAAGAAAGTAAAAAATCTGGAAAGAATGAATGCATCGAAGAGAAAGCAGACACCATGAATTGGCCAGGGGGAGATGCCAGGGGCCCCTGGACACCAACTGGGAAGGAGGGGGGCTTGCAGAGAAGCCTCTGCCCTTCTTAACTTGTGGTCTCTGTCACCAGGGGACCCTCGCTCTTGAGGGGTGTGTGGTCAGCCGGACTCAAGTGCAACCCGCCAAGCCCCTGGGGCGGCCTGCAGCCCTGAATCACTCACACCTCCAGGCGGTGCGTGGGCTCCACCCGCTGAGCTGTGTGGCCCTAGCCAGCTTCCGACCCTTTCTCAAGCTTTCTGCGCCTGGGTCTCCTCAGGTGCAGAATGGGGGTGGTTATGTGCGGGTTATGTGGGGATGGTAGTGAGTACGCACAAAGTGCTCCAAGCCAGGGCTTGGCCTTCCATCTCTCTGACGTGAGCTCTGATCTTCACTGTTACTTAGGACAACTGATACCTGTCCTCAAGCTGCTCCCACACTACGGAGGGTCTCACCCTCTTTTCTTTTGTTTTCTTTCCTTTCCTTTCCTTTTCTTCTCTTCCTTCCCTTTCTTCCATTCATTCATTTTTTTTAAAGATTTTATTTATTTATTTGACAGAGAGAGATCACAAGTAGACAGAGAGGCAGGCAGAGAGAGAGAGAGGGAAGAAGGCTCGCCGCTGAGCAGAGAGCCCGATGCGGTACTCAATCCCAGGACCCTGAGATCATGACCTGAGCCGAAGGCAGCGGCTTAACCCACTGAGCCACCCAGGCGCCCCTTCCATTCACTCATTTTATTTATTTTTTTTACAAGCTGAAATTATTTATTTGAAGAATCAATATACACAGAACTCCTATATCACATTGCAGTATGTTTCTTTTTTGTATATATTTATTTTTTAAAATTTCATTCATTTTATTTTTAAATTATCTCTACACCCAGGTGGGACTCAAGCTCAGAACCCCGAGATCAAGAGTTGCAGCCTCTGTGGACAGTCAGCCAGACACCCCTAATTTCTTTTTTTTTTTCTTTTAGATTTTTTTTTTTAAAGATTTTATTTCTTTATTTGACAGAGAGAGATCACAAGTAGGCAGAGAGGCAGGCAGAGAGAGAGGGGGAAGCAGGCTCCCTGCTGAGCAGAGAGCCCAACTCAGGGCTCATTCCCAGGACCCTGAGATCGTGACCTGAGCGGGAGGCAGAGGCTTAACCCACCGAGCCACCCAGGGGCCCCTCTTTTAGATTTTTATTTAAAAAAAATTTTTTAAGTGATCTTTACACCCAGTGTGAGGCTCAAACTCACAACCCTGAGATCAAGAGTTGCATGCTCTATCAACTGAGCCAGCCAGTCATTCCCCTAATTTATTCCTTCCTTCCTTCCTTCCTTTCTTTCTCTTTTTTAATTTTAAAAAATATTTTATTTATTTATTTGACACAGAGAGAGATCACAAGTAGGCAGAGAGGCAGGCAGAGAGAGGAGGAAGCAGGCTCCCTGCTGACAGGCAAGTGTGATTTTAATAGTTCTCAAGACTTCAGGCAGGAATATTGCTGCCCCCTTGGGGTTGTCACTTTTTGATTGACTTGTTTCCCCCTTCCCACTTCTCCCCCACTCAGCAGCCGCTCTGCAGAAGGGGAAGGTGGAGATAACCACTGGCCTTGGGGTGGGGGCGGAGTACGTAGCCCAGAGGAAATTTTGATTGAGCCTGATGACTTATGAGTCATTGTGCGCTTGGCTCAGCAGGGTGAGGTCACAGCACTCGCAGCCCAAGCTCAGGTCTGCTTGACCAAGATGGGGCTGTTTTTCACGTGAGGAATGCTCCAGGCCTGTGGAGGGAAACCTGGGCTGTGTGTACCACATTCTCTTCCTTCCCACGTTATTGTGGTAAAAGGGATATGACAGCTGGGATCTGGTGGATACGGGTAGGATTGGTTCATCTGGTTGTGCTGTGGCTTTCAGAGGCCCAGCTTATTTGTTCTGCGCCCAATTTCCCAGAGATCCTTGTGCCTTGCAAAAAAGCCATTGGATGATTTGTTCTGAGGATCACAGGTTGAGCTCCCCAGGAAGCAGGCTCTGTGAGACTGATGTGCCCAAATCTTATTGGGTGTGCTGTCAAGATCAACACCCGTGGGGAGGGAAGGAAGCAGCATGCACACGAGGAAAGTTGAACTTTGATGCTGTCACAATGGCTTCAGCTAATACTGCAAGAGCTCTGAAGCTGGGATGACCTTTCCTTTTTATTATTATTATTTTTCCTTTTGCGTCTGGTTTATTTCACATAACGAAAGGTTTTCAAGGTTCATCCATGTTGTGTGTATCAAACTTCCATTCCTTTTTAAGGCCGAATAACATTCCATTGTGTATGTAGAGCCCACCTTTTAAAAAGTTTTTAACATACAGTATTAATTTCAGATGTGCAATATAATGGTTCAACAATTCCGAACATTGCTCAGTGCTCATCATGATAAGTGTACTCTTTTTTTGGTGGGGGTAATAGGGGCGCGAGAGAGAATCTTAAGCAGGCTCCACACCCAGCACCGAGCCCTGTGAGGGGCTTGATCTCACAACCCTGAGATCAGACCTGAGCCAAAATCAAGGGTTCGAGGCTTAACCAACTGAGCCACCTAGGCACTGGATAAGTATACTCTTAAATCTGCTTATTTCACCCGTTCCCCACACTCACCTACCTTGGCAACCACCACATCTCTGGTTTTTGTCTCCTTTTTCCTTTTGTTTCTTAGATTCCACATATGAGTGAAATCATATGGTATTTGTTTTTGACTTATTTCACTTAGCATAATACTCTCTAGGTCCACCCATGTTGTCCCAAATGGTAAGATTTCACTTTTTTTTTTTTTTTAAATGAGAGGATCAGCAATTTTTTTTTTTATTTGTTTATTTGACAGACAGAGATCACAGATAGGCAGAGAGGCAGCCAGAGAGAGAGGAAGGGAAGCAGGCTCCCTGCTGAGCAGAAAGCCTGATGCGGGGCTCGATCCCAGGACCTTGGGATCATGACCTGAGCCGAAGGCAGAGGCTTTAACCCACTGAGCCACCCAGGCGCCCCTCACTTTTTTTTTTAATGTCTGAATAATATGCTATTCTATTCTATTCCATTCTCTCTCTCTCTGTGTGTGTGTGTGTGTGTATATATATATATATATATATATATATATACACACACATATATATATATTTCCATATATATGTACGTATATATATCAATCACATCTTTATTCATCTACCAATGAGCACTTGGGTTGCTCCCCATATCTTGGCTATTATAAATCATGCTGCAATCTACATATGGCTGTATATATTTCTTTTTAGTTTTAGTTGACTTTGGATAAATACCCAGTAGTGGAATTACTGGATCATATGGGACGGCCCTTTTTTTAAAAAAATTTATTTATTTATTTATTTGACAGAGAGAGAGATCACAAGTAGGCAGAAAGGCAGTCTCCCTGCCAAGCAGAGAGCCCAATGTGGGGCTTGATCCCAGGACCCTGAGATCATGACCTGAGCCGAAGGCAGAGGCTTAACCCTCTGAGCCACTCAGGTGCCCCTGGGATGGCCCTTTAAAAATGGCACTCAGGGCAGCCTGTAACCCCTACACTGACCACTGGGTACAGGCTGAGCTGAAAAGGGGAAGTGGTCTTGGGTGAGGCGGTCTCTTTAGGTCACGGCGAGCCTGGAGGGTGCAGCTGTGGGCTGCTGGCTGCCAGCATTCCCAGCAGCTGTGGTAAGGCCCGCCGCATCCTGACGGGAAAGCCGCGCGACCTACCTCAGCATCCACCGCACTGACGTGCGCCGTAGGCCTTCTGCCTTGTCCACCTGCTCAGATCCTTGCTGTTCTCCAAGATCTGCAGAGTATATTATTTAAGGCTATAGATTTTCAAGCCTTGCCGACTCCTGTTCAAATTCTATTTCTGCCATTGGTTGGACAATATTTTTTTTAAAAGATTTTATTTATTTATTTGACAGAGAGAGAGATCACAAGTAGGCAAAGAGGCAGGCAGAGAGAGAGAGAGAAGGAAACTCTCCCCGCTGAGCAGAGAGTCCGATGTGGGACTCGAACCCAGGACCCTGAGATCATGACCTGAGCTGAAGGCAGAGGCTTTAACCCACTGAGCCACCCAGGCACCCTGGTTGGACAATGTTTTTAGAATGTATTTCCCATGCTGCTCAAGGCACTAAGGGTACAAAAGTGATAACATCCCTGCTTCTGAAATTTCTATTCCATGGGTGTCAGGGAGACATAATTTAGAAGTATATGTATCAAATATGTGATATTTATAGTTATGATGTATACTGTGATATATATTATATGTAATTACTAGTGACGTGGAAAAAATTGAGTGTGGGAGGTATGGGAATGGTTGGAGGGCTGCTTTGTGTGGAGGTCAGGGAAAGGCTTTCTGGAAGAGGTAGGTGGCCCTCGAGCAGAGACCTTTAGAGGGGAAGGTGTGGCTGCGCAGTGATCAGGGGAGCATGGCTTTTAGGCACAGGAGCTGCTGTGCAAAGGCCCTGAGAAAAGAGGGTGCTGGGAGTGTTCAGGTGGGTTGGTGTCGGGGAGAAGTAGGGAGGAGATGTCTGGGGAAGGGGGGCAGGAGTAGGAGATAAAAATCAGACAGGTTTATAGGAAATATCACAATAGGCGCATTTATGACAGAAAGCAGGGTGCCAGGACCAGGGAGAGGAGAGACTGAGGAGTATGGCTGCTGGAAGCAAGAGTTCTCTTTGAAAGGACGAGAGTGCTTCAGAATTCACTGAGAGGATGGCTGCACAGCTCTGTGGACAGGCTGCAAGCCGCGCAATTGTACATATTATGTAAACTGTATATATGTGTTATTAAATCTGAAAAAGCTATTATGATCAGAACAGGAACTGACAGGAGGTGCGATCGCGCAGGGCCCGTGGGCCCTCGGGCAGACGGCTGCTTTTCCTCTGATGGGGAGCACTACTGGAAGGTTTTAAGCAGAAGGTGAAGGAGTTGGATTTGCATGTGGAAGGATCCCCCTGCTGCTGTGTTGAGAAGAGGCTGAGGGGCACAGGTGTGGAAGCAGGGAGACGGGCAGGAGCTTTAATAATCCAGGTGGGTGGGGCTGGGGGCCGCTTGCTGGGGCTGCAGAAGGGAAGGGGTGGTCGCAGTTACACACCCTGCGGTGGTGGGGCCCATAGGCGCTGGCGGGCTGGAGTGTGGGTGTGTGAAAGAGGAGTCTGCTTTTTAGTCCTGACTGACAGAGGGAAGTCACTGTTCAACAGGATGAAGACGACTGTGGTGGGGGTGGGGGGCAACACATTTTTGGGAGGACTCAGGAGTTTGTTTGTGACCATGTTGATGATTAAGAAGTCCAGTAGAGGGTTGCCTGGGTGGCTCAGTGGGTTAGGCCTCTGCCTTTGGCTCAGGTCATGATCCCAGGGTCCTGGGATCGAGCCCCGCATCGGGCTCTCTGCTCTGCTGAGAGCCTGCTTCCTCCTCTCTCTCTGCCTGTGTCTCTGCCTACTTGTGATCTCTGTCTGTCAAATAAATAAATAAATAAATAAAATCTTAAAAAAAAAAAAAATAAAGTCCAGTAGAGATGCTGCCTAGGCAGTCTGGGAATTTTTTCTAGAGCTCAGCGTAGGCACGGTCTGGGCTGGAGAGGAAATCTCAGGGTCGTCAGCACGACCATGGAACCTCGTCTTGAGACTGGTTGAGAGCCTAGGAGTGAAGACACAAGTCACGGACAAGTGTCTGAACCTTTGAGCCTTAGTTTCCCAAACTGCGGAAGGTCTACCCTGCATCGTGGTTGGGGTGTTGGCGGAGACGCACGGTGGAGAGTGGCAGCCTCCCACTGCCTCTTTGACCTCACAGTTCCTCCCGCAGACTCACTGTCTGCTCAGTCTTCAGCCTTATAATTTAACTGCTTTAAGCAGTTCAGAGCTGAGTGCGGACTGTGAATCAGCAGTTCTGCTAAGAACATCAGTGACTTCAAGATCCTGGCTCATGCTTTCTACCCTCCAAGGACGTACTTTCCAGTGGAGAAAACCAAAAACCCCATCAACCGAAGGATAACGTCTGCTGAGCCGTCGGGCTGTACCGGGTGCAGCGCTGGGCTGGGGGTAGGGAGGGGTTGATTCGGACTGGAGATATTTGTGAGGATCTCACTAAGGAAGCAGAATGTGAGCTGGAGCTTGAGAACTGAAAAGCAATGCACTGGGGAAAAATAAAAGGGCTATGTTGGAGAAATGGGGGAGGAATGGAGGGCAACCCAGGCAGACATGGAACAGCAAAACCCTAGGTGTGCTTAGTGGGGGAAGCCTGGCGTTCAGGGGGACGGGGTGGCAGGAGCTTAGGTTGGCTTGAAGTGGGTGGGAGTAGCTGGCAGGGGGCATTCCCTGCACCCCTGGGCACATCCTGAGTCATCCAGTTACCTAGAACTGCTCCCCTTTGAACCCAAGCCTGGGGCCTTTTGGTTTTCTCACTCTTTACTCTGTCAATCAGCTCATCAGCTTCCTTGAGACCACCATCTTCTGGCCGTCTAACCATGACCTTCCAACCGACTCTTGTCTCCCGCCCACCCCCGGCTCCTGTGGTTCCCTCACTGCAGTCCAGCTCTTGCTGGCACCTGCAACTCATGCGCCTCTTTGGCTTTCTGCTCCGTCTTCTTATAAACTCCCCATCTTGGCCTCTTCGACAACCTCTTTCTCTGCTCTTTCAGAGCGCGGAGGTAGCCGGACAGCAGTTCGGTAACTGCCTGTCACAGTAGCTTCAACTCTGCGGTCCCCAGTCCCAGACGGGTTGTTAAGAGTAGTGGTCCATTCTCGCACGCGTCCTTAGCCAGCTAAGTGTTCCCATCTTCCACGGCGGCCACACCGAACCTTTGCTCCTCTCAGTTTGTTCTCAGCACAGAACACGGAAAGGTTTTCGGGTTCGTGCTCCCTCAGACATTTGTCCTCACTACACACCAGCTGATCTCCTTCTTCGTTATCTACTGCTGCACTCAAAACACGGTGGCTCAAAGCAACGTTTATTATCTTACGGTTTGTGGACTCTGGCTGTGGTTTAGTTGGCTGCCTCTCCTCCCGGGTTTCTCGTAAGACTGCAGCCAAGTGATTGGCTGGGACTGCAGTCGCCTGGAGGCTTGCCTGGGCGGAAGGAGCGTCTTCCGAGGTCACCACTGTGGGCGTCTCCAGGGGACTGCCTGGCAAGATGGCAGCTGATCGCCCCCAGGGGGGAGTGACATGATCCGAGAGGGAGAGCGAGACGAGAGGGCACAAGACAGAGGCCACAGTCTTTTCGTGACCTGATATCACAAGTGGCAATCCATCCGCTCCGTGGCATTCCGTGGGTTAGACGTGAGTCAACCAGTCCAGCCCCTATTATAGGGGAGGACACGAGGGCACGCGTACCAGGAGGCCGAGGTCACCAAGAAACGGCCTCCAAAACTGTCTACCACGACTTCCCCACTCCTTCCCACGTTCCTCCCTCCTGCCTGAGGTAGTTCTCCTTGTGTGCAGACGCTCCCGTCCTCTCCATCTGGCTCTGCCGTGGTTCCGTGGGCTCCTTCCCCTCAACCAGAGGGCAGGTTCAGAAAGCTCCCGAGTTAAAAATAAGCCTTTCCTCCACCTTCATCTGTGAACCCTAATCTCCCCTCCTTCTGCTGCTCTTCTTGAGAACGTGACCTTTCTTCCCTGCATTGACTTCCACCTCCACAGCCCTCTCTGCTAAGGTCATCCTAAAGGCCACATCAC
This sequence comes from Meles meles, assembly GCF_922984935.1. Taxonomy (NCBI): domain Eukaryota; kingdom Metazoa; phylum Chordata; class Mammalia; order Carnivora; family Mustelidae; genus Meles; species Meles meles. The sequence goes on from NC_060080.1 coordinate 62,034,571, forward strand.
AGGCCTACATTTCCATCCTTTTCTTCGCTGACCTCCACAGTATTTCCTGCTGGTCACTCTCCTCTTCAGAGGCTCTGGCCTTGCCAACTGCTCATTCTCAGCCCCCCTCTTTCTTCACTTACCGCCAAGTCCGAGATTGTCCGGGCTTTACCCACACCCCTCGACTTCGCTCAGGAATTCTCATGGCTGAGCCCTCCCAGCACCTCTGTATTCCGAAGCCGACAGTTGGAGCCATGAATCCTGGTTGTCCAACCCTGAGGTGAAGGAAGCGCACTTCTGGGCTTTGTGTGACTCAGCTTCAGCCTGCACGGAGCCCCCCTTCTACTGAGCTGGCAAGAAAGTAAACTCAGTAGTTGTGGAACGCCCGCACTTCCACCCCTGGCCTCCTAGGAGGCCCCTCTAGGCAGAACCTTGCTCTTTGGTTCTGGCAGATCAGTGCTGAGATGTTTCCTTGTCCCACCACATGGTCCTTTCAGGTCTAGTACCTTTGCAGCTTGGAACAGAGGGATCTTTGGCCAAGGAGGTGCTCCTGGACCCGGGGTCCAGCCTTCCTAACGGCACTGATCGATCGCCCTCTCTGGAGACTTGGCACTGAGCAGCGTCCAGACTCCAGCCCTCGGGGACCAGATATTTCCCCTCTTTTCAGCCCCAGCCCCAGGGTCCATTCTCCGCTCCCTTCTCGGGAAGCTGGCACAGCCTCCACCCCAGGACACCAAGCACAGACAACCAGTCTGCAAAATACGTGTCGGGAAAGGGAGTCCTAGAAGCCCGACTGCCTGCTTGGAATGTAGGCGATGGAAAAGGGCAGCAAACCAAACCTACTTTAATATCGCTGAGAGCTTGGCAGTGGTTTCAACAAGTAACACTCTCTCCCCTGAGAGTCTGTAGGAGATGGATGGAGATCAAAACACTCACTTTATTCCAAATAAAGGTGATCAGAGGCCGTGGGTTTGGGTTTGCTCCAAGCGCCTCTCTCTCCAGACCAAGCAGCTGCAGGCCCAGGGGAGCCCCTCAGTGAGCACGGCCAGACCAGCCAGGCTGATCAAGAGGCCTTGAGCCCCCGGGGGGCCAGGCGGTGCTCTGTTCCTTCCCCGTGCTGACTGAGCACAAGAGCCGCCCCCTCCTTGTTTCTGTAGTTGTAGAACCCCTCTCACGAGGCCAGCTGCCCCCTAACAAATATTTCTGAACACAACCCTGCCACGCCGTGAAATCTGGACATCCAGACAAGGCCTCCCTCCTGGGCTCCAGGCCAGTGTTTCTCACCGTCCACTCTACTGGTCCACTGTACCCTCCCAGGACCCATCTCCCTGCCTCTGCCTCTCCCATCCCCAGGTTGGGGGGGGGGGGAGGTGTTCTGCCCCCATCTCCAGCTTCTTCTTCTAAAATTTTCCTGAAAATGCACCCAATACTCCCTTCACGCACCCCTACAGCAACAGCTGATCTCCAGAACCTTCGTCCTTTGCACTTGAGGTTTTCTCCTGCTGCCTTCCCACTGTCCCCAGCTTGCTGCCTGTCTGGACAACTCCTAACTGCCCTGCAACATTCATCCCCAAGGTCCTTCTTCCTGACCCCGCCTGTGCTCCCACAGCACAGTGTAACCAAGACCTCAGCCAGCTTCTCTGCTGGTCTGCAGGGTCCTTCCGCATAGGGACAAGTTTAATTCTTGTGTGTGTCCTGGATGCCTAGCTCGATGCCTAGTGAGTATCAGGGTCTCTGTAAATACTGAGAAATGAACGGCCTCCTGGCTACTGTCTCCCACTGACTCCATCAGTTGAACCTTGTCAAACCAATGTCCTCCTTCTTCCCTCCTTCCCCCCTTCCCCATCCCCTTCACCTGGTGACCTTGTTGCAGCTAATGGGCTCAGAGCTCACAGGGAATTTAGTGGTGCTTTCCCTCTGGTGTGCTCAGCGGGAGGCAGGCCCAGCGGGTGTCTCGTCTCTGCAGGCAGCGAGTGGGCCTCGCTGGAGGAGCCGCAGCTTTGTGCAACCTCAGGGCCTCCTGCAAATCAGACTCACTCGCCTTCACTTCCTGTGCTCAGGGAGATCAGATACGGCCTAATCAACGTCGATGGTTTCTTCTTGTCTTCATGTTTGAAACTACCAAGTACCAGCTGCCATCCTAGTGGGTGGTTTTCAGAAATCCCCTCTTTTCTGGTGTTTGACTTCTTGTGAGTTTCAAGAAACCAATCTATTTGGAAAGAACCTGCACTTAGAAGTTCTTTGAATTGCTGAGAAGCCCGGGCAGGAAGTGACTTGGGATCCGGCTTAGCTGGGCTGGCCTCACTCTCTCCCCGAGGGAGGTGGGAGTAATCATGAGGGTTAGGGGCACCTGGGGTTGTGTGTGTCTTTAGAGCCCTGCTGTGGCCTGCTTTATAGCTGCAGTCTGATCTGAAGTCAGAGGAAGGCTGTGGAGGTCTTCCTCAACAGGCCCGACACAGGGCTGGTGCCCCCACCCTGCTGGGTGCTCTGGGCCCTGGGCTGGCAGGGACAGCCTTAATGGGCTCTCCTCTCAGCCTGACCTGTGCTCACCCAGAAGCAGACTGAAGGTAACGCACGTAAAACTCCATCAGAATTAAATGCGTCTTACACACTGTCTCTGAATAAAACGGCTGTTGTGAGAAGTATTTTTGGAGATGGGCTTGGTGGCCCAGCAGGGAACACTTACCCCCACATCACTGCATGGGAGGTAGAGATCTAGAACCCTCGCTGGCTGAGGAGACCAGCAGTGGCTTTCTTTCTGGATTCTTCTGATGTGTTTTTAGGAGAAGGGGGTGCCCACTGGGGGGCCAGGTGCCATGCATAGTGACTTGTTGTGTTATTCTGTGTAACCCTCCTCATGCCTCGCAGGTGTTTGTTTGTTTGTGTTACTGAACTCCTCTGTGGGACTCTATGTGCCAGGACCATCTGGTTTGTCTGGTTTTTCTCTCTCAATCCACTGAGAGGTAGGTTCTATTATAATCCCCATTTTTTCAAAAGAGAGAATAGGCCCAGAGAAGTGAAGTAATTTTCATAGCTTCTCACACTTAAGTCAGTGAGAGCTGGAATCTGAGCCGAGCCGTCTGACCACAGAGTCTCCTAACTGCTTCACTCTACTTCATCTCCTGTGAAGTAGGTACCGATATTCCCACCTCACCCATGAGTAACCTGGAACCCAAACAGTTTCAGCAACTTGCCCAAGGTCCCACACGCAGTCGGAGGCAGAGCTGAAGTCTGCTCCAAAGCCCACACGTTCTCTTACTGCATGCAGGTTAGAAGGTCACCAGTTCTGTCTGTCTTCCTTTTAAAAAAAGAAAAAAGTCCTCCTCCTTCTTCCCCATTCCCGATTTCTGCTCCCCAGAGGGAGCTGTTTTCAACTTTTTAAGACTTATCTCCTGTTATTGCTAAATCCTATGCCTACGGTATTCTAGACTTTTCAGTTTTAGGAATTACCTACTTACTACCGCCAAAGATGAGGATCTCACCATCTTCCACCCCCTCCTCCTTCCCTTACCCCGCTTCTCGGTGTAGATACAACCTGGGGCTAGTTCAGTGTTCTCTGTGGATACTATTATGACTATGAATATTCACAACAGAGCCATGTGATACAGTCTAGTCACATTTCATTTTCATTTAGCTTTTTCATTTCCCTGAAACTAATGTGTCATTTTAAAAAGTTTACTTGATTGTTCTCCACCTCTGAGAGCAATGTTCGGCTGCTCTATGATTGAGCCTATCAGATAAACCTTCATTTTCATTTTCTTCTTTTTTTTTTTAATATTTTATTTATTTGACAGAGAGAAATCACAACTAGGCAGAGAGGCAGGCAGAGAGAGGAGGAAGCAGGCTCCCCGCGGAGCAGAGAGCCCGATGCGGGGCTTGATCCCAGAACCCTGAGACCATGACCCGAGCCGAAGGCAGAGGCTTTAACCCTCTGAGCCACCCAGGCACCCCTCATTTTCTTGTTTTCTTACTGAGAGTTCTCCTGGATCCCTTTTCTTTCTGCTTCAACCTAGACTGATGGCTTAGGAAGGCTACACGGATGTTATTCTGGGAGAACCGGTCCATCTCTCCCATTGTAAAGCCTTGCCAGTCTGCTGGAATACTTTCATGTTGCAGCTTCCCCGTGAGGTTTGAAGGGCAAGTGTCTCAGACGGGAGAATACAAAGCAGAGCAGGGTTGAGGGTCACTTACACAGATGGAAGTGACTGAACGGGGCTAGAACTGGGCTTTCCTGCTTTGGCCGTGGGCTCCCTGCAGCCTGGCACAGACGACCATTATTGCTGCTGGCCAGGCAAACCTCTAAAGTTCCAGACTTCGGGTGCCTGGGGGGCTCAGTCGGGTAAGCATCTGACTCTTGGTTTTGGCTCAGGTCGTGATCTCAGGGTCTGGGGATGATCGAGCCCAACTCAGGCTCTCTGCTCCGCAAGGAGGCGGAGAGTTGATCCATACATACCTCCACCTAACTTCTTCCATAAGCGGGAGATAAAGTTGAACACTAGACTCTGAGTCATGCTTCCTGAGTCTGCCAGTTAATAGTTATGCAATTTGGAGCTGACTGCATAGTCTCTTGAAGCCTCCATTTCCTCATTAGTAAAGTAATGAACAGTGCTACCTCATAGGATCACTGTAAAGATTAAGCTCCATTAATATTTTAAAAGGCATATCCTAAATGCTTACGAAATGTACAGCACTTTCATAATAATGGTTTGGAATTTCTTGGGAGATAGTAATGCTTTTACTATTTAATCCCATCTCTTGTATCCTTGATTTCCTGGTCTGTGTTGGGATATTATATGACAGCTCTGTATAATAGAATTTTTTTTTTTCCTGCCAAAGGAGTATTTATTTTTACTGAAGTATAGTTTGACACACGATGTTACATTAGTTTCGGGTGTACAAGATAGTAATTGGACAAGTCTGTATGTTACACTACACAACACGTATAGCTACCATCTGTCACCACTCATCACTCCCTTACATTAACTATACTCCTTATGTCTTACGTTATACTTTTGATTTCTGTGACTTATTCCTTTCATAACCGGAAGCCTGGACCTCCCACTCTTCACCCACTTTTGCCCACTCCCACCCCTTCCCCTCTCACAACTACCAGTTCTCTGTAGTTATGATTTGTTTCTGCTTTTCTGTTTGTTTGTTTTTTTAAGATTCCACATATAAGTGAAATCATGCGGTATTTACCTCTCTCTGCCCGAGTTATTTTGTTTAACATAATATCCTCTAGATTCTGTCCATGTTGTTATGAATGGCAAGGTTTCATTAATTTTTATGGCTGAGTAATATTCCATTATCTATATCTGTGTGTGTGTGTAATCTCACATCTTCTTCTTCCATCTATCAGTGGACACTTGGGTTGTTTCCAGAGTGGTTTATTGTAAATAATGCTACAGTAAACATAGGGGTGCATATACTGAACTTGTGTTTTCATTTTCTTTGGGAAAATGTCCAGTAGTGCAATTACTAGGTAGTTCTATTGGTATATGGTATATATGGTACCATATATATGGTAGTTCCATTTTATGTTTTTGAGGAATCTCCAACTGTTCTCAGTGACTGCACCATTTGCATTCTCACCAAGAGTGCACAAGTGTTCCTTTCCCTGCCCACATCCTTGTCAACACTTGTATCTTGTGTTTTTTGGTTTAGCCATTCTGATAGGTGTGAGGTGACATCTCATGGTAGTTTTGATTTGCAATTCTCTGATGATGAGTGATGTTGAGCATCTTTTCATGTATCTGTGAAGTCTGTATGTCTTCTTTGGAAAAATGTCTCTTTGGGTCCTCTGCCCATTTTTTTAATTGAATTAGTTTTTTTTTTTTTTAATACTTTATTTATTTGACAGAGAGAGAGAGAGCACAAGCAGAGGGAGAAGCAGACAGAGGAAGAGGGAGAAGCAGGCTCCCCACTGAGCAAGGAAGCCCACGCGGGGCTTGATCCTAGGATCCTGGGTCCATGACCTGAGCCCAAGGCAGATGCCTAATGACTGAGCCACCCAGGAGCCCTGAATTAGTTTTTTTCCCCCCTTTGGTGTTAAGTTGTGTAAGTTCTTTATATATTTTGGATGTTAACCCCTTATGGGATATATCATTTGCAAATAACTTCTCACATTTCATAGGTTGCCTTTTTGTTTTGTTGATGGTTTCCTGTGTAAAGACTTTAGTTTGGTGTGGTCCCCTTAGTTTATTTTTGCTTTTTTGTTCTTCTTGCCCGAGGAGACGTATCTGAAAAATGTTGCTAAGGCTGACGTCCAAGAGATTTGACTACTGACTGCCTATGTTTTCTTCTAGATTTATGGCTTCAAGTCTTATATTTAGACTTTTTTAAAAGATTTTATTTATTTGACAGAGAGATCACAAGTAGGCAGAGAGGCAGGCAGAGAGACAGAGGGGGAAGCAGGCTCCCTGCCGAGCAGAGAGCCCAACGCGGGGCTTGATCCCAGAACCTTGGGATCACGACCTGAGCCAAAGGCAGAGGCGCTAACCCACTGAGCCACCCAGGCACCCCTCACATTTAGATTTTTAATCCATTTTGAGTTTATTTTTGTGTATGGTGTAAGAAAGTGGTTCAGATTCAATTTTTTTTGCATGTAGCTGTCCAGTTTTCCCAGCATCATATAACAGAATTTTTTAAACTAGTAACTTATACACCTTACTGAGTGACTCTTGATTTATAAGGTATGTTTGTCCTTCATTTTACCCCAGTCCACCCTCCAGGGACCGAGGGCAGTCCTTGGCCACGTGAGGTCAACTGACAAATACTAAAGTAAACACCAACCAAATGTCTCAATTCTTACTCTGAGTTTTGGCTTCTACATTTTTTTTTTATTATCAATTGATACAAAGATTTTTGGGGGAGGGTAAGATTTTTTCCTTGGGAGAAATGAGTATCTGTACTTCACCTACTTCTCCCATATGACTTATGCTGTTTTTTTTCAGTACTATTTTGCTAGAACAGTTTGCATCCTAGTACAGACAGACCGAATAAAGAAAGATGATACAAGTTTGAAATGAACTTTTGGGGGCGCCTGGGTGGCTCAGTTGTTAAGCATCTGCCTTTAGCTCAGTTCATGATCCCAGGGTCCTCGGATCAAGCCCCGTGTTAGGCTCTTTGCTCAGTGGGAAGCCTGTTTCTCCCTTTCTCACCCCCCCCCCACCCCCGGTTTTGTTCCCTCTCTATCTCTGTCAAATAAATAAATAAAATCTTAAAAAAAATGACTTTGGAGAGAGAACACCTAATGCAATATATTTCAAACTGTAGATCTTGACTCAGGAGAGGTCATGAATCTTTAGTGAAATCACCATTAGCACTTCAAAATAACCGTGCTACACTTGGTAAGGAAAGCATATTTGTGTGTGAAATTTAATTTTAAATGTGCATACACAAATATCAAAATTATATATACATATATACACATCGATGTATGTATGTATACATGTGCTGGCTTGCAATATAAAATGTTATTTCTTACTAAGTGTTACAGTTGAAATGGTTTATAAAATGTGTATTAATGATTTTCATTGAGTTTTGTTTGCCTCTGCAATTTAGATCATCAGATCTCCTAGATAATCTTAATCAAATTAAAAAACAAAACCAACCAACCAAACAGGACCTTGGTTCTCTTCTTGAGCATCTTTTGAGCACCCACTACATAAAAATTCTTGGGTAAATTTTACTACTCTCAAACCTACAACCTCTTCAGGGGAAACAACTGAACAGTATGCAAGTTAGAATAACTGAAATATTGAAAGGTAAAAGTAATGTTAGGATGGTTGGGTGATTTACTCTGGCCAGGTTATCAGAAGGCTTTGTGCAGCCATTAGGCCCCAAAAGTCAGCAGTGGGGTGACTGGCAAGTAAGGGTTTAGAAGTATGCTATTTTGAGGACCATACAGTTGGAAAGATAATTTTTAGAACATGTACTTTAAAAGCAGTTAAGTTTTATTTTGCCTTAATAACTTCATGCATTGGGATCCATAAAGCACCTGTTACTTTAAAACATTTCAGCATGAAACAAAAATATTTCAGCATAGTGTGATAATTCTGTTAAAGTTCTAGAAGCCTTTCTGTTATCCATAGCTCAATATATACAGGAGGCCTTGCTAATTAATTAGCTTAATGTCAAATGTGTTTCTATTGGAGCCATGAATGGCTAGCTAATAATCTAAATGATGTAGACACAGGTTATTTGCGAATTCAGTACTAGTATTCAAGATATGTGGATTGGCTAAAAACAAATCACTGTTAAATTAACAGGAATGTAATACTCTAACTTGTACTTCTGTGGACAGTTCCCAAGGCCTGCTTGCTAAATGCACCTCTGTCCATCCATTAGTAGAGAATTCTGGTCGCCTTTTGTGGGCAAGTGACAGATTTTGTCCCCAGTACTCAAGGAAGATGACACCATGTGATACTGCTTGCTAATGTTTAATGTTTGTGATACAAATTGAGTATCTTTGCTTTCATATTAAGCAGATACTGGATACCATTATCTAATAAGAAGAGTCTGGGTGGTAAATGACCAAATTGGCTATCAGTTTTGTTTTTTTGTTTTTTTGTTTTTTAAAAGATTTTATTTATTTATTTGACAGAGAGATCGTAAGTAGGCAGAGAGGCAGACAGAGAGTGAGAGGGAAGCAGGCTCCCTGCTGAGCAGAGAGCCCGATGTGGGACTCGATCCCAGGACCCTGAGATCATGACCTGAGCCGAAGGCAGCAGCTTAAACCACTGAGCCACCCAGGCGCCCCTGGCTATCAGTTTTTTGAGAAATAATTAAGGTTATCTTGAGTTACTCCCCAATAATACCAATCAACACCTATTTAGCAAAGCAAGTTTATTTGATTACTTATTCCAGATAAGCGAGGCTTGTGTGTACAACTAAGACAATCCAAATAAAAGGCAGGAAATATTAATATGAACTACACAAAGAACTATCTAGAAAGGAACAGCAGCTGCAGCATTCATTTTACATAATACTGTGGAGTGATGTAGCACCATGTACCTCAAAGATCTCCTAAATACTTTATAAGGTAATTTCCTAAGTCTTTGCTAAAATGCAGCAGTAGCTTAAAAACTGTAGTAAGTCTGATGATAATATTCTGTTCAACTAACCTCAAATATAAAATCTTATCAGAAAGATCCAGAAAACCCTGGGAATTTGGGAAGAATCTGATCTTGTATAATTCTTTTAAAAAAATTCAAAGGAATTTATTAAGACCTGTTTTCTTTCATCATCTGCACTACTTACAACGATCATCATCACCTAAATTCTAAGCTCTGGGAGATTTAATAGGTAGTTATTTACACACACACACACAGCATTTTTTAAAACTGAAGTTCTATTTATTGGTCTGTTCAATCTGTTCTGCTCTAAACCATAAACATGAAGGAACAAGAGAGAACTTTAATGCTACTGAAATAAAAGGATTAAGATCCTTAATGATTCTAATTATCATTCTAAACTACTCTAGTCTGATCAATCTTAGGCTGAAATTTGTTGAAGTTTGACCCTGTTAATCTAAGTAAACATGAGGACATTTATAAATTCAATAGTGTTTTTAAAAATACTGATTAAGGTTCATCTGTAATATATAAAGAAACACAACAGAGAAATTTGGTGTTCTAGAATCCTCCAACAGCCCACTTTACTAGTTAGAGCCATAGTATATTTTTAGAAATGTATCACAGAAAAATCTTATGGAAAAAAACCTCAGAGTCTGGGATTATTCAATCTTGCAAAGCTATGGAATCTAACAATGCCCCATCACCCCCGCCCCCTTTTTTAAAGGGTCATGAACCACTTTGAAAAGCTGATGAAATTTGAGTCTCTCTCCCCACAAAAATGCATATAAACTAAAATTTCTTATATACATTAAAAAGGATTCCTCCCAAAGGCCCATGATCCCCAAGTTAGGAATTCCTACTTCAAAGCTGAGGAACACAGAATAAGGTTAGGCCAAGTGGCCACTGTCCATCTTCACTTTATTGCTACTGTAGTCAAGTAAGCATTTTTAATAATGTTGCCGTAAGACACTCATTGTAAGCACCAATAGGCTTTTAAAATTCATTCTGCTGTCCCAGTTTTACAAGGTTTTAAGCCAGGTACCCCCTCAAATGAGTTAGGTCCCTCAGATTTAAGCTAGCAATTATTTCCCTCTGATATACACTATTCTTCAGAGCCAGTCCTGAACTCTAAAATTTAATACCCTCATGAAAATGAAGATGTCTACATATTGGAAATTATTTTGACTTTATAAAATATATTTCTAGGTATAGTTTCAAACTCGAAGTCACATTTATTTAGTGCCTCTGAACATAACATACAATCCCAGAGCCCCTTTACTTACTTGGAACCAATACCGTGGAGCTCTCCTACTACGGTCACAAAATGTACTGAAAGTCCTACCTCCTGTTTAGGATAGGAAACACTTCATTTCTGACCAAACCCGCCATCTCAAAAGCATCTCATCAACTCCCCAGTTACCAAACAGGTTGAAGAATGAGATCTTTGAAGTGTCTAACATAGAACCATTTGGCTAGGTCTCAACCCCATGCTGAATGGACCTTTAAAACAAGAGAAAACGGCAATACTGGGGTACTGGGTTAGGCCTGTAGCTTTCTTATTAAATATGCTAAAGAATCTGTTTAAAAAAGGAGGGTAAACATGAGAATTTCTTAGAGACCCTGAAGACTGATAATCAAAGGGGAAAATAGGTAGATATTAAACAGAAATGCAAACATATCACATATATAAAATTTACTCCAATCTTAAGAATTTTTCAAAGTCTGAAGTCAGGTGGCAGTTATTAGTCCTTTCATAACTATTTACTTTTGCTCAAGGAGTATTTATGGAATAAATCTTAGAATATCTGAATAGAGGAAAAGAGTCAGCTAAAAGAGCTTTCCAAGCGAGCTACACCTTGACTTACAGGATTTCATTCTTGTCTTTTGCTATGTAAAAAGTGAATAATGGAACAATCATTCCTTCTTCCTTGCTCTTTTAAAAGTTTTCCTTTTAAGGGTTAAAAGCTAGAATTTCCATTTCAGCAACCTAGGGGTCAGGGAACAGGTAAGGGTGAAGGATACTGTTCTATCAGAATTCCAAGCATTTCAACTCAGTGGTAAGGGGCCTGCAAGAGATTATTACTCCTTGGGCTAAGTGAGTCCCACAAGTCCTATAAAATATATAACCGAGTATTTTCCCTGCACTATTCATATGTACCATTTTGTGTTTTTCCTACCAGAACCTACTCAATTGCCGAGTGACAGCTGAAGAAGGTAATAAATACTAGCATTCCTGGCTGTGCAATCTATACATTTAAGAATAATTCAAGCATAATCCATATTTAAAAAATTAGACTAAAGAGAGACAGTAAAGGTTTTAAAGTTTTCTCTTTGAAAAGATGGTATCTTACAGTACATACAAAAATACTCTGAAAATACATACGACTTCATTTACAAAACACTGAATCAACATATTACAAGAATTACATGGTTATGGATTTTAATAAACTGAGCATGCGTTCATGAAACTTAAAAAATATTAAGAAATGCATTGAAAAAAGCAGTGTAAAAAAAGACAACTCATATAGTTAAATAAAAATTACAAAGGTCCTGAGCCAATTAATGGTTGGTAACAATGTCATTCAAAAATGCCTTTAGGTTTCAGTAAAATCCACTGCTTATTTCTGCATGCCTAGTCCATGAAGAAACTGTTTGAAGTTGTGGGGTAAGTAAGGGTCAAGAATTACCATGCCAAGTTATTTTTACACCTTAAAAATACAAGTTTGCCATACTTCAAGGTATCTTATTGTTGGTGTTGGAATGAGTTGCTCCTCAGTAAAAAACACCAGTCAACTAACAAGAATGGCATGAGCTAGGATATGTAACAATTTTACCATTCATATACTGACTTTCAGTATCTTGGTTATATTCTGATTCTTTATAAAGATGCATTTCAAAGGCCTCCATGGGAGGCAAAATATAGAGAATTTATGGTGCCCAACTCTTATGTAATCACTGGACTAATCCTCCCTGGTAACTATGCAACACTTGGACAGAAAGGCACAAAAAAAAAAAAAAATAGAAATTTAAATATTCCATGTGCCATTCTGAAAAAAAATAATTTAAATCAACAATAGACAATAAGTACATCTACACAAATGAGAAAAGCAGAAAAGATACCTCACATTCATTTATCTCAGGTTTCACAAAGTGGCTTCAATGCTAAAGTAAATGTGTTAACATTTGGAAAATTACAAGACAATTTTTTTTGTTTTGTTTTCAACTTTTTCAGTTCTATACAATGATTATAACATACGACTTAAAAAAAAGAAAAAAGAAAGAAAGAAAAAGTTCAGGACTTGTTTTATCCGCGTCCAAAGAGCCAAGAACTGGTTCCCACAACAGAGAAACAAGCATCGAAAGTTAAGGCAGTAAAACCTCCAACGCAAAGCCGTAATATTGTAGATGACAATTTGATAGCAGGTGATCCTCACAGAAGTGCATGTAGCAATCAATGAGAGAATGCTACGGCATCTGCAGGTCAAAGTGTGAGAGTTCAAAAACCACTTCAAGGTCGTTAGTCCGATGACTGAAACTTTCACCTTATTTTATGTATGACAGCCACATCTATTTTAAAGAGCGGCTGCATCTATGCCACTAAATGATTGCATATTCACTTAAGTAAGGAGGCACTGCTTTTACCGATTAAGGGTCAGTCGAATGGAATTTTTGATGACTCGGATGTTATTTGCTGGAACTGGAGATGATGAATCTGGTAGTTCTTTACTGGGTAGTCTCTATTACAAAAGGATAGAAACAAAGAAGAAAAAGCAAATATATATTATCAAGTCCCAACTAGTAAAGCAGTCACAAAACTGAGTTTTCCTCCAAATCCCAAAGGCTCTTAAACACTCAAGTATGTGTTGGATATTTTCTTCCAACATCCACTGCCTTGTTTTGGGGACTTTTTTTTAGTAGTTGGAGGTGAAGAGCAGAGGTACAGAGAAAAGGTGCAAGTGGGAGGAGTGTATGTATAGGAAAAAGGACTTTGTTAAATTACCTGCCCCTTCTGGGTTGAGAAATGCAAAAGAACATGATCCTTCTCAAAGAGCAGAGTCACTAAGCAGGAAACTCTTGGGGTGCTAAGTGAAAAATGGGTATATTACAGAGGAAAACTGGATATCCAGTTAGTTTCTATAATACATTCATGGAGAAAAACACTGTAAACCCTACTTGTGTGATACTTAAGTTTTCAGGACTTTGTAGCCAGACCAGGTTTTTTCTGGGATGGTGAAATTCAGAGGCGTCTAGATGAGGGGGTCGAGGATACTAAAGTTGATTATACAATGAAGGCCAATGCTGAAAAACTGAGACAGAGACCTCTAAATACAGAGAGTTGTGTGATGGCAGCAGTATGTGAGTTAATTCCCCTCCTATGTTACATTAGCTTAACCTACACCCTACCCACATCCATTCAAAAAACATGAAAAATAGGGCGCCTGGGTGGCTCAGTGGGTAAAACCACTGCCTTCGGCTCAGGTCAAGATCCCGGGGTCCTGGGATCGGGTCCCGCATCGGGCTCTCTGCTCAGCAGGGAGCCTGCTTCCCTCTCTCTCTCTCTGCCTGCCTCTCTATCTGCTTGTGAACTCTCTCTGTCAAATAAATGAATAAAATCTTAAAAAAAAAAAAACCATGAAAAATGTCTGATATACATAAAAGAGGACAATGAAGACTTCAATACCACAACTAATACTCAGACATTAAAATTTTATTACATTTGTTAGGTTTATATCCTTGCCCTTTATACTGGAAATATATTTTAAAAAATTACTTATTTATTTATTTGTCAGAGAGAGAGAGAGAGAGAGCACAAGCACAGGCAGATAGCCCAATGTGGGACTCGATCCCAAGACGCTGGGATCATGACCTGAGCCAAAGGCAGCCGCTTAACCAACTGAGCCACCCAGGCATCCCTGGAAATATTTTTTTTTTTTTTAAGATTTTATTTATTTATTTGACAGAGAGAGAGATCACAAGTAGGCAGAGACGCAGGCAGAGAGAGAGGAGGAAGCAGGCTCCCCGTGGAGCAGAGAGCCCGATGCGGGGCTCGATCCCAGGACCCTGAGATCATGACCTGAGCGGAAGGCAGCGGCTTAATCCACTGAGCCACCCAGGCGCCCCACCCTGGAAATATTTTAAAGCCAGACCCAGGCATGTCATTTCATGCTTTTGTACTTAATAACCACATCAAACTTTTTTCTTCCATTATATGTAATTACACATCCATTTTTTGGTAATCTACTCTTTATGTTAAAAGAAATTTTATGACTTCTACAACTATTAGGAAGTATGATACTTTCTGTTTGTTTTAAAATGGCCAATACAAGGGGCGCCTGGGTGGCTCAGTGGGTCACAGCCTCTGCCTTCCACTCAGGTCATGATCCCAGGGTCCTGGGATCGAGCCCCAGTGGGGTTGGGCTCTCTGCTCAGCAGGGAGCCTGCTTCCCTTCCTCTCTCTGCCTGCCTCTCTGTCTACTTATAATTTCTGTCTGTCAAATAAATAAAATTTTAAAATAAAATAAAATGGCCAATACATCGTGAGGTACCTGGCAGGGTGAAAGTTGACTGTTGACAAGTACTTTACTCTTTAATGGAGTGAAAACAAGCCATTTTTTTCACTGTAAATTCTCAGAGAAGGGCTATCTCTGAATACACATACACACACACACACACACACACACACACACACACGGCTGATTTTTGAGCACCTGCTTAGTAACTTACCATGCTTAATAATAGCATATTATTAGTTTCAGTGGTAATTCTTTGAAAAATAACTTTTTAAATTGAGATTTAGGGACTCTTTAGCTCATGTTTTAAAGATACTTACTATGAATACTGATACATTGGCTCTTCCAAAATATTAATAAGTACCAAGCCTAAGTTTTTTTTTTTTAAAGATTTTATTTATTTATTTGACAGACAGAGATCACAAGTAGGCAGAGAGAGAGAGGAGGAAGCAGGCTCCCTGCTGAACAGAGAGCCCGATGTGAGGCTTGAATTAACCCACTGAGCCGAATTAACCCACTGAGCCACCCAGGTGCCCCTCAAGCCTAAGTTTTAATAGTAAACAGTGATGTACAACAAAAATATACTATCAAGTGTTGGTAAGCAATTACTATGCTGAGCACTAAACTTCTTTAAAAATAAACAAAGGCTAAATATAATCCGAGTAAGTAATGAAGTCTTAAACTACCTCCTCTTTTCCTCCCTTCTGAGGTACATATATTTAATGACCAGACACTGTTCGCTACTTCCACCCCAACTCCCAACTACACTGCTGATCTGAGGACAGGGACAAAATCTTATCTTGTTGTTTCACTCAGTACAAGGATCATAAGCTTTGTGTACCTGAAGATAGATTACCTATGAATAAGACTTTACCTTTTTGCGTGATGTATCAATTGTTGGAATAGGCATACATTCTCCTCCAATGGCATCCTAAAAACAGAATTATATTCAAATGAAAACTTTCTTTCCTTTGTACGCTTATTTCTACACACAAAAAAACACAACCCAAACTTCACAGACCTATCTGATCCACTTTCAAATACAGTATCCTGATATATAGCTCTCTGAAAGTAGTATCTTGAGGCACATTATTAATACATTTACCATTGCTTTTCTTTTTCTATCTTCAGGAGCACGTGATTCCTTAAACGTTGATTCAAGCCGAATGAACTAGAATATAAACATTAAGATGAATTGCTATTATTACCTACAAATACCATATAATCTCTATAAGCTGAGAAAATAGTGATAAGGCTTTCGTCAAAAATACTGCAAACAAGGGTTGGTGAGGGAAAAGAATTTAAATTAGACTAAATTCAGCTGCTACCATTAACTTCTGGAGTGATCTTTTTGGTTAACTCAAAGCAGATGGTAACAAAGTAGTCTTACCACCACCTACTGGAGGCAGAAGACATCAACATTTTAACACCTAATAAATATGCTTAGTTACCAACAGTGACCTCTGGTAAGTCAAGAAGAGATTCAGACCAATCAGTCAAGTTTTCAGATCTATTACTAATTTCAATTTAGGACAAACAATCAGTATTATTCCTTTAGGGTCTGGGCAAATATTCTTTTTAAACAGTCCTAAGCACTAAGCTAGGGAGAGCTGTGAATTTCTCTAGTGCTAGTTTAACTTCAAACAAACAAACAATAAAAGAACTACAGTAATTACCAGTAAGGTTGTAGCTTTACCTTTTCTATGTCTTTCAACCTCTTAGAAGCCCCATCTACGGATGGGGAATGGGATCTCTTGTGTGTAACATTCTTAGTTGACATTCCATTAAGATGTGGCTGTCCCTGGGCAGGGTTGTGGGGTGTCGGGATTCTAGGAATGACATTTCGTCCCACTACAGTAGGAATGGTGCACACAGCTGGGGGTGATACAGCTTTTACTGCAGAATCAACTTCTGAAAAGGAAAGAAAAATTCTAGTCATTAAATGTGTATGTAGTAGTAAAACAATTACTAACACAAGTACAGATACCTACTTGCACCAATGACTGGGATAGATAGTCCTTGTGCTGGGGGGACACTCAGTGGCTTTTCCACAATGACAGCAGCAGGCTCAGCATTACTCCTATTAAAAGTTTTGAATTATCATTGAATAATCTGTGTTACTTACTGAAAACACTCTTAACATTCAGGATTATTTCTTCAAGTACTTCCATCTTAACATTTCATTGGAGGATGAGAAAAGGGGAAGAAAGGCAAAGGACCAAGTAAAAAGTGAGAAACGAGAAAAACCTGTGCATTTTTGTGTACTGATCTAATCCTACATCTTCATAAGCCTACCCCATGTCCCAAGGATTACAACAAATTGTCAAATATTTCTAGCCAGAAAATGACTAGCAATTGGTAAAATAAAGTATATTAACAAGATATTTAGCTAAAGGTACAGAAAAGTTTACATCATCCGCAAACTGAAGACTGAAAATTCTGAAAGACAGACCTTTCTGTTTCTCCTGAAGGAGGAACGTCAGGCTTGGAAGGTTTGTTTGTAGACACTGGGGAATTAAAAGGTGTTCCATTATCAGTGTCCCTGGAGCTATCCAAACAATTGCTATCTAGAGATGATCTTTTGGATTGTGGTCCACTTGAACTTCGACTAACATCAGAAAGACTTTGCTGGAAGAGGGGAAAGCAGTTAGGATTTCAAAAAGCAAATGAAAATAATTAGTGGTTTCAATTCAGAAGTACATAAAATGAATTATCTTTTGTGATTAATGAAGGAGGGATTTTAGTTCTTGATTGAATTGTACCTTTCTTTCCTTTTTTCTCAATAGGTTTGGGAGGCTGTTATAAATGCAAATCTGGTCCTAGGATCATGCGTCTGAGTGGAACCATACACTGGAAAGTTAAAAGTACAAACTCACCTTTTTCTTCTTTTGAAGAATCTCTGCTGGAAGGTAGTGATGAAGCTGCTTTTTTTTAACATGAGTTGCTTCAATTTTCATTCCTTCCTTTAGCATGTTTATATTATTTGCCTGTCTGTACACTGTAACAATGTTAATATGTTAAATGGGCAAGTTCTTCCTGAACCGGTTTTCTTTCTCTAAAATGCATTGGGTATCTCCCCATTATCTCACAAACACACATACCCACCCTGCTGATAGAACAACTATTTCTCAAACATTTTTACCGTATCCCAATCCTATTTAAGTACCAATTAGGGGCACCTGGGTGGCTCAGTTGGTTAAGCACTCAACTCTTTCAGCTTGGGTCATGATCTGAGGGTCATTAAGATTGAGCATGTGTCAGGTGTGCAGCCTGCTTAAGATTCTCTCCCTCCCCGCTCCCTGCTAGTGCACATGTGCATGTGAGCTCTCTCTCTCTCTAAAGAAATAAAGTCCTAGAAAAAATAAGTACCAACTCGTTTTCTCATGTCCAACTTTTAAAATTTTCCAGTAATTCAATCTCAGTAACAAAATAAACCCATGAATTTCTTCCAAATCCTGTTTTCTGTTTTTTTCCCCCAAACGGCAATCTCTTTCTCATAATTATTTGCCCAACTCTAAGCTAATCCTTACACTAAATGTCCAAGATGCAATTCGAGCTCTTCTCCTCCATGAAGTTTCTTTTACTACACTAATCAGGATGTCAGACTGTTAGAAACTACCTAGAAATACATCCTTATTATACAAGTAGGGAAATGAGGCTCAACAGCCTTGAACAAGTTACTGAAACACACTGACCTAGAGTGCCATTTCTAGTGCTTTTCAGATCTTCTAAGAAAGTCAGTTTTACTAACACACAAATTATTCAATGTATGTTCAACCATGAATGCGAAGTCAGATTATAAGCTTACTGAAGACACAGATAAGAGGCTTCTTTTGCACAGTAACTACTGTGACATGTGGTAAATTATCTAATCTCTTGGGGGTCTCAGTTATCTTTAGTTTTCTAGAGAAGAACATTCTATAAATCTATAATAAACAGAGCTTCCCAACCTCCTGCTTTTGGAAAAGTGAGCCCAAATTAGAATGGAAAAATTTATGTTTGCATTCCAGATTGCGTATAAAAGCATCACCAGGAGTGCTTGTTCAACGTGAAGATTCTCTGGCTCCACTCCCAGAGTGGGGGACACAGTAGAGCTGATGTGATGTACAGGAATCTGCATTTTCATGTGAAAGCTAGTTTAGAAGAATTTAGAAAACTCAGATGAGCCAAGCCAAAAATATTACTAGTATGAATGTACACTATTCCAGATTAAGACAACTCCAAATTTCTAACAGATACATTAAGATATTCCAGAGAGGTGTCATTAGGGAGCTACATGTGAAAGACACTCTTTCTGAAACATAATCAGCAAGCTGTACAACTGTTAGTACATGGAAAAAATACAAAAATCATCTTTATGATTGTGCTTCTATCTGTGCAGAATGAAAAAAATCACCTGTATGGGGTTTTTTTTTGGTTGTTTTTAAATAGATAATACCATCATTTGGTGCAAACCTCAAACAGTTCAGGGCACTGAGTGAAGTCTCCTCGCCCTGTCCCCTAGACATACCTGGCCCCTTGACCTAAAGCAACCAGTTCTGCCAACTTCTTTTATTAAAACTATATATCCTTCGAGATACTCTATGTATTTATAAGCAAACATGCTCACACATATCTATTTTTTTTTTACTTATTGATAGAAATGGTAGTGCACCATACAGACTGTTTGGCAACATTCCCCCCACTTAGTATCTTAGAGATAGTTTCACCATGCCTTTACTTTTTTAAATAGCAGCATAGGTTTTCATAATAGGGATGTACCATATTCATTTAACCAACTGAAAAACAGAGCTAACCAGGTCTATGGCAGATACCTAGAGGTTGGCAGATACATGGCAGATACAGCCGAGGTTGAGAACCACAGCTCCATGATGACAAAGTCTTACCTGTATCAGTAAATGACTGTATATCATAGGTCAAGTCTATGTTAACACTTTCTGCATTTTCTACTCTCCGAAAAATTATTCCAAGGAACCACATTGATACGTAATTGTTGCTATAAAATAAAAATTTTAAATTTGCATTAATTTGTTTTACAATTTTACAGATGTCATTTGGTAATTCAAACTTGGCACCATAAATACGAATTGTAATGGTTTGGCTAAATTCTTAAAACTGACCACAACAGCACCGATCAGTTATCCTGTGTTGTTATAAAGAGGATTAAATGGCTTTGTAAACTACATACTAAAATTCTACTTAAAGATGCTCCAAATTTTACGATAGAGTTTCTGCTGGGGTCTATGGGCTACCAACACGGCATCTACTCGTTTTAATGCATGACCACTCACGTTCAAATAATGTATCATCCTCCCCCATCAATGCTTGTTAAATGACAATCTCACAACTGATCTTAAACAATGCATATTGTTAAATAACATTATCTAAGAAATACAGTACTAAACAATAATTAATAATTAACTTACTCTTTATGATGTTCCTTATTTCCTGGGAATGACTGGGGATTTACATGGGCAAGAGTAATAAATTCATTTCGTTCTAAGTTTCCAACAAGCACACGAATTTTAGATTCCACTAATCCAACCCTGAAATAGAACAGTGAACAAAATTTTTCCTTTTAAATTTGGAAACTACATCTAAGTAACCCAAAAAGCGTGTTAGCTATAATGCTTTACATGTTCATTAAAAAAATTTAGTCCAATATATTACGGACGGTTTAAAATACCATTTAAGTAAATTACAAGTTACTTGGTCAATTTCTGTGTTTCCCTCTTCCCCTTTTATTTATTTTATTTATTTATTTTTTTTTTTAAAGATTTTATTTTATTTATT
This sequence comes from Meles meles, assembly GCF_922984935.1. Taxonomy (NCBI): domain Eukaryota; kingdom Metazoa; phylum Chordata; class Mammalia; order Carnivora; family Mustelidae; genus Meles; species Meles meles. The sequence continues at coordinate 62,054,930 of NC_060080.1, forward strand.
TGACAGAGAGAGATCACAAGTAGGCAGAGAGGCAGGCAGAGAGAGAGGAGGAAGCAGGCTCCCTGTGGAGAAGAGAGCCCGACGCGGGGCTCGATCTCAGGACCCTGAGATCATGACCTGAGCCGAAGGCAGCGGCTTAATCCACTGAGCCACCCAGGCGCCCCTCCCTCTTCCCCTTTTAAAAGAACTGCTCTATTCAGTGAATTCCTGATCTAAACTATCCTGCCTGTTAAGACCATAAAATAGTCATGATTGGAGCATGAACAAAAACTGTTGGTTAATCTGGTTCTAAATACTTTTTCACTTTCAAATCTTATCTCTATACGCTAAAGCTATGTTTAAATAACATGGGGGGGAAAAGCTCTAATAACTAGCACGTAATTCATGATAAATGTGCTTATATTTTCATAAAATTGTACTAGATATTACACTTATAAAAGTTTCAGTAAAATCAGATCAGATACTACTAAAACATGGAAAGTTTCATCAGGTTTCTGCAACTTTGTTTTCTAAGTGGACTACTATCGGTTATATTAACTTACAATGATTTCATTAATTAGAAAGAATAACTACAAGGACATTTTTACATTATTCCAACACTTGAAAAAGCCTATACATTGTAACTGTGTGTGCTTCAACAGCACATATATGGGATGCTGGGTTACTGCTCAGTGTTATCTAAATGAGAGGTTGGCAAACTTTCTAACAAGGGGCAGATAGTATTTTAGGCTTTGTGGGTCAGTTTCTGTTGCAACTATTCAACTCTGCCATATAGCAGGAAAGAGGCCAGTCAATATATAAATGAGTGAGCATGGCTCTATTTCAATAAAACTTTATTTAAAATTTTTAAAGTTCATTTATTATTCAGTGATCTCTATACTTAACATGGGGCTCAAACTCACAACCCCCAAATCAAGAGTCACATGCTCATTCGACTGAGCCCCCTCAGGTGCCCCCTCACTAAAACTTTATTCTTAAAAACATGTGGCAAACTAGATTTGGCCCAGACCATAGTTTCCCAATTTCCAATCGAGACAAATGAAATATTCTTCTTTTTTTTTTTTTAAGATTTTATTTATTGAGAGAGAGAGAGAGTGAGAGTGCTGTATTCAAGTGGGGGAGAAGCAGAGGGAGGGAGAGGGATAAGGAGACTCCACACTGAGCATGGAGCCCAACTAGTGGCTTGATCCCATGACTCTGAGATCACGACCAGAGCCAAAACCAAGAATCAGAAGCTTAACCAACTAAGCCACCCAGGCACCCCTACAAATGAAATACTCTGTTTTGGTGACAGGATTCTTTTCAGTGTCTCTTTAATTACCAATAAAATAAGCACTAAACTTTGGAATCAAAAATAAAACAGTATCATGTTTCCCTTCCCAGAGGTCACACCTGAGGAAAGCAAAACCACTTCTGGTGGCCTAAAAGCTTCTGCCTGCTAGAGTTAGGGATGTCAGTACACTGGAGGCAGAGGGAATGAATTTGGATTTACTAGAAATAATACACTGCTGCTTGACCAAAAATGCTTCTCTTATCTGCTGACAGAAGCTTTCATGCCACTAATCTCCTAAATTAAAAGAATATAAAAAATGTCTTTTCCTTCTAGTTTTGATGGGGAAATGTGATGGCAAGGATGGAAAAGTCAGTCAGAGGTAACAGAATCATTCGAAGTGCCTCACAGTTTTGCTTAAATCTGACTGAGAAGTGGCAAAAGGCAAAGACTATACAGATACTGCTATTTTATGTTACTTCTAAGTCTGAAACATTAATCTGATAGCATTTCTTAAACACTGATGCTGCACAATCATGTAAACAATATGATTTAATAATTTTAAGGATAAATGATTTGTAAATGGTAAAACATCATTAAAAATGTTATCACCACAAAGTAAGTACACAACTTGAATCAGTCTTACCACTCTAGATGGTTTTCTTCTGTTGATGCACTGGCAGTCAATACTATATAATGTCTATGAAGAATTTTTAGCCACAAATGGGGGGAGGAAAAAAGCCAGAAACATAGTTAGGGTCTGCTCTGCCACCATTACTTTTTCTTTCTTCCTCCCACTGAACAAAAGAACTAATGCAGGCACACAGTTTATGAAGATTAGAACATGCTCTGATTTTCACAAAATTAATTCTAGACCCTACAATTAAAAACGATTCACTAAAACAAACACCACTAATACTGGGTTAGATACTATTAGAATACACAAACTCAACAGTTAGGATTTCTGCTAACCTATTCCCTACCTCACCTGAAATATATGTGACCAAGTCACCCATCACATATTAACTTTAAGTTTAACATTCTTCTTTACACACACACACACAAAATGCAAAATTTCAAATACCTATACTTTTGAAAAAAATTTGGTGGCTCAAGTAGTTTGGACCAGTCTGATTTCCCTTGAAGGATTTCATCTGTGACTGCAAGACCTAAATTAAAAACAAGAGAGAGACTGATTTTGAAAACGGGCTATTTTATTACCAGCTTCTGTATCACTCTATCCCAAAACCTTGAACTCTACCAAACTCTAAGGAAAAAATATATATATATTTCTCAGAATGCAAAAATCAATTTCAAACAGATTGGGCTGGCTCCATTTTGGACTTATTATATTTTGCAAAACCATTACTGAAAGAATAAATACATATTTGAAAGAATTTTTGGAATTAACAGGCATAACTGCACTTTAGAATAAAACTGTTGTAAATCAAAAACTTGTGGGAAAGGGCCAACAGGTTTACCTTGTTTAAATTCTTCTACCATTACTGTTCGAGTTGAGGTGGACACATTATACGTAGAATTCTGCTGTGGGTAGGCAGGGGTGATTATGGGCATGAGATGATACCTATCTGATGGATTTACCTGTGAAATTAGAAGCAGAATAATTGATCTATTCTCCTATTTCAGTTGTCCTCACTTCATTTCCCCAAAAGTCTGAAGAATATGAAATATAAATTTAATACTACATTTCCCCAATTCTAAGAAGTATATTTTCCCTCCCCAACTACATTTATTTCTGAAGTCAGGTATGTCTGATATTCAAAGGCACCTCTGTAAGAGTGTATTTTTCCTCTGAAAAGCTGTTAAACTGATGGTGCATCTTATAAACAATGGTCTTTTAGAACCAAGAAAATACAGTATCATAGTTGTAAAAAGCATTATTAATCCAATGGTTCTTAATCTTCTTTCTGCACACTCAATGGGCAACTCCCTATAGGTAACTCAGAGGAATGAGCACTCACTCTAAAAGCAAATGAAAATGCAAGGTGAGAGTTATGCTAGCTTAGAACCACGAGTCTGCTTAAATTGCAGGGCAAAGTAAATCTTTTATATACTTCAGCACTTTATTAGTTATAACTAATTACTTATAAGACAGTTTTTAACAATGGATTATGACATTTTGGTTGTTACACCCACTCATCTACTTTTATATGGGTGATTTTTAATGACATAACATTTGGATCAGAATTTGAGATACAAATCACCTGCACCAAAAAACATAGCAGACAGAAAGAACTATAACTATACAGAAGGAAGATGAGCAGGAATAAGAATTATTATTTTTAGATCGCAATTTAGAGAATCATCCTTTGCCTAGAAGGTTCTGTCTCAGTAATAAGTCACATACCCGAGGATCCCAAACAGGCAAATTCAAATTGCTTTCTTCTGGTTGCTTCAGCAGCACAGGATTTGGCCATTCCCTAACATAAATAAGGCAAATTAATTCACACAGGATCTCACTTCAGGAACTATATGAAATGTTAAAATCATCAGAATCTCTCTTAACTTTTATAGAGCAAACATTGTGGATGGGTATTTGGTATTGAAAAAAACAAACAGGCAAGGGAAGCAAGTATACAAAGTGGTTATATTTTAAATGTGTCTTCTGAAAGGGCAAATACTGTTTAGCTCATTAAGCTGTAATTTAAATCTAAATTTTCCAGGGGCACCTCGGTGTCTGTTAAGTGTCTGACTCTTGATTTTGGCTCAGGTCAAGTCATGATCTCAGGGTCATGAAACTGAGCCTCACATCAGGCTCTGCACTGGGCATGGACACAGATTAAGATTCTTTCTCTCCCTCTGCCCACTCCCCACTCTAAAATAAATAGATAAATTTTAAAAAAAATCTGAGTTTTCCTCTTCCTTCTATTTGCTTACATGGATTTAACTCTGATAACTTAATATCAACAAGGGCTAACTTTATTGAAAATACTAATAAATTCACATGGTAGCTATGATTATCACCTCCATTTTACATATAAGACATTAATCTATATGTAGCTAGTCATCAGAGGCAAATAATTGCGACCACTCTCAAGCTAAAAGCCTACATTTACAGACCTCTCCCAACCCCAGGAGAAAGCGCTATGTGGTGTCTCATCATTGTCTCAAATTTGATGTCTTTAAACTTTTAACTTAAAAGGAACGGAAGACAAGAGAAAAAGTCTATGCATCTCTCTTAAATTGCTGAACAAATTTATGTAAAGGCAGAAACTAGTAAATAAAGTATGCATATGAATACTTACCACTTGGAAAAAACTAAAAAGAACTTATGAACTAAAGTAGAAGCTGCTGCATTTGGGTATAATTGACAAGTTCTTGCAACTAGCATTGCCCAGGAGACACCACCAAGGAATCCCAGCATGTTGGAATAAATACCACGTCCTAGAAAATTAATGTATTTGTTAATTAGTTAGGATCTATCCATGACATTCAACTATAAGGAATGGGGTAACTTAGTTCCTACGACTGTTCTTAGTTATCCTTTCCCCTCTGGAAATAACATTATACAATCAATAAGCAGACCTTTTATTACTAAACTATAAGCTGCATCTTGTCCCACTACTTCTCCAAAACAGACACCTCAGTTCCCTGCCTCAGTTCTGACTGCCGAACCAGGCTCTATTGATATAACACTGGAATTTACCCCTTTTCAAAAGCTATGGTTGAGAAAGAAATGAAAGGAAGGAGGAAAGATATCTGGAGGGTTTACAAGTACAAAGAATAAACATTTCATTACTAATCATATTCATGGGCATTTTAAAATCAAGGGTAAAGCTGGACTAACTTCATTATTTTGCCGAATTTCAATCTCTCTCCATAAAGTACAATATACCATTGATATTAGTCATTTCTCTTAAATTGTTTCTTAGAGCAATCTATAAAAAAGTATTACCACATTTCATCAAACCTATTAGGTCCTCATTACATAATACAGCATTATTTTATGTCCCACTAATCAAGAAAGAAAGATACAAAATGTCAATTTCAGATATGTTAAAGTATGTAAAATATGCATCTAAGAACTGACAAGACATGGTATTTAATTTAATCTGTAAGGGAAGAAAAATTGTGATATCCCTTTCTTACAAATTACTTTATCCTGACTATATAAGGTTAACTGAGCCCAAGGACAAATCCTACTTGCTTAAAGGTCTTTTAAGATATATACTTCCAATATGGTAGCCACAAATTACATGTAGCATTTTTTTGGTTAACAGCTTTACAGAGATATCATTCATATAGCATAGGTTTCATCAATGTAAAATGTTAAAAATTAATGGCTTTTAGTATATTCACAGAGTTGTGTACCCACCACCATCATCAATTCTGGAACACCTTCATCACCCCAAAGAGAAATCGTTAACAGTCACTCCTCTCCTGTTTGCTCTCGATCCTCCCAGACCGAGGCAAGGACTATTCTTCTATCATTATAGATTTGCCTATTCTGGACATTTCATATAAATGGAATTTATCTCAGTCCTTTTTATTGCCAAGTAATATTCCAATATTCCATATTATGGATATATCATCTTTTGTTTATCTATTCATCAGTTTATAAACATAAGGTTGTCTCTTTTTGAATTATGAGAATGCTAAGAATATCTGTGCATAAATTTTTTAATAAGACTTATTTGAGAGAGAGAGAGAGAGAGAGAGTTTGTGTGTGTGTGTGTGTGTGTGTGTGTGTGTGAGAGAGAGAGAGAGAGAGTGGGGGTGGGGCATAGGCAGAGGGAGAGAAGCAGACACCCCTTGAGGATGGAGCCCAAAGCAGGGCTTGATTCCAAGACCTAGAGATCATGACCTGGGCCAAAATCAAGGGTCAGATGCTTAACCAACTAAGCCACCCATAAGCCCTATCTGTGCACAAATTTTTGTGTGGACATATGCTTTTACTTCTCTAAGACACTTTAATTTTAAATTGTAATTTAATTTTAAAATTCAGTTCCTTGGTTTCACATTTCAAGTGCTCAATAGCTACATGATTATTTTTGGATAGCACAGATATGAAGTATTTCAAACATCACAAATTTTATTAGAGAGTGTGGTTTTAGACTAGGTAAAACCTGGTGCCAGAAGTACAGCACTACTTAAATGTAGTTACAAATAATAGAAACTGTGCTATGCTAGCTCAGGATTGGACCTTTTATGAACCATATCCTCTGTGTATATATAAATTAGTTCCAGGCTTTATTAGAAAAATGTCGTACCATAAAAAAAAAGTTGAAACTATCACTGTACGTTCTTCCTTTAATAAATTTACCACATACCTACTACAAACTACATGCTGCTGGTAATGGGAAGACAAAAATGAGTAAGATGGTCCTGCCCGCAGAGGACTTGAAGAATAGTGAGGGTTTCACTCTTCCAGTTCTAACTCATTCTGACTGCCTGGCTAAAACTGGAGATGAAAAGTCAGGAGGTTTTAGTTTTCAACCAAGAAACAAGAGGGTAGAGTCACACCTCAGAGCACCAAAACCACTGTATGTGAAAAACAGGATTCTCCAAAATCTACTGTACCTCAATTCCCAACAGTATAAAAAGACTCAGGAGTTTCCATATGTGCTTCTATTATTAGTAACTGAAAACAGTAATTTTATAATGCAAACTTAAAAAAGATGTGGATACTTACGTTTTGCCCATAATTTGACTGCTCTTAGGGTGAGTCTAAAAGTTTCTTTATTTGGCACTAAATGCAAAATTTCATCAGTAACTCTACATCCTGAAAGATAAAGCATTCATTTATCATTATGCAACAAAATCTAGTTAATTCAGACACACTGCTAATTTCCAGATTCTCAAATGCTAAAACTACCAAAGATAATAAAATGTGGGCTTATTTTCTCTATGTATTTGAAATTTAGCACATATATGAGAAATTACTTTGCTTTTAAAGAATTAAAAGTACATGGCTAATGTAATTCAATATCAAAATAAGAGATGGACCTGAGTAAGTTTAGCTTTCTTCACCATTTGTCTTTACTGCTAATCAAATGTCCCCAACTTATAAAACAAAACAATAAAGCAATAACAATGCTTTAACATTCACCTTATTTCACAAACACTGTGATTTACTGTTGTACTCTGAAAGTACAATAAAAATGCAGTGATAAAAGATGCTATAAGCCAGTGTTTTGTTCTCAGAGAGCAGTCTTGGACCCTTGGGAATGCTAGGTTAACCTATTTTTTTTTTTTTAAGTTTGTCAAACCTATTTTTATAATAACAATTAAGCTTTGCCTCTTTACTGTGTTAACATTTACACTAGTGGTGCAAAAGCAGTGGTAGCTAAAACTTGTACCAAAGCTTTAGCAACAAACTGTACTAGTAAATAATTATTTTCACCACCACACATTTTGAGTTAGAAAACAGGAAAGGAACCCATCCAATGTTTGAGCAAGTTAAAGAAAGCTGAACTACCTGTTTTTTTCAAGGAACACCAGTTTTACTTAGAAGAATCCTAAAAAATGAACAAAGTGAGCCCCTCACTTCAAGGAAAACAAATGACAAAACTTGTTACCAATAATAAAATTTGAGCTTTCAAGTAAAAATTAGAATTTTGGACAACAACTAGTATCTGCTACTGTGAGACTGACAGCTTTCCAATATTTAAAGACTTTTCTGATGAGATTGGTGGTGATATTAATGAATGTGATTTTCCCGGATATTTTATAATGAAATGTGTGTTAACATTTTGAAGATCCAAATAACCTTGTAAACCAGTAATTTCCTAATGACCAAAGCATGACAGTACAAAATCATGTATGGGTAAAAGATCTATTCAAAGAACAAGACAGAACAATAGATTTTAATATAAGAGTATAAAAAGTTAATTGATGTGGTTTTAGAATTGATATTCAAATTAACCTTTAAAAAAACACTTCTACTCACCAGTAAAAAGGAACAAACTTCTGATATATGCTACAAACATGGACAGACCTCACAAACACTATGTTAAGTGAAAGAAGCCAGACACAAAATACCACATTTTGCATGATCCCATTTACATGAAATGTCCAGAAAAGGCAAATCTATAGACACAAAGTAGAAGAGTGGTTGCCTAGGACTTGGGGTTGGAAAGGAGAATGACTGTAAATGTGTAAGAGGGATCTTTTGAAGATAACAAAAATGTTCTAAAATTCCATTGTAGCGTACAACTCTGGGAATATGGTAAAGACTACAGAATTGTACTAAAAAGAACAAATTTTATGACATGTAATTATACCTCAATAAAGCTGTTGAAAAGAAAAAAGGAAACTGTCACTGGTCAAGTTTTACTGTATTACCAAAGAATATCCACAATTTTCTGAAAATGCTATTAAAATTCTCCTCCCTTTTCCAATTATGTATCTTTAAGAGGTCAGATTCTACCTGTGCTTCAATCAAAACACTACAAGAAATTAATTGACTGAAAAGACAGATATGGGAATCTAGCTATCTTCCATTAAGTCAAAGAGATCTACAAATATGCCAAAAAAAAAAAAAAAAAAAAGCCAGTCTCACACAAAAATACACTTATATTCACTTAGAAT